>NW_008352136.1:2043736-2050584 GCF_000622305.1 Nannospalax galili
GAGTTCTTTGGGTATATGCCAAGGAGTGGCATAACTGGGTCAAATGGGAGGTTCATTTGTAGTTTTTTAAGAGTTCTCCACACTGCTTTCCATAGGGGTTGAACCGGTTTGCAGCCCCACCAGCAGTGGATGAGTGTTCCCCTTTCCCCACATCCTCTCCAACATTTGGTATCATTTGTTTTAAAAAAAATTTGGGAAAAAGCCTAACAGACAAGGCCACAGGCCAATCTAATGGAGGAAATTCTCAGTTGAGATTCCCTCTTCAAAGACACGTCTACATTTAAGTCAAGATGACTGTGAAATCTAATTATGAAAACTGGTATCCAGCACCGTCAGATCTAAGGCCTACTCAGCAACTAGAGAGACAGCCTGCAGGGCAGAGGGGCAGTAGGTGCAAGTTGATAGTCCAGTTCCTTCCAAGTCCCGGGGATGGGGGAGGATGATTCACCACGGATGACTCACCACTGTCATCGAGCTGCCTTTTTAGCAGTCCAAGCTGGTCCCTGCAGCCAGCCTGCACAGGAGGCCTCCTAGTGTGGGTGTTCCAGTGGACTCAGCATGGCCCAGAAGGACTGTCATAGGCCCTTCTGTATCTGGATTCCCTGTCTCTAAGCAGTATCAGATGTCGTAGTCTTCTTTCCTTGGAGTCCAGATGCTTGGAGTGTCAACTTTGGGACCAGGTGTGGTGGTGAGGTAGCTGCCTGTGTTTAATGGACCCCAGCCTTCCCCCGATCCAATCCATGGTCTCCTGGGATCCTAGCATGGAGCAGTGGGGTCAGAAGTAGGGAAACAGTATCACTCTAACAATGGGCCCCAATCCAATACACTAAGAGCAGCAGTGCCATCACATCTCCCACCCAGTCCAGAACCATCTCCTGACACCAGCATCAGCAAGACTCATTCCCCTTTTTATCCTCAGTTGTTCTGGCTTGGGCGATGTGACAGAAACCAAGTCTCCCAAATCCAAAGCTCTGGCTTTAGCAACCAAGGTTGTCTTTCAAGGTAAGATTTGTTCTACATTAAACATAATAACAATCGCCAGGCGTGGTAGCACAAGCCTTTAATCCCAGCACTCAGGAGGCAGAGGCAGGTGGATCTCTGTGAGTTCAAGGCCAGCCTGGTCTACATAGTGAGTTCCAGGACAGCTGGGGCTACAGGGAGACCCTGTCTCAAAAAGACCAAAAAAAAAAAAAACAATCCAGCAAAAATTGTGGCAGCAGACTAACACTGCCCTAAAGATGCCCTCGTCCACGTCATAATCTTTGGAAAACTACCAGAGTATCACATATTGGGAGGGAGGATCAGGGCTTCACTGAAAGTCACTCATCAGTCATCATTACAATGGACTGTCCTGGATTAACCACGTGGCTTTGGGAGTCACTGAAGGAAGTAGAAGGCAGAGGAAGTCACTGGCTGCATGTAGAACGTGAGACTGGCCAGTTTGGGGGTCACTCGACTTTGAAGAAGAAAGAGGGGCTTGAGGCAAAGAATATAGTGGCCCCGAGAAGCTGGAACGAGCCAGGACACTGATGTGTTATTTCTAGGGCCCCCAGGAAAGAATGCTGCTTGCTGAAACCTTGTTTTTAGCTCCCTGGGGCCCGTGGATGATGACCTCTAACCTATAGTCCTGAAAGACACTCAAATTTCTTGATGCAAAGGCAGGAAATTTGTCACAGTGTGTTATACCAGCAACAGGAAACCATCATTTCTATCAACTTACTAAGGAAGTAAAGGTCATTTCAATACATATGGAAAGAAAATTTGATGAAAGTCTACATCCACTGATTGTTTAAAAAAGCCTCTCCACACTAGCTGTGCATGATGGCACACACTTGGAATCCCAGCTACTTAGGAGCCTGAGGCCAGAGGATTGCAAGTTCAAGGTCTTCCCAGACTACACAGTGAGTTCAAGACCAGCTAGAGCAAATTAGTGAGACCCTGCCTCAAATTTTTAAAGGGCTAGGGCTATAGCTCTACAGTAGAGCATTGCCCAACATTCACGAGGCCCTGGGTTTGATCCCCCTAGTACTGAAAAAGAAAACTCAGCCTAAATTAGGCTACTCTTATAGAGTAGGCCTCAAATCCAAGCAGGGAGTGGTTGGTTACCTCTACAACAGTTGTGTCACTATTTTACCAATGGGTATATCTTGCGTGGCAGGTTGGTATTATAGTTCATGGAGCTCACAGCTGGATAGGACATTGATGCCTTTCTTCTACCCCTGCCCCCTCCATCATCCCCATCCTCAGCAGCCTGCATAGCCATCAGGTACTGGGAGCTAGCCCACAAGGAGGAAGCTTAATACTCAGTTCCAGCTTGATTTCTCTGTCACTGTTTCATGTTGTTCACTTGTTTCCCTAATTCTCTCTCGTTATGTCATCAAATTTTCTCTCTCTCTCTGAATCATTGTTTTTTCAGATTGGAATTCCCAAGTTCAGGGCTGTAGCTACAGTTCAGTGGCTAAGAGTGCTTGCTATGCAAATATTAAGACTGAAGTTTGGATGCTGGCACACATGTGACAAACTGGGCATGGTCCTGTGCCTGCCTATAGCTCTGGGAAGAAGGAGGTGGAAACCGGAAGATACTGGGACTTAACTGCCAGTCTAACTGAAAAACAGGAGCTCCAGGGTCAGCAAGAGACACTGCCTCAAAAAGGAACAGGAAGAAAGTGATGGAGGAGAGCCATCACCTTCCTCTGGCCTCCACATGCATACGGGCACACGTGTATGCATATACACCACACACATATACCTCATACCTCACACACACACACACACACACACACACACACCAAAAATAAAAATTAAAAACATAGAATTCCAACATTAGTCCTTTTCTGCAATTTCCTTTTGAGATTCTTTGGAATTTTATCTCTAGGAATGCCCTGTGTTGTAACTCACACAATATAAGACCCTGTGTTTCCACTTGCACTACTTCCCTGGTGTGGGAATAATTCCTGTAACAAGTCTTTATAAACCTAATTTTTGCATAATCTTGTAAGTCAAGTTAATCATATGCTTTGAGAGCATTTAGAACTATGTGTTCCTTTTGTTTACATGAGTATTCAACTTGTTTAGAATTCACTGACCTCTAAGAAAAACAATGTAATCAGTCACAATGCTTTGTAATTTTGACATAATGCTTAGAAGCTAAGATAAATGGATAGCTTAATTTTTTTAAGTTGTAAATGTACCCATCTGTGTTACATACATATGTAAATATATCTGTCTGAATGCCTGTAGAGGACAGAAGAGGGTGTTGGATCTCCTGAACTGGAGTTGCAGATGGTTGCTAGCTGCCATGTGGGTGCTGGGAAATGAATCTTGGTCTTCTGCAAGAGCAACCAGTGTTCTTAACTGCTGAGCCATCTCTCCAGCCCCACAAGTGGATAACTTTAATTCTATACCATGTTCCCCGTTACTCAATTGTACCCCTGACATACCCCTGCATGTATACATGCATGAGATGTGGTAATTAGACCTAAGACCACCCTCACCAAAAGCAGTGATTGCACTGAAAACATGTTCCCCATAACTGTTGAAAGCAAGATGTGGGCGTAGGTTGATGACCTCTGTGCTTTGTACACTACTCTGAGTAAAGAGGGTCAGACAGACTTCTCCTTTTGTAAGATTCTTTTCAAAGATTGCTCATTGCTTACAGTGTTCAATAAAGAGAGATAGCACCTTTTGTTAGAAACAGAAAAGATCAGACGACAAAGTTCTGGAAGAAATCAGAACACTCCCCGACAGACAGGGCTCACTCTTGTTTTGTTTTGGTCTTAACTACATTAAAAAATTATTGGAAATTTCATACATGCATATAACATGTTTTGATCAACTCCATGTCCACTCCCTCCCCTCCAACTCCTCCCATATCTTCCCATCACTTTTTTTCTGATAACTTCACATACTCTATTTTTTTTTTTTTTTAAAGTGGGGCTTCTTGCTACTCTAACATTCCCTCCTCTGAAGAGGTAATCCTAAAATCTTTTAAGGATTAGATAAGAGCTCTCAAATACTTTTGACATTTTTGGCCTTTGGAACAGAGTATGTTGCTAAGAGGCCCAATGACATTTTGACTTTTAGCTAAGAAACTGGCTTTTTTTCTTTGGGGTCTTTTTACCCTAACTGCCTAGCAAATTCCTACCTCCTTATCACACCATCCTCTGAAGAGGTTACCCAACTTGCAGATAGGGAATTGGGACACAGACCACTCTGGCTTCTTCCATGCTGAACAGGGACGCAGGGTGAGGCAAGTGAGGTACTCCTTCAGTGGGTCTATCTAAGAGACTCCCAAATTGCATAATTCTTATCTCTAAGGGGAAAAGAAAGTCCTTGACTGGTGAATAGGTGATGTGAAGGAGAAGTAAAGGCAAGAGTAATTAGCATTATGAGTTCTAGACAGGGAACTAGAAAAAAGTCACAACAGGGAACTTTTCAAATGTTCATCTGAGAGTCCATTGGAATTTCTTGACAAGGGCTTCTGAAAGCATCCCTCTATTGGGTTCCTCCTCATTTCTCTTTTGTCTGCCAAGGCTGGACTTTAGAGTGATGGACCCAGGATTTGTTATTTAGCTGTTGGAGTGGTTAGAATCAGTGTCAGTTCCTGCTCAAAGGCTACTAGATAGGGGCAGAAAACAAATTTATCCATCATGTTAGAACAATAGCTGGTTGTGTCCCTTAGCTACAGGTGGGCACTACAGTATTGGAGACCAAGATTTGAAGTCTTACCTCTGAGCAGCACTTTCTGGTTAGGAACAAAATTGTCAATGAGAAATACTTGTCTAAATAACTTTTTATATGTACTTAAACCTAATGTCTGGGAAGTGTAATCCCTTGGACTCTTAAAGAAATATACTGATACTTTAATCTTTAATTATACTTACCTGTTGGGTATTTAAAATCACACAGTTGGCCCATATTAACCAAATTTTTTTTTGACTTGGTCCTCAGGGGTCATTTATACTTTGGGGGTGGGGGGTGGAGCCCCTGCTTCCTTTGGCTTTTCTTTTACCAGTTTCAACTATGTGAGGATAAGTCAAAGACCTCCCTTGACCATGGCTTCACCTGGAAGCATGAGGAAATTTTTCTGTTTTGACTCTTCTCTTTTGAATGGACACTTGTTAGAGTCCATTCAGAGCATGCTGGGCTCTCCGGGTCCCTGCGCGCACTCCTGGAATGGCACGGCGGGTCCACGGGTTTCTCTGCCGTGCGCCTGGAGGATGGCGGGTCTGGCCCCGCGGGCTTCTCCGTGTCTCTGTGGGTCTCTGCTGCTGGAGCATTGTCCAGCCGGGTCCCGCCCTTATTTCACCCGTGTACTTTCCTCAATATGTGAGTTCCACCGCCGTTGGACCACGCGGGAAAGTACGGGGCAGCTGAAGCTGGGATCCGTGAGTCGGTGACAGAGGAATGCTGCCCCCCGGGGAGACTAGATTGCAGGCAGGAGACACAGACTCAGTCCAGTCAGATTCAGTGGTACAGCTCTTTATTCAGTGTCCCAGCTCTAATTCTTGCTCTAGCTCCAGCTCTGCTTCCAGCTCCAAATTATTGAGAGAAGACTGGGATATTTTATACGTGGGGGCAGTGATAAAAGCTTTAGCTGATAGGCACTTTGCGAGATACCCTATTTACATATGGAAGTGGGCTCCTGCCATGCTGCCAGACTACCTGAAAAATCACACAGGAAAGCATGGCATTTCCAGAGCCAGAGGCCATGTTTATGTTAGGGCATTTGTGGCAGGCACTTCAAAAAGGTGAGTCAGGAAAATGCTAGGAAAGACACACTGCTGTTAAAAGGAGTCTTCTGCATATGAAACCGAGCTCGTGAGCTTTCCGGACATGGAGAGACTGCTACTTTATACAGCAGGGGTCCCCAACAGTAATAGTGTTTTTTTAAGTTTTAAAAAACAAGATAAAAGTTAGTTCTACAAGACAATGAGCTAACTTCAGCAGCTAGCTCCATCTGGGTTCCAGGCTGGAGACAACGTCCAGTCGAGAGGAATCACTGCGCTGACAAGCAGCAGCACAAACAGTACTCTTCTGGAGAGCTCGGAGCTGTCTCGAAGCAGTGCGGAAGGAGGCCACACCTAGACAGAAGGCAGAGGCAGAAGTGGGAAGGATTTCAGGTGGAGAGTCTACCTTCTACCCACCCACTCCTCTTCTCCTTGTTTTGGGATGGCCAAATCCCCTCTGCAGCCCAGGCCATCAGACCCCCACGGTGGGGTGGAGCAGGTGTGCAGGATGACACGGACTGCCTGGCATCCCCTCCTCCACTGCCTGTACCTGCAGATCTACAGGATGATGAAAAGTGGTTTAGAATTTTGTTATTACTTTAATGCTCTAGCAATTGTCCCATGGATCTGATTTTTTCCCTTGAAAAGTAAAATCTCTAGAACAGGTATTAGGGAGAGTGGGGGCTGTCTGGAGTGTTGGTGCTGAGCAGGATAAAGACTGCCATGAGAATGACAGAGAAGGAGGCTCCAGGTGGACATCTGCGGCGTGCAGCTTCCACTAGGTCATGGATTTCTTTCCACGTGATCCTGTGTGGCTTTGGATGACGTCTCTGCCTCTTTCTTTTCTTTGTCTCTGTCAGGGTCATGCGACCCATCTTCTTCGTGGGTGGGGAGATGTCTGACATTTCTAGCTGGAATCCAGATAGGCTTTGGTTGGTCCTGTGGGAAAACACAAGCAAATCCTCTCCCTGTTGTCAACAATGGATCTGGTCCTTTCCAGAGTCCATCAAAGGGGTCCTTCCATTTAACCATGATGGGTGGTACTGGGTGTGTTTGAGCCCAGTGTCGGGTGATGGGAGGAGCACCTGTCCCTCTATATACATTAAGTACATTAAGGGT
>NW_008352136.1:2052521-2060202 GCF_000622305.1 Nannospalax galili
CTTCAAAAAGGTTAATGCAGAAGTTTCTCCAGGCACGTGGGACAATGGTGTTTAGCGATCCCAAGCTTGCAGGGCACATAAGCGAATCTGCTCTATACAACCAGCAGGGATTTCAGCTTGCTGAATTCCTGTGGAGTAATTACCCTGGCCAAAAAGCTGGTCATACTTCCAATTCCAGTTGGTGGATCCTGTCCTGGTTGAGGTCTCAGCTGCTGATTATGAGTTTCATTTCTCTTAGCTTGCATTAGGCATTCATCTCTAAATAAGGCTTCCCATTGTACAAATAATGGACTGGGGAGGGTGGGTCTACAGTTGTCTCTCCAATCCTGAGGAAGCAGGTTAGTATTAAATGTCTGTAATATGGATTTAGTCCAAGGAGCATGAATGCCATCTTCCCTTACAGCCTGGCGCAGTTCTTTAAGTTCAGCAGCTGGCATTGGGTACCAGGCTAGGGGGCGTTGTCTGGTTACATGTAAGTTAACAGGAAAAGCTTGTGCTGGTGAGTTCTGGGGTTCCTGCGACAGCTGAGGCTGGAAATTTTGAGGCTGGCAGCTTTCACTGTCTCTAAGGTTACACAGCTGCTCTGTGGCTATAAGGCGTGTCTCAACAGGGGGTGGAGGGGGAGGGGAATTTACCTGAGAATCTTTGGAAGCTTTTGAAATTTGGGCGTTAGTATCTGGGCTTGTTGAATCAGCAAGAGAGGGGTAACGATTAATTTTGCTGACGGGTGGTTTCTGTCTGACTTCTGTTGAATCTGTTACTGGGCAGTCTGCAGGGGTTTTTTTTATTGCTTAAAACCTCTCTTTTATTATTCTCTGGTGCTTGTAAGCTTTCTTCAATTCTAGGTGGGTCTTTTAGGCATTGCTGGATGGCTGCCATTATCGGGAAAAAGGAGAGAGGAAAATCATGCTTTTCTTGGGTTTCTTTCTTATAAGCCAAATGTGAAAGAAAGCTCCACACCTCTGGATCAGATATGTCTGCTGATATGATCCAGGGTGCAAATCGATACACCTCATTCCAAAATTTTAAGCTTTCCTCTTTTGAAATTTTAAGTCCTCTGGATTTGAGTAGGGTTTTAAGAGAATGAATTTGGTGCTTTCTCTGGCGTGATGCAGAATTTCCCATTGTAAAGGGAAGATGTTTTTACAGCAGTCGGACACTAGAGGGCTGAAGCGCCTTGGCAAGTTATAAGCCTCTAGGTTTGCAGAAAAAAAAGTTGTAGTTTTAAATCTTTTGTCTGGGAGCCGCTTTTGAGCTGCAGGTGCTCGGCAGGGGTTAGTTAATTTGAATTTTCACTCAACTGGTTTCAGTTGTGGTTTGAATGCCTGAGGTAGGATAACAGAGCTGACTAGAGGAATCTGCCTGACTCTAAAGCTTAGAACTTTAGGGATTTTTCTAGCAGTGTTCAGATAGAAAAGCTGGGGTGAAGTGATGGTTCCCAAGGGGACGTGCCTGAAATTAAAATTTCAGGGGATCCCAGTGGTTCCCAGCACAAGACCTTCCCTCAAATTTGAGGGGCTGGCGGCTGCCCTATGGCTTTTAACTGACCGATGGGTTACCAGGTTTTTGATATTAAAAAGATATAAAGATAGAGGTCTTTGTCCACACCTGTACAGGCAGTCGGGGTCCGTTAGGGGGCAGAGGGGCCTTTGGTTAACATCAGGGAGTGGCCCTGACCAGAAAACCTCAGTTGCTTCCTCTGTCTCTAGCGGTCCCACGTGAGAACTTCAGACCGGAAAAGAAAGGAGGAAATTTAGAAGAGATTTTTGTTACCCTCCTGAGGGGCAGGGATACTCACGAATCCTGCGTTTCCATGGGCACCAGCTCCTAGTTGGCACGAGGTTCAGAGGCTCTCACATTGGGCGCCAGGTATGGCGAGCGCGCTGGGCTCTCCGGGTCCCTGTGCGCACTCCCAGAATGGCATGGCGGGTCCGCGGGCTTCTCCGCCGTGCGCCTGGAGGATGGTGGGTCTGGCCCCGCGGGCTTCTCCGTGTCTCTGTGGGTCTCTGCTGCTGGAGTATTGTCCAGCCATGTTTCCGCCCTTATTTCACCCGTGCACCTTCCTCAATATGTGAGTTCCACCGGCTGCTAGAACACGCGGGAATAGTGTGAGGCGGCTGAAGCTGGGATCCGTGAGTCGGTGATGGAGGAATGCTGCCCCCGGGGAGACTAGATTGCAGGCAGGTGACACAGACTCAGCTCAGTCAGATTCAGTGGTACAGCTCTTTATTCCAATCTCAGTGACCCAGTTCCTGCTCTAGCTCCAGCTCCGCTTCTAGCTCCAAATTATTGAGAGAAGACTGGAATATTTTATACCGTAGGGGCAGTGGTAAAAGCTATAGCTGATAGGTATTTTGGGGATGCCTCATTTGCATGTGGAAATGGGCTCCCGCCAGGCTGCCAAACTACTTGAAAATCACACAGGAAAGCCTAATAGTTACAGAGCCAGAGGCTACATTCCTGTGGCTGCTACTTCACAAATGAGTCAGGAAAAATGCCAGGAAGATGCCCTGCTGTGAAAGGAGTCTCTGCATATGGCTCCGAGCTTGTGAGCTATACGGACATGAAGAAACTTCTACTTTACACAACAAAGGCCCCCAACACCCTATGGAAAGCAGTGTGGAGAACTTTTAAAAAAGTAAAAATGAACCTACCATATGACCGGTTATACCACTCCTTGGCATATACCCAAAGGACTCATCCTGTTGCAGAAACATTTGTACAACCATGTTTGTTGCTGGTCTTTTCACAATACCTGAGATGGAAGCAACCTAAGTATTCCTCAACTGAGGAGTGGTTAGTGAAAATGTGGTACATTTACACAATGGATTTCTACTCAGTGGCAGAGAAAGATGAAATCATGAAATTTGCAGGTAAATGGATGGATCTAGAAACTGTTATACTAAGTGAAGTAAACATGTAAATAAAGCATACTATGAGCACCTATCAGCTGAGGATTTGGCTACTGCCTCCACACTATAAATTCTCTAGTTCTCCCACTAAATAAACGGAGCTGTTTCACTGTGTCTGGAGTTGTATCACTGCTGTTTTACTGAGCCTGGGACCAGTCTCCCCGGAAGGGCTTTCTTCCGTCAGTGCTCACTGGCCGTCCTGACCCCGTTCGCCGCTTCTGCTCTCCCTGCCCTCATGGGCCGGTGGCCAACGACCCGCGAAGAGAGGGAGAGACTCCCGCATAAGTCCATCTCGTGGGGTTTCCATGGCTTCCCTGAATAAAAGGACAGGTGACTCACCATAGTTACAGGACATTTCAAGAAACATTCCATAGTCCCCTGGAACTTAGCTGACCTTGGAGGGCATGGGGCAAAAACTGTCCTTTTAGTCCCTCTGACCAGATTAGTATAGGCCTCAAACTACGGATGTTAAACACCCAATAAGATTCGTTCCACCAGTCTAGTACTTTTAATTACCATGTGCTATGCAGATAAGGTTTGGGTAAAAAAAGCAAATATTCTCAGATAAACCTTGACTAGATATATATTTTGTTCCTTAAATGAGTTGACTAAACTATGACCTTAGAAATTTTAAGATTATGTGCATATTTTTGTCTCATCCTTTATATATTATAACAAACCTACACAGACCTTCATCACTTGCTTAGACTTTCTCATTTTTTCTGTTTTGGAAAATATCTCAATTACCATTGTAGGACCCAGAGATCCCCCTCATTCAACCCCTCCTAACACCACATTGATTGCTCTTTTCAGCTTCTGTGTAATGCTTGAAATACACACCTGCTGCTACTCCTCCCCTGCTGTTCCCCTTCCAGGAAACTATAGATTAGATAAACCCGGGTATGAACACTGCTCTATAGAGTAAAAATAAAGACTCCTGACCACACAGATGGCCAGCACATTCCACAGCCCTGATAACAACACCCACGAAAAAAAAAAAAAAAACTCCACTACCGTATCCTGTACAACTGATCAGTTCAAAGGTGTGTTGGCGCGAGCAGGACTCTTGGACCAACCACATAGTGACACTGTTATTCACCTCCTCCCTTTGTCTCTAACCTATAAAGAGCCCTTTCTTCCCCCACCCAGGGCTCTCAGCACGGTTCCATTATATCGGTGAGGTCTGAGAGCCCAAGCTTAAGCCCGAATAAACTATAAACCTTGCTTTTGCATTTTTGGTGTGTTGGGTCTTCGGTGGTCTTCTTGTGGTCCTGTGAATGAGGTGTAACACCATAACCTTTTACCATCTTTTAAATTCTCATTTTCTTTTTTTAATAATTATGAGACATAACATTAACAAATTTTCCATCCATTTGAGAATTCTTTTCCTGGGTTACTAAGCAATGCTTATTCCCTTTTAAGGTTCTAGTGTCAAACCAGTGATTGATTGAAGTTTTACTGGGGAACCAATGAATATACTGAGCTTACTTACTGAGATAACTGAGGGGTTGCTGAGGTGTATGTATGACCTGAGGGTAAGCACACTGGAAAGCCTTCTCTCAGCATGGATTAAGCCTTCTCTTCCTAGCCTTCCCCAGATTATAAACTTTAGCCCTCCCCGAATCCAGGAGACCATGTGTGATTAGGGCCAAATTACATACAGTTGTCTGGGAAGAGTGGCTGGATACTCCCGTGAGGGTCCAATGACCCCGCTTGGCCCTCCTTTAATGAATGAGCACAACCGTCAACAAGCCCAATTGTGATGATGTTTAGCAATCAGGCTCAGCTGAAATGATGATGATGGCAGTTATTTCACAGAGAAGAGACTGCTGTATAGCATCATCTTATTAAAAGAACAAGGAATTTAACAGGATTTGGTGCTAGGATCCACATATGAGGGAGAACATACGTCTTTTATTTTTCTGAGTCTGTGTTACTTCACTGAGTATAACAGTTTCTAGATCCATCCATTTATCTGCAAATTTCATTAATTCATCTTCTTTACTGCTGAATAGAACTCCATTGTGTAAATAAACCACATTTTTGTTGAGGGGCACTTAGGTTGCTTCCATCTCTTAGCTATTGTGAAAAGAGCAGCAACAAACATGGTTGTACAAGTGTCTCTACAATAGGATGAATCCTTTGGGTATATGCCAAGGAGTGGTATAACTGGGTCATATGGTAAGTTCATTTTTAGTTTTTTAAGAGTTCTTCACACTGTTTTCCATAGGGGTTGCATGAATCTGCAATTCCACCAGCAGTAAACGAGCGTTCCCCTTTCTCCACATCCTCAACAGAATTTTGTATGATTTGATCTCTTGATCCTAGTCAGTCTGATTGGAGTAAGGTGATACCTTAGGGTGGTTTTAACTTGCATTTCCCTAATTACTAATGATGTTGAACACTTTTTGAGATGTTTCTTCACCATCTTAATTTCTTCCTTTGAGACCTTTGTTTAGATCTTTAGTCCATCTTTTAATTGGGTTATTTGGTTTCTTGCCTCTTTGTTTTTTGAGTTCTTTATATATTCTGGATGTTAAACCTCTGTCAGATGTGTCACTGGTGAAGATTTTTTCCCATTCTGTGGATTTTCAATTTTTTGACTGTTTCTTTTGCTGTACAGAAGATTTTCAGTTTAATGAGGTCCCACTTGTTGATTGCTGACCTTAATTCCTGAGCAACTTCTGTCCAATTTAGAAAATCCTTTCCTACACCTATATCTTGTAAGTTATGCCAATAATTTCTTCTAATATTTTCAGGGTTTCCAGTTTCACATTGCGGTCTTTGATCCATTTGGAGTTGACTTTTGTGCAAGGCAAAAGATAAGGGTCTAGTTTCATCCTTCTACAGATGGAGATCCAGTTTTGCCAGCACCGTTTGTTGAAGATGCTGTCTTTCCTCCATTGTGTGTTCTTGGCACCTTTGTCAAGTATCAGGTGGCTGAAACTGCGTGTACTCAGGTTTGCGTCTTCAGTGATGTTCCATTGATTCGTGTGTCTATTTTTGTGCTGTTTTTATGACTATAGCTCTGTAGTATACTTTGAGATCTGGTATAGTAACCCCTCCCCCCCAGCATTGCTTTTTGTACTCAGGGCTGCTTTGGCTATCTGGATCTTTTGTGCTTCCATATGAATTTAAGAATTTTTTTTCTAATTCTGTGAAGTATGTCATGAGGATTTTGATTGGGATTGTACTGAATCTATGTAACTGCTTTTGGTAGGATGGTCATTTTCACAATATTAATTCTTCCAATCCATAAGCATGGGAGGTCCTTCCATCTCCTCCCTGGTATCTTCCTCAATCTCTTTAACGATTTAAAATTTTCATTGTAGAGGGGCTGGAGAGATGACTCAGTGGTTAAGAGCACTGACTGCTCTTAAAGAGGACCCAGGCTTGATTCCCAGCACCCACATGGCAGCTAAGAACCATCCTAACCCCAGTTCCAGGGGAATCTGAAGCCCTCTTTTGACCTCCACAACATTGCACAACACAGGTGCACTCACATACATACAAGCAATACACTCATACACATAAAATAAAAATAATGAAATATTTTTAAAAATTTCATTGTAGAGATCTTTGGTGTCTTTGGTCAGATTTATTCCGAGGTTTTTTTTTTTTTTTCTGTGAAACATGTCATGGGGATTTTGATTGGCATTGCATTGAATCTATATATGACTCTTGGTAGGATGGTCATTTTCACAATATTAATTCTTCCAATCCTTCTTTCTACAATTGCTTGTTATTGGTCTATAGAAAGGCTACTGATTTTTGTAGATTGATTTTATAATCCGTCACTATACTAAAAATGTTGATCAGTTCTAGTAGTTCTCTGGTGGAACTTTTGGGATCTCTTAGGTATAGTATCTATCATCTGCAAAAAAGGGATAGTTTGACCTCTTTTCCAATTAGTACTCCTTTAATTTCCTTCTCTCGTCTTATTGCTCTAGCAAAAGTTTCAAGCAGTATGTTAAAAAGGAGTGGAGATAGTGGACATCCTTATCTGGTTCCTGATTTTAATGGGAATGCTTCCAGTTTTTCTCCATTTAGAATGATGTTGACCATGGGTTTGTTCTATATAGCTTAAATTATGTTGAAGTGTGCTCCCTCCAGTCCAATTCCCTTTAGAACTTTTATCATGAATGCACGCTGAATTATGTCAAAAGCCTTTCCTGCATCTATTGAGATGACGATATGGTTTTTTGAGTCCATTTATATGATTAATGATGTTTATTGACTTGCGTATACTGAACCAGCCCTGCATCTCTGGGATAAAGCCTACTTGATTTTTTTTGATGTGGTTTGCAAGAATTTTGTTGAGAATTTTTGCATCTATGTTCATTAAGGATATGGGTCTATAGTTTTCTTTTTTGGTTGTGTCTTTACCTGGTTTGGGTATTAGAGTGATGTTGGCTTCATAGAAGGAATTTGGGAGTTCTCCCTCTGTTTCTATCATTTTGAATAATTTAAGCAGTATTGAATGTAGATTTTCTTTAAATGTCAGAATTCTGCTGTAAATCCATCTGGGTCTGGGAATTTTTTAGTTGGGAGGCTTTGTATTACTGTTTCGATTTCCTTATATGTTATGGGTCTGTTTAAACTGTTGATCTCTTCTTGGTTTAACTTTGGAGGTGCCCATGATTTCAGATATCCATCCATTTCTTTTAGACTTTCAGATTTAGTAGCATACAGGTTTTTTTTATTACAACAGCATTGACATATTCAATAACATTTTCCAGAGCTAAGATGCATCTCCTTCAAAATTGGCT
>NW_008352136.1:2060518-2064346 GCF_000622305.1 Nannospalax galili
CTTAAGACTGCTATTAAAGTGTCCCAGAGGTTATGCTGTGTTGTATTGTACTTTTTGTTGAATTCCAGGAATTCTTTTAATTTCTTTCTTAATTTTTTCTTTGTTCCACTCATTGTTTAGGAGTGTGTTGTTTAATTGCCATGAGTTCATATAGTGATTTGGGCTTTGTCCACTGTTGATTCTGAGCTTTATTGCATTGTAGTCTGATAGAATGCATGGAATTATTTCAATTTTTTGAATTTGTTATGGTTTGTTTTGTGGCCCAGTATGTGGTCAGTTTTTGAAAAAGTTCCATGGGGTGCTGAGTACAAAGTGCATTCTTTGGTTCTTGGGTGGAATATTCAAAAGATGTCTGTTAGGTCCATTTGATATATGGTACCATTTAATTCAGACGTCTCTCTGTTTATTCTTTGTCCAGTTGACCTATCTAATGGAGGAAGTGGGGTATTGAATTCCCCTACTAATACTGAGTTGGGGTTAATCTGTGTCTTAAAGTCCTGTAGTATTGTTTTTATGAATTTGGGTACACCAGAGTTTGGTGCATATATGTTAAAGATTGTCATATTTTCTTGGTTAACTGTTCCTTTGATCAGAATGAAGTGACCCTCCTTATCTCTTCTGATTAGTTTTACTTTGAATTTTGTCAAATATTAGAATTGCAACCCCTGCTTGTTTCTTAGTGCCATTTGCTGGGAATATTCTTTTCTATCCTTTTACCTTAAGGTAATGCCTATCCTCAAAGGTAAGATGGGTTTCTTGCAGACAGAAAAAAAGATGTATTTTGTTTCTTAATTGATTCACTTAGCCTGTGTCTTTTGACTGGGGAGTTCAGTCCATTGATATTTAAGGTTATTATTGAAAGATGTGTATTGGTTGCTGTGATTTTAAGTACTGTTTGTGTTCACTGTCTAATTTTGTGTTTCCTCAATTATATCTTTATTTTCTTCCATTGCCCCTGGGGTATAGTTGTTCCTTTCTCTGCTCTCTGTGTTGCTTCAAGTATTCTTTGAAGGGCTGGTTTTGTGGACATGTAGTCTTTCAGGCTATTTGTGTCATGGAAGATTTTTCTTTCCCCCTCACTATAATAGACCTTTTTTGCTGAGTAAAGTAGTCTGGGCTGGCATCTATTGTCATGTAGAACTCATATACCTTGGTCCAGGCTCTTCTAGCTTTCATAGTTTGCATTGATAAGTCGTCTGTGATTCTGATGGGCTTTCCTTTGTATATGACTTGTTTTTCTTTGGCTGCTTTCTGTATTTTCTCCTTGTTCTGTACACTTAGTGTTTTTACTATGATATGTCATGGGGAGTTTCTTTTCTGATCCTATTTTGTGTTCTATGTGTTTCTTGATTTGTATGGGGATGTCTTTCCTTAATTTCGGGAAATTCTCTTATACAATCCTGTTTAAGATGGGGTCAATACCATTAACCTGCAATTCTTCTCCTTCCTCTATGCCTATGATACATAAATTTGGTCTTTTCATGGTATTCTACATCTCTTGCATATTCCATTCCTACCTTTTAAAAATTTTTTTGTAATCTTTTCTTGAGTGGTCCAGTTCTTCAGCTTTATCCTCCAGTGTTGATACTGTTTTCCATTTCATTCATTCTAGTGGTGAGGCTTTCCCCTGTTGTTTCAAGTTGGCTTATCGAGTTTTTCACTTCTTCATTTCTGCCTAAGACAGCAAGAAACTGGCACCTGAAAGCCAGGAGTAGAGCCTTCACCAAGAAAAAAAATTTATTTTTATTATTTTTATTTTACTTGTATGAGTGTATTTCTTGCACGTATGTGAGTGCATCTGTGTTGTGCAATGCCTTGGAGGTCAGAAGAGGGCTTCAGATTCCCCTGGAACTGGAGTTAAGGATGGTTCATAGCCATGTGGGTGCTGGGAATCGAACCCGGGTCCTCTGTAAGAGCAGTCAGTGCTCTTAACTGCTGAGCCATCTCTCCAGCTCCCCACCATCTTCTTTTAGTTCTTTGTTTGTTCGTGTGTTCTTTAAAGTCATTGAATTCCTTGACCATGTTTGTGACTGTTCTTTTGGTGGGGACATAGTGTTTTGACTTTCCATTTTATTATTCTTTCATTGTGATTTGGCATGTGAATTTCTTTTGTTGTGATTTTGATGTGAGAATTAAGTTGAAGTTTGCTGCTGTTTGTGTTATTGGTGTGCCTTCGTCCTTTTCTTATTGGTTATGTAAAGCTGGTTGGTCCAGGTTTCAGGTTCTCTCAGGTTTTATTTTGGAGGGAACTGATGGCTTCAGATCAGCTACCTAGGAGCACTCACAGAAGCCCAAGTCAGGTTCCAGACAGGTGCACTCAGGCTTTGTTCTAGGTTTGCACCCCTACTAGCCAGACCTCAGAGCAAAATTTGGGAAATTCCCTAAAGGTGGGGGGGTGCGGTTTTGGGACTTTCAGGCAGTCTGCTGAGTTCTCAGCCCCTGTGCCAGAGGAAGGCCAGAACAGGCACTCCATGCAGATAGTGAACTCTGAGTTTTCTTAATGCAGCTTTGACAGGTGTATGGGTCTAATTACTCATTCAAGTGCCTCCTGTTGAATTTGTGGTGCAAAAATCAACTCCAAACACCAGGGTCACATTTCTAGGTTTCAACCATGTTACTGGCATGGCTGTCCTCCACACCTTGTATCCGATGCCAGTGTAGTGTTCCTGAAAGGCTTTACGCACACCCTCCCACAGATCTGAAATCACAGCCATATTACAACACCCAACGTAATGTAAATAGCCATACCACCGGACCGCTTAGGGAATGGTGTATACAATACAGACACATTTTTTTTCAGAAAAATTTCAATCTGAGATTGAGCCATATGTGTATCATATGTCACTATTTCCAGAGTCAGGAAAGCTGACTCTGTATCACAGGATAAATACATTGTTGACAGATTTTGAGTTTGCACTCCCTCGTACCTACTCCACAATCTCCAGAAGGGAAACTTGGGAAATTCTGTAATGTATTAGTGCTTATCTAGAAGCCTTGGGGACTGCAAAGCTTTCTCTTGGAGATACTGGATACCCCTTTACCTAACTGTAAACACTAAGAAGCTACTGAGAAATAGCCCTTTCACCATGATAGCATTACCATTTAGCTCAGAAAAGCATCAGCTTTTGTCAGTTGGTTAAGAAAGTTGACATGCTTTTAAGATAAAACTTGTTTTAGCATGTGTTAACATGAATACCTTGATTGAATATATTTAAGAATTAGGAATAAGTGGCATTTGTACATAATATACTTGTGGGAAACAAAGTTTGAATCATGACTTCCAAAAAGCTTTCCCAAGGAATACGGTAAATCTGTCTTCAAAAGAAAAGTTTGTCTTGGTCCTGCTTTGGTTGTGGACCCTGCTATTACCTGGAATAGTGTCAAGGATTCGTAGACCAATGATCACCAGCTGCCTGTGTACCAACGAAACTAAACCCCCAAAACCAAACCACTCTTCTGGTCTCTCGATAGCCATCCCACCTACAGAGCAATCAAGTTGCTTGACATGTGCCACTCACGACAGAAGTCTTTTAAAAAAATTTTTTTATTCTTATTTTATGTGTATGAGTGTACTGCCTGCATGTATGTGAGTGCACCCGTGTCGTGCAATGCCGTGGAGGTCAGAAGGTGGCTTTGGATTCCCGTGGAACTGGAGCAGAAGTCCTTTTTTATTTAAAAAAATCATATTTTCCTCCCAGATAGTAACCCAGCATAGAACTGGGAAAATGAACAGCAGACTCCAATCTTATCTAAAGGATATTGACAACTGATTGCTACTAGATGAGGAACAGCTGACCTTCCTAAAACAAAGACCTCTAGATAGGCTGA
>NW_008352136.1:2064525-2150798 GCF_000622305.1 Nannospalax galili
ACACACAAAATATCAACAAAGTTTTAAAAAATGTATTATATTTGAGGAGGAAGCATGGAAATTTACATAATGCTAATTAGTAGAGGTGATAAACATTACCACTGAAATCTACCCGATGACTTTATAGACATACAGACACCAAGGATCCAAGTGCAACCAATTATGACTAGTAATAGATACATGCAGATTAAAGATGCATGCACCAACATCTCAGTGTCAGCAGCAAAAACAATGAGTCTTTCTGCAAGGAACAATATATCCTAAAATGGAATGAAGATCTTTTTTAAAGGTTAAATACTCAGTTTTATGTCTTACAGGGCTTATACTGAGTTCAATATTGTATAACCGTGTTAATTCAACAGTGAACCTAGAAACTTACAGTCACTTGTGAAAGAGATGTACTCTCGCTCTGGAGTGTGTTATTTTAAAAAAAGCTGGGTGTGATGGCACACACCTTTAATCCCAAGCACTAGGGAGGCAGAGGCAGGTGGATCTCTATGAGTTCAAGGCCAGCCTGGTCTACATAGTGAGTTCCAGGACAGCTGGGGCTACAGGGAGACCGTCTCAAAAACACCAAAAAAACAAAAAACAAAAAACAAAATAAAAAAAAATATTTCTGCTGTCACGTTGTTTTCTTGGTCACTTTGTAGCAAAGTCATGACAGATTCTGGCCATAGACTTTTTTTTTTTCAGACATCTAATTTTTAAATACATCAGGGATTGGCTATCCACTGTCTTCAGACTCTCAGATAGGCTGCCATCCCCTTAAAAAAAATCAAACACTTAGAGGGTTATTATTCAGAGGGCAGAAACCTGTATTATGGACCTTCAGAATACTTTTTTTTGGGAGAAGGGAAGGTGTGGTTATAATCTAATATATTTCAGATAAATATTTCAAAGACCAGCCTTAAAAACCACATGGGAGCAACTAGAAGTCACGGGGAAATGCGATGTGGATGCTATTAAATGGGAACCAGTCTTATGGGGCATGACCTGCACATTGCCAGTAATATATCACAGACCAGGGACTCTACTGTTACTACACGTTGCTTTATATGGGAATAATTTTCTGTTAAAATTTTGTATACCCATTAGGACCCTTCTTAGAAAGTCTTCTTAGACAGGCATCTTTCCATTCAAGGAAAGCTGCAATAGTAATATTAGAATTCTGCTTATTTAATTAATTAATTAATTTATTTATTATTGTGTGTGTGAGATAGCATGCATGTGGCAGTCAGAGGACAACTTGTGGGAGTCAGTTCTTCTACGTGGGTTTTGGGAATCAAACTCGGGTCATCAGGCTTGATGACAGGAGGCTTTGCTCACTGAGTCAGCTAAAGGCCCAATAGTTCTACATTTAATATTGATCCTCACATCTGAATTCCAGACTGGCACTTGCTGACAACTGGGAACAGTGGCTGGATTTTGAACGAATTTCTCCAACTAAGATTTGGGATATGAAATTATATCTCTTCCCTGAATTGTTTTGTCTGCTGTTAAGTAAATTGGCTGCACAAAAAAATCATATTTTCATAAATGACTTCTTATAAGACAGGTTCAAATTGAAAACGTACACCCATCAACATAAAATCAAAAGCAAACACTGTTTCCAAACTTGCCCTTTCCAGTAGCTGAAGCTAATCCTTGCTTCTGTCCTGTAAGAAAACAAAGTGCTCATAGGTCATTTGGAATCTTTTTAGAGATACTCACGAGTGGAGACATGCCTGCTACCAGGAGATGTGCCATGGCCTCATGTAGATAATCTATTCAAGTCTCTTGTTTCTGGTGTAGTTATCATGTCACACTGGAAACATGAGTTGAACAGAAAGATTTCACGTTCCTAAGCTGCCAGCATTGAAAGGAAATCGGGCTTTTTTATTACTTCCCACAAACATTTAAATTCTAACCAAAGTACAAATAACAGAATCTTTGGTCTACAACTCACAAAGTTGTTTCTATCTAATTATCAAGTATTATAAGACACCAACAGATCCCCATCTGAGTTTGCTATTTTGTGCCTTTCCTGTCCTTTAAAATAAACTAAACACATTCAAACAAAGCAGATATGGCTTCCCAGCTAAGACATGCATGTTCACTGTCCCCTCATTCAGGGACTCTCTGGGTGACTAACACTGGTTTCAGTTTTCAAAGCAGAGCCGGGCCATGTTTAAATGATCAAATCTTCACATCTGAGAAGTCAACTGGAAAACAAAATTCTCACTGGGGGTCTCCCAGAAGTAGTCTGCATCATCCTGACATGTTTCTGTCCTGGCAGCTGCTGTTTGTGGTGCTTGGGAGGGAACCCAGGGACTTGACCCATGCCAGGCAAGAGCTTTGCCACACTGCATCCCAGACCCCCTGTAGGCATTACACTTGTTCTCTTGATATGGACCCAGACATCTATCACTGAGTCAAATGTCTCCTCAGCCAGTTGTGCCTTGTGGAATCTGAAGGATAGATTTGTGCCTAAACACCAGAGACACACTTTTGAGTTTATTTCCATTTGTGTTACCATCTGGTTGATACTATTCAAAGTTCCATTTCTAATAAAAATGATGACACTGTGGTTATGATCTAGGAACATAATTCAGACATCTGGCTTAAAACAAAAAAAGAAATGGAGGTCTTCCTCTGAAGCTCAAAGGTAATAGAGATATTTAGACAGTGACTCCGATGGTGGTTGGTGAATGTTCTTCCCTATGAGGTAAGCCAGTTTGTGTGCATAGTGGCATGGTGCAGGGACTCGGATGACACCCTTGGGAGAAAGGAAACAAGTCTTTTTAAAATCTTACATCTCAAACTTTACATTTTTTCCAAGTTTAAATTTCCATAGCTATCAACTGGAAAGTTCAAAACTGCTCAGCTTTTAAGTAATGAAACCAATTAAAAAACAACTTACTGGTAAGTTATAGTACATGTGGCAGAGTTTGTAGGTTAAACACTGAACTTGATCTGGATATAAGCCCTTTGTGTCGTAGATAACATTATAATGAGTGGGAGTAACAGTTCCATCCTGTGAGGTCTGACTCACGATATAGAAGTCATACCTGAGATAACAGAATACATCAGCTTATTTTAGAAGAAAAGGAGGGAAGTCTGGAATTAGAAGCAAAAACATTCAGATATTAATCTATAGAAATCCACTTATGGACAAAGCCGCCTTTAAGTTTGGAAGGCTATGATCCCAGAAAACCACAATTTGGTACAGAACATTCATAAAGAGGACAGTCAAGCTGTTGACAACAGGCATGAATCTCACAGAGTCAGTCTCAAAATAGACCTGTTGATAAAATGCTTGGCATGTATGCATGAAGACCTGAGTTCAGGTCCCCAGCATCCATGTTAAAACTGAGTGTTGGGGCTGGACAGATGGCTCAGTGGCAGGAGAGATGGCTCAGCGGTTAAGAACACTGACTGTTCTTGCAGAAGACGCAGGTTCGAATCCCAGCACCCACATGTCAGCTAACAACTGTCCATAACTCCAGTTCCAGTTCTGACAGCCTCTTCTGTCCTCTGCAGGCACTGCACGACATGGGTGCACTTACCTACATGTGGACAATACACACATACACAAAAAATAAAAATAATAAAAATTTAAAAAACTGAGTGTCACAGTGTATGTCTAGAACCTCAGCACTGGAGAGACAAAGACAGGATTCCTGAGGTTTTTGGGCCAGCCAGCCTAGTCAGCTGGCAAGTCCTAGGTTCCATGAGAGAGGCCTCATCTCAAAATACAAGGTGGAGAACCTTTGAGGAAGACACCTGATGTCAACCTCTGGTCTCCAGTCAGGAGCATTTGTGTGCTCACATACTGGCATACACAGACACAGACACAGACAGACAGACAGACAGACACACACACACACGGTCACAATATACTTTCTGATGCCTTGAAACTGGCGCCTTGAAACTGGCACATTTCACATGGCCACATCTTATTAAACACAGGCCCCACCTCATCTGGTAATTAGATGCAGGTATGGAGACCAGGAGCCCCACTTTCCCTACAGTCCCTGGAGTACACACAGCCCCTCCACACAGCCCCTCCAATAGACACAGTAACGCTAAGGTGAATCTGCTTACGTGAACTGTAAACATGGGCTTAATTTTGTGTGCTTCCTTATTGGACTCTGTCAGGCTTCCCATTTTCTTGTGCTTTCCTGCCTTCTACCAGATCAGCGTCTCTCCCATGAATCTTCATTTCTCCATCCATGGAAGGAGTATCCTGTCTTAATCCCCATACTTACTTTATACAGCACTTACTTGTATAACTAAGTCTTAGGTTTACCTGAGGTTCTTGAGTCAAAGAATCTTAAAAGGCTTTCACCCTGTAACTCATTTCCTATGTAAGATTTTTTTAATAGCCAGCATTGCAGACCTCTTGTTTTAATAACCCTGTGAATCAGTTGCAAAAGTCAAGGGATTTTTGCTCACTCCAAAGCCACTGATCTGCAGTGCTTTGTGTCCCAATCCTTCCCAAGTTGTTCAATTTCTTCCTAAAATACAACCCTCAGACGGCTTTGAATGAGGGTCTGCTGGAGCAGTGCTTGCAGAGAGAGCTCTGAGGATATTTGTATGTCATAGTCACCTGCCATGATACCTTAGCTGGGTGTAAATTCTTGAGTCCTAGTTGCTCTGTGGCTGTTTGAAGCTACTATTTCCCCGAATTCTGGTTCTCACTGTTATTGTCATCTTATTGCTCATAAACATGTGATTCCTGTGGCTGCTAATTTTAAAGTCTCTCCTGCCTTCTGTCCTTAAGCTTCACTAGGAAGTGTCTAAGTCTAAATGAATTTATCTTGTTCTCAAATTAAAAATATTCTATTGACTATTATCTTCCATCCACATATCTTTTGTCCTATAGAAACTTCTGCTTGATAGTGAGAAAATCTTAGCCTTATTTCCCTTAGCCTTTTATTTTATATGTATGAGTATTGCCTGCATGTATGTAAGTGCACCCATGTTGTACAGTGCTGACAGAGGTCAGAAGAGGGCGTTAGATCTCCTGGAACTGGAGTTACAAATTGTTGTTAGCTGCCACGTGGGTGCCAGAATTCAAATCCAGGGCCTCTGCAAGAGCAGCCAGTGCTCTTAACCACTGAGCCATCTTTCCAGCCTGATTTTGTAAATCTTTTTTTCAAGTTATAACTTTTCTGTCTAATCTGCTTCCTAAATTTTTTCTCTGAGTTTTCAGCTTGATTACACTTATCACTGTTAGTTATAGAATGCTTTTTCTTTTTTGCATTTTTTTTTGAAACCAGAACATTTATGACCACTGAAATCCTCAAGATGAACTGGATGCTGTGAGAGCCATCCTCCTGGGTTTAGGTATTGGTCCTTAATGGAATCCATGTCTGTATCTGCAACAGACAATTCTTAGGTGCCCCATTCACCCAGTCCTGATGGAGCTCCGTCTCTTAGCCTTGGCACTCCAGTTAGACGTTCTCTTGTGCTTGTCAGGGCAGACACATTTGTCACAGGTTGACTTTTGAAGGTAGTAAGCCTAGAGTCATGGCGGCGGCACAACATGTGTATCTTAAGTCACACTTTTGACAATGACATTCCTTTCTGCCATGGAGGCCAAAAGGACCCTATCCAAGTCTTTTCATTCAACATTTTAGTAATTCTTACAACTCTTACTGCATTTTAAAAAGTATATTTATTAGTGTGTGTGTGTGTGTGTGTGTGTGTGTGTGTGTGTGTGTGTCTGTGTACATGTGTGCAGGTCCCCACAGAGGCTAGAAGGAGGCATCAGATTCCCTGGAACTGGAGTTACAGGCAGTTGCGAGCTGCCCAAAATGGGTGCTGGGACCAAATCTGCTAGAGCAGCCAGTGCTCTTAACCGCTGAGCCATCTCTCTAGCCCCTTGCAGCATTTTTAGATCTTCTCCCTTAGGCATATTGAGTCTGGATCATCTGTAGCCATCTCATTATTTCAGTGTCCTTGGTGTCTAACCTCACTGTCATTTTGTCTGCTGAGTCCCACTCAGGGTGGGCTGCTTATTAAGAAAAAAACACCCTAAAGCACTACCATGAATTGCATCACTCTGTCCATGGACAGCAGAGCTGGATTTTACAGTGTGTTTAATATTGCCATTACTTTGTGGCAAGGGCCTTTATTAGAATTTTTTTTAAACTTAAATATATTTTGGGGGCTGGAGAGATGGCTTAGCGGTTAAGAGCACTGACTGCTCTTGCAGAGGACCCAGGGTCAATTCCCAGCACCCACATGGCAGCTACAAACATCCTTAGTTCCAGTTCCAGGGGAATCCGAAGCCCTCTTCTGATCACCACAGGCACTGCATGACACGGGTGCACTCACATACATGCAGGCAATGCATGCATACACATAAAATAAAAATGATAGTAAAAAAAATTTTTTTTGGTCTTTTTGAAACAGGGTCTCCCTGTAGCCCCAGCTGACCTGGAACTCGCTATGAGACCAGGCTGGCCTCAACCCCACAGAGATCCACCTGCCTCTGCCTCCCAAGTGCTGGGATTAAAGAGGTGCACCACTACACCCAGCAGCAGTAAAATATATATTTTTAAAAAACTTAAATATTATTTTTTAAACTTTTTAAAATTTTTATTTATTTTTATTTTATGTGTATGCGTGTATTACCTGCATGTAGGTAAGTACACCCATGTTGTGCAATGCCTCCGGAGGTCAGAAGAGGCTGTCGGATCCCCTGGGACTGGAGTTAGGGACAGTTGTTAGCTGTCATGTGGGTGCTGGGATTCGAACCCAAGTCTTCTGCAAGAACAACCAGTGTTCTTAACCACTGAGCCATCTCTCCAGCCCCAAACTTAAATACATTTTGTTTGAATGTGTACGTGTGTGTTTCTGAGGAAGGATATGTGCATGCTATAGCATGGGTATGGAGGTCAAAGGACAACTTGTGGGAGTCAGTTTTCCCCTTCCCTCATGTGGGTCCCAGATATAAAACTTGGACATCATTTTTGGTACCTTTACCTGCAGATCCATCTCACTAGCCTCAGTATTACCATTACTTTGGTAACACATCATTTGTCCATGTTCTTAAGGGATTAATGTACGAAAAACTTGTCTTTTTTATGAGCAGCAGCACATTTTAAAAATAGTAAACCTCCCTTTAGCTTGTATATAAACATTTTACTAGGGCATATTCAATACGGCACGATCTGTGATAACTCCAAACTATCCTCATTGACATAACTGGTTACTTCTGGATTCAAAATTAGAAGTTTTAGCGTCACATTAAGATTAACAATTATTTGGTCACAGACACAAAAATTTGATTATGAAACTCAGGTAACCACAAGACAAAACACAATTTCTAAATTCAAAGAATTCTCTGGAAAGTTTAAGACATCACAAATTTTCTTTAAAAAAGCTTTAAAAATGATCAGGCGATTTTGCAGAAGCAATGGAGACGGTTACAGACGAAGACATGGCTTACCATTCCTCCCTGGTCACCACCTGGTCAACCACTGTCCCTGGAGGTGGATTCATAGAAGCCTCATTCACAAAAAACCTGGTGTTGATTCGTTTCTTCACCACAATGAAAGTTAGCGGAATACTTTGGAAAAGTAAGACAAGAATCAGAGCCACTGTATTTAGTCACCTTCTCTCAGAAGGGCCCAGGGGTTGGACACACACATACGCACACGCACACACACACACACACACACATACACACACACACTCTGGAAGGTTCAGAAGGAGCCAAAGGCAGCAGCCCACCCTCCACACAGCCCAGTGAGAGTCTTGACTCTGCACTAAATGGAGTGTTGATTTGCAGCACCCCCACCCCACATCTGAGGGGAAGGGGCCCTTCCCCACAACCCCAAGGTCATTCCTCTTATCTGCTCTGGGCAACAGGCCTAACAAACATGAGGCCAGAGGATACAGCAGGAGGGGATGCCCAGATCAGAGATGAAACTCAGGGTGGAAGGAGGGAGCAGATCACTCACGGATATCTGTGAATCTCTAAGGTTAAGAAGCCTGCCTACACCAAGACTGAAGCAGAAACCAGGCGTCTCAGCTACTGTGCAGGCTGAGACAGGAGGAACACAAGTTCAAGGCTTGCTGCTTGCCTAGCATGCCTGAGGCCCTGTGTTCAGTGCCTAGTACTATGAAAATAAAGGGGTGGGGGGGGGGAGAAGGGGAGGGGAGGAAGAACCAGAGGAAGAGGAGGAAGAGCAGGTGAGGGGGGACGAGGACGATGAGGATGATGAGGATGATGAGGAGGAAGAGGATGAAGAGGAGGAGGAGGAGGAGGAGGCAGAGGTGAGATCCATCATTGGTCAGGAGTGTTCTGACTCTATGTGAAATGTGAAGTCAAAGGGTGAGATGTGTTTTCCGCGCATACATCTACTAAACCCAGTGTCTGTGCCAAACAGATTTTTGTTCCGCCCTCACTTCCGCACTCACCAAGGCTTACGCCCACGCTTAAAGAACTCCACCATCTGTGCCACTTCACTGTCCAGCAGGGCCTGAAGCTGGCCGTCTCCCACTCCATCCCTGTACACCACCACGCTCTGTGGTGCTTTCCGTACATTTTTAAACCAGGAATCCAAGGCAGCTGAAAGGACACCAGCCAATAGGTGTAAACACACTGGACTCTGCACAAACTGACCTCTGCTGTTCCGGCAAGGTCTAGATTCATCTTGTGTGGAGTCTTAGCTTTCTGCACAATTTGGCTGTCCCAATTTGGCTATCTACAACCTCAGGCTAACCCAAAATTTCTTGAGTCTTATGACTGCTAGAGTTCTGAGACAGTTCTATGGCCAGGAATCCTTGCCTGGCAGGATGTTGAATGGCATCTCTGGCCTGGCTGAGGAGACAGCTCAGTCAAGTACTCTGAGAACCCAAGTTTGGCCCCAGAACCCACCCATACAAGGATGCCAGGCATGGTGGTGTGCACTTACAATCCCATAGCCAGGGAGGTAGAGACAGGCGGACCCCTGGGGCTCACTGGCAAGCCAGCCTAGCCTAACAGTGAACTCCAGCCTTGGTAACAGGACTATATTGAAGACAAGGTATATGGTAATTGAGGATGACATTCAAGATTGTCTTCAGGCCTCTACATTTCAGGTACATATACATGCACACACATGCACACGTACACGTGTGTGTACACACATGCACCCACATGTGTGTACATGCAAAACATTTTCAACTGTGATCAAACAACCTCGGAGGGCAGTATGTCCACTTGTGGAGAAGAAACGACCAGGAGTCAAGTCTATCACTTCCTAGAGACACTGACCTTTCAGACAGCCCCTCAGTCCATCCACAAGCTCCTGCCCAGGTTCCTGAAAGAGACATTGAGAGTGCCACCTGTTTGCAGAAAAACAAACCATTAGAAACTTCTGTCATTTGTATCTTGAATTAATCTATGTCCCAAGCCAACACCAATAGCAGGATCCAAGGAAGGCTCCTTCACATCCTTACAGAGGGCTAAGTACTGATCTTAGCATTTCAGGAGGGTTTTGAATATCCACGAATAGCACAGAGGCATTTCCTGAGCTACGAGGACAAGTAGGTTGCTTCCATGCTTACAGGCACGGTGACAACTGCTATGTGTCCAGTTATTTCAAGTTTCTATTCCCTTACCAGGTTTTGATTTGCTTCCAGGCTCTGTGACATGATGCAGTGGATCCAATTTGTCAGCCACTTGTCAGGGCTTAAGACCCTGAGATAGAACCAGCATTTTTGGCTTTCCATTTTCAGTGCCTTAGTACTAGAATCTAGACACGGGAAGTGCTCACAAATACCTACTTGGGAGCTGAGGAGGTAACTCAGTAAAGTTCCCGCCATGCAGGCATGAAGACCCGAGTTCAGCTCTCCAGTACCACATAAAGAACTGGATATAATGATGCAGGATTGTAACCCCAGTGTGGGGGAGGTAGAGATAGGAGGAGCTCTGGAGCCCACTGACCCACTGGCCTAGCTGAATCAATGAGCTCCAGATTTGCTGAGAGACCCTGCTTCAAAAAATAAGGTGGACAGCAATCAAGGAAGATGCCCAGTGTCAACCTCTAGCCTTCATACACATGCATACACACACACACACACACACACACACACGAACAGGTACCACACATAATCCATTTGATGAGTGATGACTGTTTCCCCTATTATCACATTATTTTCTAATTCTAAAGACATAACAGAGACAAATAACATGACTGGGTTGAAATAAAGGAGCCAGACTGGAAGACTGATGTCACCTATGGGTACCAGTTGTCTGGCCCCCAAACTACATTGAAACAGACATGTTCGGTTGTCAGCCGCCACATTATTGCTTTGAGAGAGGAACTTGCTATGTAGCCCAGGCTGGCCCTGAGCTTTCCATCCTCCTGCCTCCACCTCCTGAGTGCTGGTTTTAAACAGGTGTGTGTTACCACGCCTGGCACAGGTAGTAAAGAAAATCAAAGATCTAGCCCAAGCACATTTTGGGGGAGAATAACTGTCAGAGTCAGGAAAGCACACAGCCAGGCACAACATCATGAATTCCCAACTCCCTGGACTGTCTAAAGGTAGGAGCCAGTTTCATCTCCTCTATGTGGCCCAGGCAGCAGCCAGAACTCACTCACTTGGTCAGTTCTTCATTGGTGCTGGCCACAAACGCTGCAATCGACTGTTGCCGACTCACAATGTCATGGAAGCAATCAATCCCGATGAACATCGTATTCTTCATCTTGATAGTTTTTGAAAAATGATCATAAATTGGGTTAGAACAAAATAGAGAAAAAAATCACTTGATTAAAAAGTAGACTCTTGCATTTCACTGAGCACACATTCAGTAAAGAGAGGATGATAGAATCCCACGTACGTCTGTGTCCACCTTCCAGAGCGCTCCTCCCATCTTGCAGTTCATCTGCTGGGCAATCTTGACGGCCATGGTTCTCAGGGTCTTCTCATAGCGCAAGGTCTCTGCCACCACACACTGGCTGGGGACCGGGCACTGAACACACAAGAATCTTTTTATCTCATCATATCTGTGTTTCCCGTGGTCAGGCAGAATACAGACCACCTTGAAAAGAAACAAAAGAAGAAATAGTAACTCAGCAACAAGAGAAGTAAAAACCATCTATAGAGGAGCCAGGATTGGAGATTAGGCAGGTGGGGCCTCTAGAGGCACAGCACGTGAGGACCCCAGGAGGACGCGGGGAAAAGGCAGGACTGGCCGTTTGGTCCTGTTGCATCCATTGCTTAAAACATGTAAAATGCTTTGTTTTGATCATTCAATATCCAAGACTTGACCATGATGTTAACAAGGATGATTTGAGGATGGGCAAAGTCACTTTGAGGAAGACATGATTTTTGATGCCAAGGACAGGAAATAAAGCCAGGATGAGGAAGCCAGGGCATCCGACTAGGATGTGGATGGTGGCCACATACAGGGCAATGAGTATGTGCAGAGCACTGGCCACATACTTCCTTGGCCTCCATTAATTCTTCCAGAAACCCATTGACATAGGTACTGTTACCCCCACTGAACAAACAAGCTTGGGGCTACAGATACTCTGTGACTTACACGGTTTCAGACCCTGTTAGGGAGACTGGGGATTTGACCTGTCCATGGCTCTAATGGGAAAATCAACAATATAGTATTTTGTCTTACCATGCGTGCGTGCGCCCACATGTGTGGTAACCCAAGGTCAACTTCAGGTCTCTTCCTCGATCATCTCCATCTTCATTTTTGAGACAAGGTCTTTCAACCTAGAGCCCAGTTTCAGCTAGACTGACTGACCAGCAAGCTCCTGGGATCTGCCTGTCTCCAACACTCACCTTCAACCCGAGTGGACTGCAGGGGTGCACAGCCATGCTGGAGTTTTACATGGGAGTTGAGGATCTAAACTCAGGTCTTCATGCCTGACCACAGGCGCTTATCCACTGAGTCATCTCCCACCCCCCAATATGCTATTTTTAACACAATGGTGCTTTCAGGAAGTTCCTGACAGACATCTTTTATTACATTAAGGAAATTTTACTGTATCAGGTGAGTTTTCCTTCACTAGAAGGAATGTAGAATTTCAGTTACTTTACCTGCATTAACATGAACTTTTTCCCATAATTGATCATATTAAATGGCTAGGTTTTTTTTTTTTTTTTTTCTAAAAATGACCTATTTTGGGGTTGGAGAGATGGCTCAGTGGTTGAGAACACTGGCTGCTCTTGCAGAAGATCTGGGTTCCATTACCAGCACCCACATGGCTGCTAATGATGGTTCCTAGCTCCAGTTCCAGGGGGTCTGATGCCCTCTTCTGAGCTCCATGGACATTGCATGACATGGGTGCACTTGTATGTATATGCAGGTAATACATTCATGCACATAAAATAAAAATCATAAAATATTTAAAAAATGAAAATGACCCATTTCAAGTGTTCAAAGTCCTTGGCACACTGCGGCTCGAGTTACCCGTTTCCTTTCTCCCCAGTGGGTCAGTCTAATGAACACCATGCCCCGCCCAGGCTGACCTCAAGTCTTTCCTCCTCTTGTTCTCTCCCTTGCTGGTCTGTTCATTCTGTTCCACTGGGTTTCTGCTTCTGTTTTTATTGCTTTTCCCCCTCTCTATTTTGGTTTACTCCGTTCCTAGGGCATTAAACATCTGAGGTTCTAGCACACTCGGAATAACTGCTAACCTTCCTACAGGCACTGATGCACAGAACTCCTGCAGGTATTGATACATAGTGCTCCTACTGGTACTGGTGCATAGTAATCTTGCAGGTGATGATGCACAGTATTCTTATAGGTACTGGTGCATAGTACTTTTGCAGGCTCTCAGTTCTATGCAGTTTTTCCCTCCTGCATTCTAAAAATGACCTAAGGTTTCAGCCTATGGAATAGCGTGGTCCTGTGCCCTGGCAGGACACAGTCATGTTGGACAGAGCTTAGCAGTATGCCTCTTTAAGGCTCAGCAGTTTTAACAAGGCAATAATGAACCACAGGATTTTGAGATGAGAGAACTGGGGCTTAGATGACCCAGCAAAGGAGGCCGTATTTCCCCAGGTATCTTGTGCACTTCTGCAACTGTTCCTGGAGGATTTAAAGATGTTGATCGTCCCTCAGTAGGAGGTATTATATGGTATCTGAATAACTATTCAAAATTCTACGTATCTTCCTTCTTTGGGCTTCTTCCTCATGTCTTCCATTCTTTCTCCTTCCCAGGAGTGATGTTAGAGGTGGGCACTTGTCTTTCTTAATTGTAACCTGGGATGTTTTCCTTAATGTCTTTGACATAAAGCCTAGACTTTTTCATTGCCACTGGAAACTGCTGGCAGGCTTCTCAGAGAATCCTGCTGGTGTGGGGCTCACCTGCAGGCAGAGCTCCAGGGAGGCAGAGATGGGGAAGCCCATAAGATAGAGTGTGACTAAGGAGGACACCTAATGTGCCCCTGTCCCCCACCCCTGTACATGTACGTGCATATACACATACACATACACACACAATGCATTCACAAATGAGGGAAAATTAATTTTTTTTGTTTTTTGGATACAGGGTCTCCCTGTAGCCCCAACTGTCCTGGGACTCACTATGTAGACCAGGCTGGCCTTGAACTCAGAGATCTGCCTGCTTCTGCCTCCCTAGTGCTGGGATTAAAGGCGTGCATCACCACGCCCGGCAGGAAAAATTAATTTTAAAAATTCTAAATTTAAAATACTGAGGGAGGACGGTCACCTGCTACTAGGGAACAGATTGTAGACTTAGCCTGTTATAACTAGAGATGGAAAGTGCTGTTGTGAGGACTACTGTATCCCACATTACTTTAAATCTGTATGTCGTTTAACTTCTGAAATAATGCCAGGTTCTCAAGTTTGCAAGGATCTGCACTAGGTGATCCCAAAGGTGGACAGAAGACCCCTGACAGCCGCGTTGCGCTGATCCTTATAGATATTTGTATGGTCACTGGTGACTCAAGGAAACCAGTGGCGACCCCTCTAAATTCTTAAATACATGTACAAGGCTGAAGAGATGGCTCAGTGGATAAGAGATTAATAAGGTTCTCTTCCAGAGAACCCAAGCGCAGTTCCCAACACACAGGTGGTTGTGAGTCACCACGGAAACTCCAGATCCGAGGGATCTGATGTCCTCCTCTGACCTCTGTGGGCAACTGCACTCACATGTGCACAAACCCGGACACACACACACACACACACACGCACGCATGCACGCACGCACACACACAGAGTTAAAAAGAAGAAATAGATAAAATACATGGAACTGGAGAGACAGCAAATGGATCATCCGGTCGCTCACCATCTGCGTACTTGTTGTCACACGTTTCCTTAAAGTTTCCTTGTAGGACTCAGGGTCTTTGCCAACTTTATATCTAGAAAACAAGCAAACTGTCTCTAGTTAGGAGGGAGGGACAGGGAAAAATTTCATATTTTGAATGAAATATAAAACCAGACATGAAGAAATGCTAAGGGAGATATTTCAGCTCAAAGTTTGTTTTAAAAATAAAATAACTTGGGCTGATAAGGTGGCACAATGGTTAAAGGTGCTAGGCCTGATGACCTGAATTCGATCACTGGGACCCACATCATGGAGAGAACTGTCTCCCACAAGTTCTCTTATGGCCTCTATATATGCATTATGGCATGTATACCTCCATAAATAAATGAATGAATAAGTAAATGTAAAAAAAAAAAAAAACATTTTCAGGACCATGAGCTTGGACATCACCCCTGGGATGTAACAGGTGATGAGCTAAACAGAGAATCCAAAATTCCCAAGACTCCTAGGTAAGGGCTCAGAAAACACTTTCTGCCAAGACTGGAGAGAGAGACAGGAGGGCATGGTGCAGCTGGCCTGAGCAAACACTCGCCAGAGGGAAAACAGTGACTGACAAATTGCTGGAGGCTCAGTATGGACAATTATGAGAGTTAAAAGCTCCAGACTGGGGGCTGGAGCAGTGGTTCCAACGTTAGGAGGACTGGCTGCTCTTGCAGAGGACCAGGATTCTATTCCCAGCACCTGTATGGTGGTTAATAACCATCTGTTAACTCCAGTTATAGGGGATCTGATGCCCTCTTCTGACCTCTGTGGGCATTGCACAACATGGGTACACCTACCTGTATGCAGGCAATACATTCATACACATACAATAAAAATAAGATCTTAAAAAAAGCTTCAGACTGAACCCATAAATCAAGTCACTGCTAGAAGATCAACCAAATTCTCATAAGAACTATCAGAGAAAAGTTCCCCAATATGTCCAGGAGGGAAAAGGAAGAGGAATCACTCTGAAATACAAGAGTAGAACACTCCTCTCCACAATGCTCCTAACCCTAACTTGGTCTACTTTAGTTCTCCACAATATCCATAATGCTGACCCTTCTCTACAACACCCCTAACCTAGGCTAGAGCATTCTTCCTTTATGATAACACCTGTGCTCAGGAGGAGCTATCCAGCCAGAGGCTCATCTGGCACATTCTCAGAGCCTAAACTCCATGAGAAAAGCATTGTACTAATTCTGGTCAGTCTTAGCATTCTATGTGGCAGGACAGAAATACTCAACTCTAGTACACTCTAGCCACCCTGTTACACCTAACCGGGGAGGAAACAAAACTCTTAACACTGGTGGACTTCAATTTTAGAGACATAAGCTGGTGAAGAATATAAAATCCCTAGTAGAGGACTGTAGTTCCTGTGACCATCACTACAGATGAAGCCTATTTACAGCGTAACCCTTGACATCACATCTAACCATCAGGGCATCACCGCCAGGTGTGCCAAAAGTCCAAAAGCATAACAGAAGAGCAAATGTCAGAATTAGACATGTGTATACACATGTGTCAAATATACACACACAAACACAGGAATAATCACACATACACACACACACACACACACGCACACCAAACCCCAAATGTACCAACATTACACACACCACAAAAATGAACTCTAAATGAGTCATAGATCTAAATGCATAACACAGGACAAAAGAAATTCTAGAGTTTTCTAGGAGCAAACCTCCATGATCTCAGTTATGGTAAAGACTCTTGATATACTGAGGGCCTGGGCCATAATCAAAAAAGATGATACTTAGGCCATCAGCAGGACCTCATTAAAAAAAATCTGCTCTGTCAAGGGTACAGTGAAGAGAAGTCAAGCTACACAATAGCTTGTCTGTTTGCAAAAGACAGGTCTGAGGAAAGACTGCGCTCCAAAATTGACAAAGAACATTAAAACTCAAGCACATGAAATTAAGCTGATTTTTAACTGGGCCAAACACCTTAACAAATGCCTCCCCCACAATGGTACCTAGATGTGTGTGTACCCAGACAGATAAGTCTGTTCCCCAGTAGAGTACCAGGGAACACAAACTCAAAGAAATAGCCTACATGACATGGCCCCAACACAATGCCTGAACCAGATGCTGAGGGTGTGGAGCAGCAGCGTACTCCACTCACTGCTAGTGGGGGACATAAAACAGTCCAGCCACTTAGGAACAGCTCAGTGCTTTGTGAATGGATGTTTATGGTTACTTTATCCATGATTATCAAAAACTGGAAGCAACCAAAACATCTTTCAGTAGGTGAATGTATGTGTGTACATCCAGACAACACAATTTCATTCAACACTAAAACTAAATGATAAGGTAGGGAAGGCTGGTTGTGATGGCACACACCTGTAATCTGAGCACCTGGGAGGCTGAGGCCAGAGGGTTGAGAATTCAAGGCTATCCTGGGTCATATAATAAGACCTACACAAAAATTTACGGAAGCACCATCCATATCTTGTTAACTGAAAGATGCTGATCTGTAGAGGTGACATGCTGTGCACTCCCTACCATGTCACATTCTACAAAAGACAAGATTGTGGAGACATGGGAAAAATGAGTGGTTTCTAGAAGTGGAAGTGGTGGTGGGAAAAGAGGATTAGTTACGGCGCAGATGGTTGGGTCCTCCTCTTTGACACTGCAGTGGGGTGGGGGTGGGGTGGGGGGTGGAGGAGGTGGTTCTTCGTATTTATCTAAACCACAGAACGTGAAACACTGTTATTATACTCAGTGAAGTAACACAGACTCAGAAAAACAAACGATGTATGTTCTCCCTCACACGTGTATCCTAGCACCAAATCCTTATATGTGAGTATGAATCCTGATGTAACTACAGGAACCAGGATACTGGAAAGGAACCAGGAAGGTAAAGGGAAAGAAGGAACCTGAGACAGAAGACCAGTAGGAGACTGGTGCTGCTAAGGGAGAAATGGGTAAAATGGGGGTATTTAAGTGGGGGGGTGGTTTATACAAGGAACGTTAGGGATAAAGGAAAAGAAGAAGCTTGAGAGATGGGACCATAAGAGACTGGTGTTATCAAGGGAGAAATGGGGGAATGGGGCACTTTAAATAGGGAAGCCATGGTGGAAGGGTTAGATTGGGGTGGGGGGAGAAATAATGCCTAGCTAGTGTTAAAAAAACCAGAGGGAATCATATTAGTCCAACAACCTAACGGCAAATTAAACATATACTATCTCTACATGAGTCCATTCATAGCTAAAGGTGACATAACAAGAAACAGTGCCAGACAGGAGAAACCTTCTTTGAGTTGTTGGCAAGGGTAGTCCAATAGACTCCAAAAATTACACAGGCTATCACTACAGCCCTTGATGGCCTCCCAGAACTTGCAGGTAAGACCCTACTGTTGAAGACAGAACATACTTCGGACACAGGATTTGGAGCAATGGACCTGAAACTGACCTGGAAGCCACTTCTCCTGAAGGCTAGCTCTCGTAGCTTTGGAGAGCACTATGAAGGTACCAAGGAAAAACATCAATCAGTGGTCTATCTCCAGCTTCAAGACCAAATAACACATCAATGGCCGACACAGCATATGACATTGGTACAGTAGAGGCACTTCTGTCTTGGGGGCAATCAACAGCTACCTAATTGTACTAAAAGCCCACTCAGTGGGAGGAAACTCATGTATGGTACTGTAAACATAAGAAAATACACATGGAATGACTCTTGCTGTCTTTTCCAATGAGAAGTCATTAAAAATTTATTAGGACCTATAGCAGAATTTGTTTCTGGGTTGAAAGTAATTGATACTAGCTCTTTAAAAATTAGATTTCTGGGGCTGGAGAGATGGCTCAGTAGTTAAGAACACTGGCTGTTCTTGCAGAAGACCCAGGTTCGAATCCCAACACCCACATGGCAGTTAACAACTGTCCGTAACTCCAATTCCAGGGGATCTGACAGCCTCTTCTGTCCTCCGCTGGCATTGCATGACATGGGTGCACTTACCTACATGCAGGCAATACATAAAAATAAAAATAATAAATAAAATATTTAAAAACTTAGATTTCTGCCAGGCACAGTGGTGCACATGTTTATCCCAGCACTGGGGAGGCAGAGGCAGGTGGATCTCTGTGAGATTAAGGCCATCGAGTTCCAGTCCAGCTGGTGCTGCAGGGAGACCATGTCTCAAAAAATTAGATTTCTGCAAGTTCATATTCCCACAATTGTGCTTTCCCAGGGTTACTGACTGACTTTTGGAGGGGGAGACTCTGGCTTTGCTCACCCATTTGCCTCTGTCATGTCTATGCCCATGACCGCAGAGACTTCCTTCAGATTCCGCAGTAAGGAGTTGGTCTCAATGGAACAGCACTCGGGATAAAGGATGGCCCAGTTCTTTAGCGGCATCGGTCTAAGCAGTGGTCTGCTTTTTGATTCTCTCAACCAATTTGATATCTGTGGATTGGTCATAAACTGGACAAGAGGCACAAGACACAGAAAACTTATTTTAAATGATTAACATCATCTGCATTTCTTCCTGTCCTCCAACTTCACTGTTTCCTATTAAAATCTCACAGTTCTAAGCTTTCTTTTTCAATGCAGGGTCTTGCTATGAAGTCTCACCTGGCCTTGAACATTCAAGTCTCCAGCCTTGGCCTCCTGAGTTCACAATTCTAACCTCAAATTCGGACTAAATTTGGTATTTAAGATATAGATTAGGAAAACTGGGATTCTGTCACAGATGTTAAGAGGTGGTTTTTTTTTGTTGTTGTTTTTTTTTTTTTAAGGCCGGGTCTCACTGTGTAGCTCTGACTGACCTGGAACTCATTATCTAGATCAGGCTGGCCTCATGAGTGCTGGGATTAAAGGCATATGTAACCAAGTATGCCTTTAACCTGGCAAGAAATTTTCAGGGAGAGTTTATGAAGTAGAATGGCTCCCTGCACAGACAGAAACTGCCAACCAACTTCTTGAGTCTTTCTATTCTAGCCAATCAAATTTACTTCCTTTGTCTAACTTCTGTCCCAGCCTGTGCCATTTGGGTAGTTTTGGAAGACAGATCTTCCAAGCACCAGCAGCAAATGTCCACGGTATTAATTAGATAAACAATGCAGCACTTGCACTGGCTTACTGAGGATTTGCCTCTTTGATAGAGCTCTACTGTATCCAAAATTCTTCCTGAGATGTGCAAGCACGTGGTATCAAACTTCACCTTCCAAGGCCGAAATTCATCTTGAATGTTCTGATTCCTGAAAATGGCAATAGTTGGAACTGACCAAACCAAACCAAAGAAAGCAGAGTGATTAGCCATTCATGAAGCATGGGGCAATTCCCCTGAATCCTAGGCTCATTACTGCTCTTCGTGTGTTGTGATATTATATAGCAAACCTCCCTGAAACTCTGGGGTAATCTTGTCCTTTTCATACATGAGCACAGCTCACCAAGAGCCTTTCTACATCACCATTTTCTCCTTGGCCATTAATATCGCAACATCAGGAAAACTAGAGCTGCTCTGACCCCCCAAAAGCTATCTTTTTTGCAAAAGTCATTTATTTAAAAATTTTTTATTTTTTATTTTTATGTGTATGTGTGTATTGCCTGCATGTAGGTAAGTACACCATGTCTTGCAGTGCCCAAGGAGGTCAGAAGAGGCTGTTGGATCCCCTGGGACTAGAGTTACAGACATTTGTTAGCTGCCATGTGTGTGCTGGGATTCGAACCCAGGTCTTCTGCAAGAACAACCAGTGTTCTTAACCGCTGAGCCATCTCTGCAGCCCCATAAAAAAAATATTGTTTTAAAAAGCCATTACTCTTGTTTTGTATGTATATGTGCGGTACATGTGGATGTGATGTATGCATGCATGTACACATGTGCTCACTTCTATATGCACATATGGAGTCCAGAAGTCAATGGTGGGCATCCTCTATTTTTTTTAAATTTATTTTTAATATGAGTGCTTTGTCTGCATGTATGTAAGTGCACCTATGTCATGCAATGCCCATGGGGACCAGATGAGGGCATTGGATCCCCTGGAACTGGAATTTCTGGTGGTTGTTAGCCACTATGTAGGTGCTAGGAACTTAACGTGGGGTCCTCTGCAAGAGCAGCCAGTTCTCTTAACCACTGAGTCATTTCTCCAGTCCCAACTTTATTTTATTTTTTGAGACAGGGTCTTGTACTGAACCCAAAGCTCACTATTTTGACAAGACTGGCTGACCAGCAAGCCCCTGGGATCCACCTGTCTCTGCACCCTGCCTCTGGCTTTGGAGTTACAGGTGTGTGTGAACTTGGGCCTCATGATTGCATAGCAGGCTCTTTACCACTGAGCAGCTGGTTTGAGGTAGAGTCTTACTGTATAGCCCAGACTTGCCTCAAATTTGTGATTCTCCCACCTCAACCTCCAGAGCACTAGTATTACAGGCATGAATTTTCATACCTGGATTGCAACCGTCTTTGTTTCAGTACAAGAATCTGAGGCACTGAGGTCTCAGTTTCAGTGTAACAGTGCACACAGCCAGGAAAACCCCACTTACGTCTCTAACTTTTTCATGAACTCTTTCAACACCTTCTCCCGGCTCTTTGGGCACATTCTCATTTGTCTAGTCAGCTGACTCATCAGTTTGTGGTTTGTTCGTATGTCACTGGTTAGACCTTTGGAAAAAACTCAGAAGATGTAAGTACACAAATGAGATTAATTTGTAGTAGAGATGATTGAAGTTGGGAATCCAGGCACAAAACCACCAGTTAACCCAGGGGGTGTGATTCCCGGTCACTGAGTTCTGCTCAGAGCCTGGATTTTTCCATGATTCAATCTTTGGTTCTGAAAGAGGGGTTATCTTCTATAGAGTCCATGTGAACCCCTAGTACCTGTGAGGTAGCACAGCTGAGGGACCAGCAGCACAGGTTCCTGGGGGGTGCTCCTCTGGCCCTTTCTCCATCTGCCCCGGCTTACCAAGAGTGGCTGATTCATGTCTGTGATGACGAGGTTGTATTGCTGCTCAACAGAAGCAAGAAGCATGGTGTGCTGTCAGCAAATCCCCTATGACATTACACGGATACAAGTTTGGGGTCATGTGGAGACCCCGAGGCATACTGCTTATAATCCCCTGCCCTACATTCTCTACACTGATGTCCTAAAGATCACAACTTTGTCTTTTCTATCTTTTTTTTCTTTTTGAGACAAGTCCCCCTTCCCAGCCCCAGCTGGCCTGGAACTCACTATGTAGACCAACTTGGCTTCAGTCTCACAGAGATCCACCTGCGTCTGTCTCCCTAGTGCTGGCATGTACACTGCCACACCGGGCTTGTGTCTTTCTTAAAAGCATCCATGGCCAAAGGAAGGACTTCCAGAAAACAGAGCTCCAAAGTCATGTCACTCACTTCTTTCTACCTCTGAATATGTAGATGGCGCATATGTGTGTGCGTGCTTGTACACATAGGTGCTAGTACACTTGCCCTTGTGTGAGTGTCTGTACGTAAGAGGTCAACATGGGTTGACTTTCTCTATTGTTCTCCACCTTTTTTTGTGAGACAGTATCTTACTGAACCTGGAACTCACAGATCAGATAGACAGTGGCCAGAGAGCTGCTGAGATCCACGCACCTCCCCTGTCCCAGCACTGGGATTATAGACATTGTCACACCTGGCTTTTACATGGGTGTCAGGGATTCAAATTCAGGTGCTTATGCCTGAGCAGCCTGCACTTTACCCACGGATCCATTGCCCCCACTCAAGAGACTCTTGCAGAGTATAATTCTCACATCTTTCAAAGTTCTACAGCATGCTGCTCAAACTTTGAATCCTCTCACATTAACAAAGGGGAGCAAAACCTGGCCCCTTTTAAATGTCAGTTACAGGGCTACTTCCAGCCTTTTCGCCACAACATTTCTGATAAACTTAGTCTCTGTTTTCAGTAGGAAAAGACGTCATCAAAAAGTTATCATAAAGCTTTCCAAACAGAGCAGCAAAGCACCCTTCCTCCCAGACAGAAAGCTGGGCTCCTTCATAGACCTTTATGAGATCTGGGATTGCCTGTGACTTGGGCACTGGGGAACTTCAGGGGAATTTTCACCTTAAACAGCTAGCTTCAAATGCAGCATTTACACCTATTCTGAAGTTGCGTAGTTTTATTTATTGTGATGTTGATGTAGGTTATATGTATGAATGTTTCCCTGATGTGGCCTGTAGTTATTTATTTACTCATATGTTGTTAATTGTGTGTGTGTGTGTGTGTGTGTGTGTGTGTGTGTATACACATGTGTGTGGGTGCCCACAGAGGCCAGAAATATCAGAGCCCCTGGAACTGGAGTTCCAGTTCTGCATTTACCATTGGAGCACAGTGAAATTTTTTGTTTGTTTTTCATTGTTATTTTGTGTATGAGTGTTTTGCCTACATGTATGTAAGTGCATCTATGAGTGCAATACTTGTGGAGGCCAGAAGATGGCATTGGATCCCCTGGAACTGGAGTTATGTATGGGTGTTAGCTGCCATGTGGATGCTGGGAACTGAACCTGCATCTTCTGCAAGAGCAGCCGGTGCTCGTAACCTCTGAGCCATTTCTCTAGCCCCACAGTGAAATTTTATTGGTCCAAGCACACAGAATTTCATTCAAGATGGCTCCCACCTCCCTCTACAAGGCAGGTGCAACACCCACACCATTTCCTGCCTTGTTGGCTTTGGATTCGAGCACCTGCTAGGCCCATCCGGAGCATGGTGCCTTTGTGAGCCAAGGTTGCTTTCTTATCAGCCCAGTTTATGCTTTCTTGCTTCTCAGATATGTTCTGTGACCTCCTTGCTAAATGGCCACCAGACAGTCTTCATAGATATAACAGGAGTATATGTTAATACTTATCTAAGAAAACTTGGAAGTCAATTTAACTGAACATAAACATTTTATGATTTAAATATAGTTAAAAATATAAAAGTTCCTACCGCCCTATAGTAGTCTACGAAGGAGATCATGCTGCCATCAGATTTTTTAAACATATTCCTGGGACCCCGATTCCAATCAATATAATCGATTCTGTAGGTTTTCTTGTTGTATCTGAGACATAATAGCAGTGTGAGAGATTATTTCTGATACACTCATGGCATACAAGCCATACAAAAGTATTTTAAATCCTGCAATTATAGGACATGTCAACTCTATAAAGTTAAGATTTCTAGTATAGCAGGAAAATTAAAAATAAAAGTGTCCATCAAGGTGAAAGTTGCAAGTGGGTTGTAATTAAATATTGATTTTTATAATAACTAGACACCAACAATGAAAAAAAGGTGATAAAATTTTGAGAAGAAACATATTGTGAGGTACCAGCCAGGTCCTGCAGCAAAGGCCCAAGTGAAAGGCTTGGGAGGAGGGAAAGGGCCACCCAGCCCCCTGCCCCCATAGCTGGATCACCAGATGAGAGAGGTCACATGAGCCTAGCCCTGGACTTCAGCATTTACTGACTGAAGAACATCTCCTTTGGGGAGCAGAAGAAATAACCATGGGGGTCAAACATGTTTTGAAAAAAGGCTTACCTTGTAAAAACAATGGATCCCAGCAGCTCTTCAGACACTGCCTCTACAAGATTTGGGACTCCCCTGTCAACTTTCTCCGTTATGAGGTCATAGACAGTTTTCATCTGGAGCAGCTTGTGAGTCACGTCAGCACACAGGGTGAGCACATTCTCATATGGCAGGATTGAAGTATTGTAATTGCGCTGGATCTGCATTCTGCAAAGAGAATCTGTTACTGAGCACATGAGCCCAGGTCTGGGCCAGTGCTACTGGTCGAAAATAAGAGTTGCTTGTTTGTTTTTTTGTTGTTTTTTTTTTTGGAGCTGAGGACCGAACCCAGGGCCTTGAGCTTGCTAGGCAAGTGCTCTAACGCTGAGCTAAATCCCCAACCCCAAGTTGCTTGGTTTCAATTCAGCCACAACTGCTCTTTTGAAGGACCTTCAAATGAAGGTCACCTATCAGGTAATTCATGTGGTTTGTGAAACTGCACTTATCACCCTTGGGTTTAAAGTATCATGTTTATATAAAGTTTATACATTATAACAAATATACCAGCAGTATAGATGGATATAGATTCAATTGCCATTATTCAAATGCTTTCAGAGGGAATTAACCAGGTGTTAGTTGACTTAGGCTCCTATGATGTTTGCACAATAGCTAAATAAGGTTTCTCAAACTGGGCATAGTGGCCCACACCTGTAATCTCAGCAGTTGGGAGGCAGAAGCAGGAGATCTCTGAGTTCCGGACAGCCAGCGTTCCATAGTGAGACACTGTCATAAAACAAGGATTTTTTTTTTCCCCTGAGGGTGAGGTATCACTATGGAGTCCGGACTGGTCATTCATCCTCCTGCCTCAGTATCTTGAGTGCACCATGACACCTGGTATTGCATCCGGGGGTTTTAAGGTAAATCTTTTCACTTTACATTAAATTAAACTTTTTATTTTCTACCTTTTTTAATTTTTAACTTTTGTAAATTTCATACACTATATTTTGATATTTAGAGCCCCTCCCCCATCTTTACCACCTTACAAATTTTTTGTACTCTAAGATAATATACATATATGTATGTTAAGGCCTATAGTGTCAGGTTTGTGTTCCCAAATACCCTTCGGTGTGGGTTCATCCACTGGAGCCTGGTCAACCTACCAAAAGTCTCACCCTTAAACTGAATCTCCCCTTCCCAGCAGCCATCAGTTGCCTGTAATTCCTTAAGTAGGATCGGTATTTACATGTAGAAGTGAATTTTTTTTTTAAAACAAGGACTTACTTTGAGGCCCTGGGTGGCCTGGAACTTACTGTATAGCCCCAGCTGCCCAAACTCGCAGCAATCCCCCATCTCAGCCTTCGAAGCACTGGGATGCCAGGTGTGAGCCACCAGGCCTGGCACTCCTAATATTACTTGTTTGTAATTGGTAGATGTAATTTAAAAGGCCATCATTTAAAAATCACACAACTTCAAATAAGAGTAACTGTCTCAAAAAAAGATTGTATGATTAAATCTGTGGATATTAGTTTAGCCTTTTTTCTACAAACTTTGATGCCATTAGGCGAGTTCTCAAGTCGCAATCCTTGAAATCCAACTGTTTCAAATCCATGAGCGTCAGAGTTCTAGAAATCCAAAGAAGAGGATTTGTTGAAAGGACACTGAATATTACTTGGTAGCATGCACAGGACACACACAATAGGAAAACATTTTGTGACTTTTTTTGTTCACTTAACACAAAATGCCTGATAAGTTCAATGCATGATGAGGTCAGCATGATGGGTCATCTAACTCCAAGTCCTAAGTCCCTTTCTCAGACATCAAACATTATCCAAAGGTCCAAAGAACACCTTTCATTCCCAGAAATGAACTAAAATTTTTTTGCAAACTATATATCCCAAATTTTACTTTTGGATATCTGGTTATTATGTCACCTATACAACAGAACAAAAGTGTATAAACTTGAGTGTGGACACACATAGTTGATGTGTGTTGATGAAATAGTTTCCCACAAGTGTCAGAATTGGGAAGTGGATATGGGCAGGAGGATAAACACTGGGGACAAGACACTCAACATCATAGTGGAGGCTCAAATATCATTTCAGCTCAAAACCCTCCTGTCCCAACATGTGGAGACTGTTAAGAACACAAATAGCTACCATGAGCATCTGTGTTCACCACCAGCACCAACACACAAGAACAGAAGTCTGACATACCTCCTGAAGAGAATATTATAATAGCGTAGCCAGTCTGGGTGCTTGGGATGGAGTTCTTTGGAGAGTTGGACCCTGATCTTCACAATGTCACCACCTTCAGTTTGGCTGACAAACTCCATATCCTAAGATTTAAAACAAAAGTGCTAAGAAGATGGCTCAGTCAGTAAAGTACTTGCTGTGCAAGCAGGAGGGCCTGAGTTCAGATCCCAGATCTGGCCTCCAATATACATGCACACACATAGGTACACACACACAAACCATAAACAACATGCTTGAGGAAATATAGATATTCTTCCAAGAAGACTAAGTTCCACTAAAGGATATCCAACATGCCAGTTAATTACCCTACACACCAGTGAGGGGTGGAGCAGTCTTTCTCACAAAGTCCCATGCAGGCAAAAAATGTAACCCACAAAAGTCAAGCACCACAATTTTTTTTAAAGTAAAACTGTTTTTAATTAAGCTCCTGAAAATAGTTGATTTGGCCAACTGATATGAAATTTTATTGAAGATAAAGTTGAAAGGAGATGTTAAAAATGTAAAGGAAATGATTCCCTATCTGAAGTTATTCCAGCTAAAATTTTTAAATGAAACATTAAAATTAATTACCACCAGCATTTTGTGTGTGTATATGTGTTTGTGTGCTTATGTGGGTGTGAGTAGGTGTGCAGGCCAGAGGTTCTGAGTCTTCCTCAGTCACTCTCCACCTGTGGCCTCAGCTGGCCTGAACTTACCACGTAGATCAGGTTGGCCTCCATCTTACAGAGATCTGCCTGCCTCTGCCAAGTGCTGGGACTGACTAAAGGCATGCGCCACCATGCCTGGCTCTACCTTGTTTTTTGAAACAGGATCTCTCACTGAACCTGGAGCTCACCAATTTGAGTAGACTGGCTGCTGGCCAGCAAGTCCAGGGATCCTCCCATCTCTGCCTCCCCAGCACCAGGATCATAGTCATGAGTGGCCATACCTGACTTTTGACATGGTGCTGGGGATCTGAACATGGGTCCTCATGATCGCACAGCAAGCTATCTGTTGACTGAGCTATCATCTCCCCAGCCCTCTATCAACATTTTTGATGCATGTTGTACTTAAATTCCACTTAAGTGCCACTTAAGCACTAAAATTAGGGGTCTTCTTAAGGATCCAGGATGATCAAACATCCTGGGATGTTTGTTACAAGTCCCGCAGCAGAGATCCTCAGGACAACTGTGTACGAGGTTGTGCAGAAGACGTTATAATAAAATTTCAAATAACTATACTTTACCGAACGTGGTAGCCTCTGAGGTAAGAGCAAAGAGTGTCCATCAAATATATGGCACCTGCCAAGGGTTGGCTGATGTCTGAGCAGCAAACTCGCACGGATATTTATGTCCTTTATGTCTGGTCTGTAGTCAACATTATACTTATATGCAATGTTGCAGTCACAGGTTACTCGGTAATGGTTTGTTTGTAGACTTATCATTCTACCTTTTTTCCCTGAGAAATCAAAAACACATTATTTTAGGTACTGAAGAGGAAAAGAAAAATACAGAGTCCACCTAGACCTCTATAGCAAGCTGTCACATCTGCAAAAGTGGGTTATCACACAGGTATATGCAGGCAAGAGCCAGGCACCTGCTGATAGTGATGGTGCCACGCTGTGCAGAAGCTCTTGAACACGTTATTATTTTATTTTTCTCAGTGTATGTGTGAGTGTATGTGCATAAGAATATGCATTATCCAAGTGCATGATAGAGTGTGTGTATTCAAGTCTGTGTATATGAATGCAGACACTGTGTGCCATGGCGCATGTGTGGAGGTCAGAGGACAACCAATGGTGTTGATCTCATCTTCTACTTTGTTTGGGAATGGTCTCTTGTTCATTGCTGCATAAGTCAGAGCAGCTGCCTACAAGCTTCCATGGATGCTCTGTCTCCACTTCCCATCTTGTTATAGATGCACACACCACTACACCCTGCGTTACATGAGTTCTGAGGATTCGAATTCAGGTTCTCACATCTGCATAGCACGCACTTCCCCACTGAGCCATCTCCCCAGCACTAACACTAGTTATTTTAAATCAAAAGTTTAAAATGAATAGCTCCGTACACTTCCTTCCAGGCCGGCATACCTCTTTTTGAAGCTTGAACATGATTCAACTTCTTCCTGGTATTCACAACAAGGTCTTGAAAGATTCCCAAAGACTTATTTGGCCTTATGGACAGCTCCTGCAATCCAGTGGTAAGTGGGCATTTTTCTGTACAGGAATAAATATGAACACACAACAAAAGTGGAAATGTACAGACTGGAGAGATGGCTCAGCAGTTAAGAATATGCATATTCTTACAGTGGACCTAATCGTTTCCCTGAACCCTCACCGGACAGCTCACAACAGCCTATAGCTCAAGCTCCAGGGAATCAGACACCCTCTTCTGGCCTTTGTGGGTACCTGTACTCATGTACATTTATCCACACATGGTCACACACGTATATACATGATTAAAAATAAAATAAAAAATCTTTACAAAGGGGGAAAGTAGTGAAGAGCCAGAATGCTCTGACTCCATTTTGGCCAGCTTCTTCAGACAAGCCCGGACAAGCTCAGGCATATTGTAAATCTTTCCAGTTGCTACCCTCTGCCCTGGGAAGCTATAGATTAAGCAAGTCCTAAACATGTAAAAACCTTATAAGGTATGAACAAAAACTTCTGGCCCTAAAGATATAAGTCAGCACATTCCAATGCCCTGAAGACAGCCCCTACCAATCAAAACTTCCCCTGTACTCAGGATATGGGGCCATCCAATTATTTTAAAAGATGCTTGGTGTGGGCGGGTTTCTGTGGAGTTCTTCAATAAAAGCCCCTGCCTGCTATTGTTTGGGGCCAGACTCCATCTTTGGCTTGTGGAGTCTGTGCTCGGCTAGCCGCTAATTTGGTTACTTTATACTTCAAATTTCTGAATAAAATTTTTATGCATTTTTCCTTCATGTCTATGGGAATTATTCCCGACACTCGGACCGTAACAGCAGAACAGATTATGTTAACGTCAACCAGTAGCTAAGACAGCCAAGTTTATCTGAGATAGAAAAATGACACAAATCCAAACGCTATTTTAGTGAGAAGTTGCCAGAAATCTCTCTCAAGTACCCAGTTTATGCAAACAACAGGGGCTGCCTGGGAATGTAGCGCATTCTGGGATGCTGCCCTCTAGTGGGCATCAGGAAATGACACATGAACAAAGGTTAAATATTCAGGAAACTGGCTTTTGATACAAAAGGATTGACTACCTTTTACTAATAGGAGCTGGGATAGACTTTCGCCCCATTTTATTACGCTCTAAGATATGTACCAATTTAAATATTTATTCAACAAAGGCCAGACCTGAAAAACAGTGCAAAATGGCCTAGCGGTGAGAGGACGTAAACTGTGAAGAATCTATAAAGTTCGTATTGTCAGGTGTCCAAGAGCACTTGTACCTCGGATGACAAAATGGCATCACTCAAGACATTACTTCTAGAAGGATCAACCCACTTCACAACAGAAAACATATCATATAAAAAATCTGCGGAGATGGGATGAGGGGATAAAAATAGAGACTTTAATTTTTATTTATTTATTTTTTTGGACAGGGTCTCCCTAGTCCCAGGCAGCGCCTGGAAGCCACTACGTAGACCAGGCTGGCTTCGATCTCACATTGATCTTCCTGCCCTGCCTCTGCCTCCCAATGTCTGGGATTAAAGGTATGTACCACCATGACTACCATCTAGACTTTTATGAATTCAAATTTATAACTTTATTTCATAGGTTCTGGATTTTGTGTCAGTATATTAAAATATTTGCCAATATTTTTTCTCTCACTTTTTGTTTTGTTTTTGTGTTTTTTGAGACAGGTTCTCTCTTTGTAGCCCAGATAGCCTTGAGCTTTTGAATCTCCTGCTCCAGGTTCCCAAGTGCTGAGATTACTGGCATGAGCAACAACACATGGTTCACTTTTATTTCTACTTAATGTTTAAAACGTTGGCCAGCCATGGTAACATACACGTGTGATCTAGATACTCAAAAGGCTGAGGCAGGAGAATCAAAAGCTCAAGGCTAGCCTGGGCTTCACAGCAAGACCCTGTCAGAAATGAAAATTTAAAAATTGCAATTAAAAATTAAAAGTAAGCCGAACATGGTAGCACATGCCTTTAATCACAGCACTCGGGGCAGAGGCAGGAGGCCATCTGTGAGATCAAGGTCAGCCTGCTCTACTTAGCAAGTTCCAGGTTACCTGGGGCTATAAGGAGACTTTGTCTCAAAAACAAAACAAAAACCCCACACGAGTAAATAAGTAATAAAATAACGAAATTTAAAAGTAAAACTTTAAAGATAATTTAAAAAATTTTTATTTTTATGTGTATGACTGTATTGTCTGCATATACGTGAGTGCACTTGTGTCATGAAATCCCCTGACTGCAGGGAGCGAGACTCCTGAAATCCCGTGGAGGTCAGAAGAGGGCTTCAGATTCCCCTGGAACTGGACTTAAGGATGGTTCATAGCCACCACGTGGGTACTGGGAATCGAATCTAGGTCCTCTACAAGAGCAGTCAGTGCTCTTAACCATTGAGCCATCTCTTCAGCCCTCCTTTAAAAATAAATTTTAAAGAGGGAGCCCAGTGGTAGCTCAATGAGTAAAAGTGCCTGCTGTGTAAGCATGAGGATCTGAGTTTGAATCTCCCTGGAGCTTGCTGGTCAGCCAGTCTGGCCCATTTGATGAACCCCAGGGCCAGTGAGACCCTGCCTCAAAAAATAAGCAATAGGGAAGACACCCAGTGTCAACTTCTGGCTTTCACAGGCATGTACACATGTATACCACATATATACACAAAATAAAAACTTCAGTGCACCCCAAGGTCTTTTGTAAAGAGGAAAACCAAGTCTGGAGTTCAGTGGTATGAGCCACACCCTTGGCAGATGACAGAGATGGCATTGACCTGCTATGAAGAGTGACTGACTGCAGGGAGCGAGACTCTCTGCATCCTGCCAGCCACCACGGGGATGTTGAAAGTAGCTGTCCAGTGTCGTACTTCCACCTATGAAACACCCCTGCCCCAACACATCCTTCTCCTTCTCACCTAGAGGTGGGACTCCACCTTCTGCTCCTTTAGGTTGCTTGGGTGCAAACACTTGGCCTTCCTCTGGTGATAGCTGGGCTCCAGGCTGTGGTGGCCGAGCCCAAGCCTGAGGTGGCTGAGCTCCAGGCTGTGGTGGCCGAGCCCAAGTCTGAGGTGGCTGAGCTCCAGGCTGTGGTGGCCGAGTCCAAGCCTGAGGTGCCTGAACTCTGGGCTGCAGTGGCTGGGAACAGAGCTGAGGGGGCCGGGCCCAAGCCTGGGGTGGCTGGATATGGGGCTGTGGTGGCCCAGCCAGTGACTGGGCTCTGGGCTGAGGTGGCTGGGCCAGTGGTTGGGTCAGTGGATGGACCTCAGGCTGAGGTGGCTGGGCCTGTGGCTGGGTCCTGGACTGTGGTGGCTGGGCTTGTGGCTGCAGGGCCTGCATGTATGTGAAAAAAAAAATATGAGGAGCAGGGTCCCCTGTATTCATTCCTTATCCAAAAAGATATATTTCAAAATGTTCATATTCCAGTGACAAGCCAAATTTTAAAAATAAGTTAGGGGTCTGGTGTGGTGGCAAACTATTGTCATCCCAGCACTTGGGAGGCTGACACAAGAGGATCGTCAAGTTCAAGGTCAAGGTCAGCCTGGGCTACAAAGCGAGACCCTCCAAAAAAGGGAAAAAGGGGGCAGGGGGCTAGGAAGGTATGTAAAGAAATGACACAGGCCGAGAAGACAGTGGGGTAAAGGGCAGCAGTCATATCAGGAATTTGCCTGTGTCCTTGAGAACATGAGAGCTCTTGCTGGCTGTTGGCAGAGAAGCTCCATGGATGGATTTGTCCATGGATGGATTTTCCTGGCTCTGTTAGGAACAGAGATGGGGACAGAGTGGAGCAAGTTTATCAGCTAGGATGGCACAGTGTCTCTCAAGGGTGTGAGAGGCTTGGCTCAGAAGGTCAGGATGGAGGAGGCAAGAAATGAGATACTACATAGTATGTGAGGGGACAAAAGTCACGGGCACTCTTCCCTGGTGGTTTATGGGAAAAATGTGCAGTAAAAAGAAGGGTCTAGAAGGAACCCAAAGATATTGGCCTGAACAAGTGGACAAATGAATTTCTTTGCATGCAGAGGAAATGGTAGGCTGGGAAGTAGGGAGGGGAGACATCTGTGGACATCTGTTGGGGGTCTGGGAGTTTTGGGTAGTTTTGGGAGTTTGGCTGGTGATAGGTACTTGAGTACCTGTCCACACACTAGATAGTATATAAAGCCATGGTGCATACAGGGAAATGAGATGAGGCCAGGGGGATATAAGAGCAAGGAGACCCCAGAGAAGGGCAGCTAGTCGGGGTGGCAGTGACAGAGGAAGACAGTGGGGTTTGTCAAGAGGACAGGGAATCGATTTGCCCCGGCAACAGGGCAAATACATGGAGGCCTGAGAAGTGACCCATGGATTGGTGAGGGGTGGTTTGGGGGGTGGCATTCTGGGAGTCAAATGAGAGCTGGTTCAGAGCTGTGGGCAAGGAGCCCAGCTGTAAATCGGAGAGGAGGGGAAGAGCACTAGGGTATCAGCTCTGCAGTGGATCGAGAAGGCTTTGTATTGATTGAGAGGAACTGGGTGTGTGCACAGATGGGGATAATTTGGATTAGCAAAACCTTGCTGCCTGGGACTGCAGGGAGGGTTCATGGAGGGGCTCTGGGTTTAAGAGTTGTTCTCTATAGGGGCAGCAGGCCTGGGTTGCCAAGGAGACCCCACTAGAGGCCATGTCTCTGCTTCCTAAATTTAAAGCTGGTAGAGAATAAAGAGAAAGCGCACATGGGCATTGCGGTAACCTGGCAGCCTAGGGTCCCCAGGGAAGGCTGTAAACAGAGGGTGATGATCATGGCTGAGACCAGGTGGGGAAACCACTAGTGATGGCTTCTCTGCCTTCCTGAGTTAGGAGTCAACATCAAAAGTGAGAATGAGGTCCAGGGAGGAGGCGTTGATGCTTGAGGGCAGAAGAGGAGGGGAGAAATATCACAGAGGATTGAAGGAGCCTGGATATGGTGTGGACAGGGTCAGGCAGTATAGCATCCCACTGAAGGTTGCCAAGGATAGCCCACCACAGCTGTGGCTGTTTCACAGAGATGAAAGACAGAACATGGCAGGTCACAGTATAACAAGTATTAAACACCAACAGAGTGGATCTGCCTGAGCTAAGGATGCCAGTCAAACAGTTCCTAAAGAGGGGCTTTGGCAGGAAGCATGACATTTAAAAACCTTCACAGGCACACTGGGTTGAAACTGATCCTCTGTTTGCAAGTGTGTGGAGAGAATGGGGAGAGCACAGGCTTGCCTTCCCACCCATCCTGATGTCCAGGTAATCATTATAAGGTGTCTGCTGAAAGGCTCCCGTGCCCACCCTGAGTGGGCTAGTGTCTTTGTATAAAAAATACCAAACATTACAGGGCTGTCAGCAGCTGCTCCAGGCGTCTCAGGCTGGGGGATGTTCCAGTGGCGGCTTCTGCCTCTGGCTCTTGTCCTGGCCCTGCCAGTCATGGCATGAAGGGTCCCCAAGGAGCAGAGGCCCTTAAAGGAGGAGAGTGTCAGAGATCTGTGGTTGCCTGGTAACTTTCTTTTAAAAAATCAACCAACCAAACCAAAAAATCCTATCATACCAGATAAGAGATAGGGTTACTACTTAATTTCCAATCAAGACCAAAAGCTGCTGTTGATTTGGTAGAGTCTTTCAGTAAAAGGCAAGAGACCTGGTAAAATAGTCCTAGAAATTTGAGATTGTTGTGTGGTTCTTTTCCCCGAGACCCCTCAAGACAGAGCAGGTTGAGAAGCTCATTGTGACACAGGTGAATATTGACTGACTGGGTTCTCACTTAGCAGGCGTTGGTAAAGCCAGCATCTGTGGGCCACTAACTGGACCCCCGTCACCTGAACTTCTGTGTCCTTCCTGAATCCACCACCCATACGTCTTAGACTTTACTCTTTCTGGTTGGCACCCACAGCTCACCTCCTTCCCAAAGTTTGATCTGTGAGGACACAGCCACTCAGAACCAGTTCCAGCAGCCTCCACCCAGTGAGAATCAGGAACCTCTTTTCTAAGGTTGGGGCTGCCCACAGGCTCAGCTCCCAGCCCTTCTAGGGACACAGCCCCATGCCAGGCCTTGGCAACTAAAGGGCCTCCAGGGAAGAGAAAGGTCCGGCTCCCTGTGGGAGGTAGCCCATACTCAGCAGCCCATGGGCAGGGCTTCCAACCTCAATTTCAACCCTGCAGAGGCCTCTTCTGGCTCCACCTCCATCCCTACCCTAACAAAGCCTACCTTGAGCTACACCTGGAGGGCTCAGAGATGGATGCTTTGAGGTCCAAGGGGATGGGAGTGGGTGTGGGCAGTTCATGCCTGCCTGCCCCATTGTGCTTCACCCATGTCCCATTCCCTAGGTTCACCTCTGCCAGGTGACATGCACAGTCATGAGCACTTGGAACCCAGAAATCTAACACATAGCACTTAGTAACGTCAACCAAATCCCAGCTTGGGATGTGTAACTAACCACAGCTGCTGGGACATTCCAGAATTCAAACCTTCAAGGGCCAGATGCCCACAGGTGGATTCTCTTTGATTGGGGGGCTTTAGCTATTTTGAATCATTGAAAAAAAAATGTGTCTTAGCTACATAACTTTAATCCCAGCACCCAGGAAATAGGCAGAGCTCTGTGAGTCTGAGGCCAGCCTGGTCTACATAGTGAGGTCCAGGCCAGTCGGGGCTACAGGGAGATCCTATCTAAAAAAAGACAAAATAGTGTCCACTTTTCATTTAGCGCTCAGGACTCTGTCAGTCTTTGATCACTCAGGAGTGTTTGGAGTTATTTTCTTTTCCTTTTTGTTGTTGTTCAGGGTTGTTTTTTAAATCACCAATTCTTTTAAATTTTTTTATAGTTGTATTGCTGTGTATTTAAGACCTATTTATTTGTTTATTTATTTTGTCTTTTTGAGACAGGGTCTCTCTGTAGCCCAAGCTGACTTACAACTCACTATGTAGACCAGGCTGGCCTCAGACTCACAGAGCTCTGCCTACTTCTGCTTCCCAGGTGCTGGGATTAAAGATGTGTACCACTATACCTGGCTTTTAAATCCTTTTTATAAAAACTAAAAATTTTGATTTATTTTTATGTGTATGAGTATTTTGCCTGTATATATGTAAGGGCACTTGTGGCATGCAGTGCCTGTGGAGATCAGAAGAGGGTGTCAGATCCCCTGGAACTAGAGTCGTGGACAATTGTTAGCCACCGTGTGGGTGCTGGGAACTGAACCCAGGTCCTCTGCAAGAGTGGTCAGTGTTCTTAACCGCTGAGCCTTCTCTCTAGCCCTTTAAGTTCTTGATAAATGTACTGGGCACCCTTTTAATTAAGATAGTTCCTTGATAACTTTTTGATTTTGGTATATGAATTTTTAACTGAAATATATTTTTACTTTTTACATTTATTTATTTATTTATTTATTTATTATTTATTTATTTGTGTGTAAGCACATGCTTGCCAGGATGGGTCTGAGGGGATCAAGGGACAACTTGAGGAATACAGTTCTTTCCTTCCACCATGTGGGTTCTGGAGATCCAACTCCAATTGTTAGGCTTGGTGGGAGGTACCTTTACCCCCTGTGCCATCTTGATGGCCTTATTTGTACATCTTTATGGGGTCCACTGTGGTGATTTTATATACATCTAAAATATATATATATATATATATATGAAATGTTAAGAATCACATCAGAGAAATACACCTTTCTATAGGATCAACTATTAACCATTGTGTGTGCTGTATGTCTGCGTCTGTGTTTGAGTATACATGTGCATGAGAAGGTCAGGAGTCGATTTCAGATACCTTCTATAGCTCTCCATCCTATTTTTTAAGGCAGTGTCTCACTGAGCCTGGAGCTCCGTACCTTGGCTACACTGGCTGGCCACTGGACTCCAGGGATCATCCTGTCTCCATCTCCCTAGTGCTGAGATTACGGGTGCACACCACCACACCTAGCTGTTTACATAGGGGCTAGGGATTCAAACTCAGGTCTTTATGCTTGTGCTGCAAGCACTTTAGTAATGGAACCATTTCATATTCTGCTCATTTGGAAATGCATCACAGGTGTTTTAAAATTTTTTTATGAGTTTTAATTTTTAATTTATTGAGAATTTCATACATGCATATAATGTGTTTTGATAAATCTACCCCGTTCCCTCCCCTCTAAACGCCTTTCATTACCCCACTGCCACCACTTTCCCCTCCTAACTTCTTGTACTTTTTTTTGGAAACAGGGTCTCCTTATAGCCACAGCTCGCCTGGAACTCATTACGTAGGCTGATCTTGATCTCACAGAGATATGCCTGCTTCTGCCTCCTGAGTGCTGGGATTAAAGGCATGCACCACCCACACCTGGCTCTCCTGCACTCTTTTTTTCTAACCTACTGAGTCCACTTAGAGTTGCCAGAATGTGCTGGGCTTCCAGCCACCCACTGGAGCATGGGCAACCTATCAGGGGTGTGAGCCCTGAAGAAAACTGGCTCCACCCCCACCCTGTCCAGCAGCCATCCAGGAAAGCTTCACAGATGGCTTTGACCTGTAGTCCCCCTGCTGTGCTGAAGAAGAATTAGAAGATTCCTCCTCTCTGTGTTTGGGTGCCCCTTATTGAATCCCTTTCTACCCCTCCCCAGCATGGGCCCTTTCCATGCTACAATCCACTCTGTTCTTCGACATGAGTGGCAGTCGGTTCCCACGAATGAGTGAGAATTCATATTTGTCTGAGTTTGGCTTATTTCACTTAACATAATGACCTCCAGTTCTATTCATATCGCTGCAAATGACAGGATTTTGTGCTTTTTCTGTGGCTGAATAATATTGCACTGTGGGTGAAGACTTTATTTTTGTCTTTCTTATTGATTTATCCAATGAAGGACCTCTCAGTGGATTCTATATTTTGCCTATTGTGAACAATAAACGGAGTGTAGGCATGGTTTTGGTGCAATGACTTCAGCTCCTTTGAGTATATACTTAGCAGGGGAATTTTGAGTTCGTTTAGGACCTCATACTTGCATGGCTGGAAGTTTGTTTAGGAGTTCTAGTTTATTTTTTGGAAGATTCTCCATATCACTTTCCATCAGGACGACGCTAATTCACACTCATTAGCAGTGGACACAAGTTCCCTTTTCTCTGCATCTTCACCAGAATCTTTATCTTCATAATCTTTCTCTTACACGCTGCTTTGCAGTTCCACTCAGTTCCACTACTGCCCTGCAGGACCCCACAGAGCTCTGTCAGCTACAATGCTGAAGTCAACTGTATGAACTAATATCTCGTTGCTTACTATTTGGGGAAAATATTCTAGAAGTTGGGAAAGACTAACAGCTCCACACAATCAACAATCCCTGTCTCGGGGCTGGAGAGATGGTTCATGGTTAAGAGCACTGGCTGCTCTTGTAGAGAACCCAGGTTTGGTTCCCAGCTATGCAAGTATGAGGTTCTAAGCTCAGATCCCCAGCACCCGTGTGAAAAGCCTGGCACAGGAGGATTGCCTGCAACCCCAGCACTGGGGAGGTGGAGACAGGAGGACCCCTGGAGCTCACGGGCCAGCCAGTCTAGCTGAGTCAGTGAACTCCAGGTTCAGTAGGAGAACCTGTCTCAAAAAATAAGGTAGAGAGTGATTAAGGAAGATATCTGATATTGACCTTTGATCTCCTATGACCTCACACAAATGTGTACCTGCATCAACACCACACATACACACACACATCACACACATACCACACACACATTCATAGCACATACATTCACACAACACACACACATACTCATACACACATTCATAGCACCTGCACTCATACCACACACACACAGCTCAGACCACATACACATATCACACACACACCACACACACATTCATAGCACATACATTCACATACCACACACACTCACACCACATACACATACCACACACACATACACACACACACACACACACACATCACACATCACACATCCCACTCAGGCATATTCACACACACAAAAAAATGTTGCAGTGAACGCTTACTGATCGAGAACCAGATAACTCTCATCTACAAGCTGGTACTGATCCGCATTATGCCTTGGCAACTTGGTCATTTCACAGATGCAGAAGCAATGAATTGAGCCCTAGGATTGGAAATAAAGATGAAGGCTTGTGAATGAGTGGACACGCATGGCTGACGATGAATATACACCATTCTGGCTTCCACTGGGAGCACCAGGAGCTTGTGAAACACCAATTCGCAACATCCAGGGTACAAGGGATCCTGCATCAAGTGGCGTGAGGAGGGGACTGGCCATCCAGGTTTGTGAAACCACCCGAAGGACTATGGTACCTGCAAGATCAGAGCACTGAGTGGGCCTAGAGGAAAAGTGAGTGCACAGGTTAAACAGAATCTGCATCTACTGCTGAATAAGACGAAGGCACTGCCTGCTCTGAAAGGCACTCTGGGCCTCATCATCTGACAGCCCTCAAGATCAGGCAGTGCATCCCAGGAAGCCTGTGGGGACAGCATGACAGCTTATTCTGGTGTCTTTACTGCTTAAATCAGAATCAGAATAACCCAAAAACTTGTTAAAATGAAAATCCCACTCTTCCTCCTAGTGTCTAGTCAAGAGATGGGTATCTTCCAACTGAGCTGTCAAAGCAAGCAAGATGTCCAGGGACAGAATGCTCCAACAGCAAACCTCCACTGTGATGGCATCATTTCATCAGAGCAAATCAAGATGGAAACCAGCACAGGGTCCTCTATAACCAAATTGCTGCTGTGGCATCATCCTGCACCCATAGCAATCAGGATGGACACCAGCACAGGGTGCTACCTCTATTACAAAATCACCGCCGTGCTGGGTATGGAGACAGAGGCAGGTGGATCTCTGTGAGATCAAGTCCAGCCTGGTCTACATAGTAAGTTTCAAGCCAGCTGAGGCTACAAGGAGATCCTACCTCAAACAGACAACAAACAATAAAAAAATTCCCAAATCACCACCATGACACCATCACTGTGGCATTATGAGAAGGATCAGTGTCCTCACAACCAAAGCTCAACTGTGACATCATCATTCTGTCACAGCACCCAGATGGTAATGACCAGAGCATCCTCTATACCAAATCTCCAGTGTGACACCATTGTTCTGTCATAGCAACCAAGGCAGAAACGATGGAAACCACCCCAGAGTCCAGGATGATCAAAGCTCCCATATGACAACATCTCTCTGCAATAGCAGAAAGGTGTAAACCACCACAGCATCCTTACTTCCAAAACTCCACTGTGAGATCATCCACCTTCCATAGCAATAAAGGTGGGAAAATGGCACAGGGTCCTGTATAAGGAGACCCCCATGGGACTCCATCCCTCAGCACAGAAATGACAAACCACCACAATCCTCCATTGAAAACTTCCATGGTGACACCCACTGCCCACAGCCACCTGGCTGGAAATCACCGCCTGTTTCATAAAAGTAACAGTGCATATCTTTATACACGTGTCTCTACACGTGTCTCTACACATAAGACACACACACACACAAATTGACTAAAATGAAATAAAAGCAAGTAACATAGTTCTGAATTACACCACAGGGAAAGCCTTGTTACTCCACAAAGTGTAGGAAAATAGTGAGAGGAACAGGCCCAGCCAGCCCGTTGACAGGGCCGATGTTATCTCCCACCACTTTGAGTCTGACATTAGGGCGGGCCATGGTGGCATGTGGGCTTCCAAAGACCTGGGTGTCTTGCCTCTCTGCAGCTCAGCTGCTCAAAATCTGCCTGGTTTCTGTCCAGGGGCAGTTTTCCACACAACCTCCTTCATCAGGCTGCCCTCGCTCCCAACATCTGTCTGGGGTCTCATTGTGGCTCTGGCTTTATCCTCACGCTCTCCACACCCCCATCTCAGACACCCCCACACACTGCCTGGCCACCCAGGCTTTCCTCTGCATACTGCAGGTGAGATCGAAAACTGCTGCAATGGCTACAGAAAATAGTTGAGAGAGTCCTCAAAAAAAAAAAAAAAAAACTACTGGAGCGTGATCCACCTCTGGGTATCTGGCCACAAAAAATGACTAAGTTAATACTAATATAGCCTTCTTCTCATGAATACAGTTGTAATTTCTAATTTTAATATTTTTGTACATGTATATGTGTGTGATCACTTGCGTGTGTGTGTGCCTGTGTGTGTGTGTGCGTGTGTGTGCTACGTGTGGAGGCCAGAGTGGATGTTGGGATCCTCAGTTGCTTTCCACCTTGTTTTCTGAGACAGATTCATTCACCGACTTGGCTAGACGAGCTGGTCAGTGGGCTTAGGGATCCTCCTGCCTCTGCCTCCAAGACAAGCACTAGGGTTACAAGGACTCTTTACATTGGTGGTGGAGATCCGAACTCAGGTCCTTATTATGCTTGTGTAGCAAGTACTTCATCCACTGAGCACCTCCCCAGCCCATTTAATTTTTTTTATGGAGGAAGAGCCCTGTGAAAAGTCATGGTGTCGACCTCCAGATTTCTTGTTAGGTGGTGGTAACCCCTGTTTCTTTGGCTTTTCCCTGCTTGCTGTCAGGCTCTCTGCAGGACACAGAGGCAGCGGCAGCAGCATCGCTATTGTAATGATGAAGTCACCAAGTGGTCATCCCTTTCGTATTCCCAGAGTCCAGCAGGGAACAGCTCCAGACATTGCCTTTCCTTTCCTCACCCCCTCTTTTCAGTCCTTTGCAACCCCACACTTCATTCTCCCGGGCTTTTCTCCTTGGTCTGCAGGTGGGCGCCTCGTTATTGAGAAACACCGCTAGGGGTCGCTGGTGCCCGCGGTTACCAGACAGTGATGGATGTGTGTCGACTGCTGTGGCTTATGGAACGGGCTCTATGCTGAGTGCTTTGCGTAGATTAAACCAGCTCACCAAAATGCACATCCCAGAAGGAGGCTGAGAGGGGCAGAGAGGTGAGGTCACTTGTCCAAGGTCACACAGGAAGTGTTGGAGGCAAGACTGAAATCCATGCATGAGCGCCAGAGTCTCTCCACCGCGGAAATGGCCATGTCCAGGGGCGGCTGCCTGCCAGGCTGATTTGTTTTGTTTCTTCTTCTTTCCTGCTCTTTAGGTGCTAACATGGTCTTTCTTTTATGGCGTCATCGAGACAGTCTCCTTAGTGCAATCGAATAAGAAAGACCCGATTTCCCAAACATGTTTTCTGACTTTAATGAGGAGCAGGTTTTTGTAGGATCACCCTGTTTCCGCACCCACTTCCCTCAAAGGTGGGCTGGGAAGACGACTCAGTCAGCAAAGTGCAAGCATGAAGACCTGGGTTCGAATCGCCTGAACCCATATGGAAGCCAGGTGCAGTAACATGCTTGGCGGGGGTGGCAGAGGCAGGAGGATCCTTGGAGATTGCGGGTTAGACAGTCTAGCCTAGCCTGTGACCTTCTGGCTCAGTGAGAGACACTGTCTTGAAAAATAAAGTGGAAAGCAACTGAGGGAGACAGATGAAGTTGACCTCTGGCCTCTACACACATGCACACATGTGCACACTCCTGTACTTATATGTGCACACACACATGCACTATATACAAAATTGGAAAAAAAAAAAAAAAAACTTGTGGAGGGATTTGCAGCAGCCTCAGCAGACTGTTCCCCTCATTCCCTCCAGGAGCAGCCCGGGAACCACCCCCAGAGTGTGGCCTCCCTAAGGCATCAGCCTCACACTTGTGTCCTGTGATTTCTGCCTCAAACTGAGCAAAGGATCCCGGGTTCCTGAGAGCGACAGAGTTGATGATCAGTGCTCAAAAATCTGCCATGCTGTACCTTCTGCGCCCTAGTTTTCAGGCCCCAAACATTCAGGATCAAGGACCGTTTCTCCTCATATTAAGTTAGAAAGAAATTCAGTGTTGTACTGAGCCTAAAGAATCACATCAGTGGTCTCTGCTGCCTTAATACACTTGATAATCAGTGCACACAGAGATAAACACACAAACCAGGGAGACTTTGAACAGAAAACGCTGTGTCCTACCCAAAGCTGTAACAGAGGAAAAGCTAAATTGTATTTTACTAAATTTTTTTTTTATCATGCTGGGGATGGAACCCAAGGACCTCACACCTCCTAGGTAAGCCCCTGAGTTACACCTCCTAAATTTGAGCCCTAAACTTAAGCAGAACCCAGTATTAGTCTCTTGAGGTATTTGTAAATGATATTAATGAATAGAAACTGATGTTCTCCGTTGAAATAAGAAGTCCTAGGTAGTTGTATACTTTACAATATAAGTAAATCTTATATTGAAAGACTATACAAAGTCTTTTTTAGAAAAATCAATAAAGGGGGGGAGGGAAGAGATAGAGGAGAGAAAAAGAAGTGAGGGAAGGGAGGGGAGGAGGGGAAATAAAAATCTTAAAGGTGAATGTTTGTTTTTGTTTGTTTGCTTCTGAGACAGGAGCTCACTATCTAGCTCGGGCTGGTTGAACTCCTGATCTTCCTGTCTCAACCGGCAGAGTGCTGGGATTAGAGACGTGTGTTACCACTCCTAGGTATGAGGGTTCCCCCAGCCTTGTCCACATGTGTGCATGTGAGGTTGCTTTGAGCAATGCCAACTTTGAGCTTAATTTCTTTAACCCTTGTTTTCTTTTTAATTATAATTTTTATTCTTTGTGGAGTTCATGTATGTATACGGTGAAATATGATCATATCCACCTTCATTTCCCCCTCTAGTTACCCCATGCCCCCCAATATATCCCCCTCCTAACTTGATGTCTTAAGTCTGGTGAGTGCTGTCAGTACGCATGTGGGTGTGGGTCCATCCACTATTGGGAAACCTCCTAGTGGCCACACCCTCAAAGCAGAGCGATTCTCTCTTCCCCAGCAGCCATTCCCTGCCAGTCTCCTCAGTGAGGGGCAGTACTTCTTAATTTCACAGGACCACCCCTTAAGACCTGCATACTCTTACAGGACAGAGTTCACAAAAAATCACCAGCACCACTTTAAGAAAAGTAGCAAGGTAAATTTTATTTTTCGACCGGCCGGGCTGTCTATCTCGGGAGTAGAAGCAGCTCTGATGATTGTCAGGTCAGAGTTTTTATAGGATTACAGAAATATTATTCAAACAGGATATTTGTGAACCAATCAGGTTTGTACAACATAGAAGAACTCTGAATCTATTAATCAACCAATCATTATACAGACAAGTGATACAGTCATATAACTTGGCAATCAACTTTGTAATTTTAAAATTAGTCAACTCCCTAGCTATAACAAGTATAGCAAGAAAGCTGGAATCACCAGTTACCGGGTGGTCATACAATAACAGGATAACAAGGTGGTCTTATGCCCTGTGTCAAGGTGATCCAAAATAGCAAGTGGATTACAGAAACGAAAACAAGCTGGTTAGCCAGATGTAAAATGTCTGGAATTAGCACATTCCATGTTCATGGCCAGGACAATTTCCCAAGACCCAAGGTTGTCCCCCTTTTCCTTTTGGTGTGGAGCAAAGTTGCTGCTAAAATGGCTCTGAACAAAATGGAGTAACTTAGGTAAGTTTGCTGAGCCAATTCACATACCTCTCACTAATTGAGATCTTTAATGCTGGGCTTTGTGGTGCACACCTTTAATCCTAGCGCTTGGGAGGGAGAGGTAGGCAGATCTCTGTGAGTTCAAGGCCAGCCTGGTTTATATAGTGAGTTCCAGGCCAGCTGGGGCTACAGGAAGACCCTGTCTCAAAAAAGATCTTTAAGGCCAATGTGTTTTCCCTAAAATTGTCCTTTGAATTTCAAAATTGGCTAGTTAAAAGAACCCCACATATCAAGAATCTTTAATGACTCCCATTTTCCTACATGACAAAAGTGGGGGGAAGTCTTACCTAGAAATGAACCCCGAAAAGTGCTCAGCAGACTTGAATGGAACAAAGAGGGTCTTGGGTGATGGGACAGTTTTTATGCTGCTTGCTCCATGGATCTGCACTTTTTTTTTTTTTTTTTTTTTTTTTTTTTTTTTTATAAATCTGCTTCTCAGTTCCTGCAATTTTCTATGTAGACCAGGCTGGCCTTGAACTCAGAGGTCTGCCTGCCTCTGCCTCCCAAATGCTGGGACTACAGGCATGCACAACCACGCCCTGCAGATCTGCACTTTTTAAAGTATCTGTGTGCATTAGTTACTTTTTCTGGGTGCTGTAACAAAGTACCTGACAGAAGCAACCGAGGGAAGGAAAGGTTTATTCTGGTTCACAGAGGGCACAGTCTATCATGGTGGGGAAGGCAAGGCAGCAGGAGTGTGAGCCAGCTGCTCACATCACATCCACTGTCAGGAAACAGAGAGAGATGAGTGCTAGGGCTCAGCTCGCTTTCTCCTTTTTGTTTGGTCTGAGACCCCAGTTCTTGGAATGGTGCTGCCCATATCTAGGGTAGCTCTTTCCCTTTCAGTTAAACCTTTCTGGAATCATCCTCAGACACACTCAGGGATGTATTTCCATGGTGATTCTAAATCCAGCCAGCTGACAATGAAGATGAACCATAACTACAGCAGCACCAAGTGCTCATTTACTAAGGAATAGAGCAAACAGAAAAGACTGTGTTCACCTTGTTATAGGAAACAAAGAGCTCAGTCTACCCCAGACCCCAGGAGCTCTCAGTCTCAATCCAAGACAATCTCCCAGGCAGTCAGTTCCCCTTGATCCTAGGGGCAGACACATCCAGTTCCTGCAGGGGACCCTGGTCTCCTCTTGGTGAGCAGGTCTGGGGAGACCATGCTAGGAAAGTCCCAGACTGCGAGCTGGCAGGAGGCCGGTGGCTGGGTGGAACCCATACCCCAGCCTTTGTTCCTGGCAGCTGTAAACTGGAAGAGGAAATTCCAGCTCAGAAAACAGAGTTTAGGTTTTTCAACATCAAGACCGGATGAGAAGGCCTGAAGGCTGTTGGATTTAAGGCAGCCCATCAGGGAAGAAGAAGGAAGTCACATCCAATTGTTTTCCTTTCTGGAAGAAGAGGAGTCGCTCCCCAGCCCACTCTGTCTCCTTCCCCAGCATCGTTTTTCTGGAGAAGGCTGGAAGCTTTCCCCAGCAAGGCCAGGCAGATGCACCGAGGATTTGTTCAGCCCTTCAGAGATGGAGCCCACCCCTGACCTGTATGGGTCCCCAGGAACAGGCTGGATACCTTCCTGAAACACCTGCAGCCTGGGGGGACTGAAGGAGGAAGGGCTGGGTGCCTGGCTGCTTCCATGATGAGCTGGTTCTGGATCAAGAAGTCAAGGTGCTTAAGGTAGTGATGGTGAGCATACAGGGTCCTGGGTTCAAATCTCACCTCTGCCCATAGGACACTGGGACTTGAGGAACAGGCCACTTCATCCCTCTGAACCTGTCTCCTCCTCTTTAGCTGGGTTTCTCATGAGCAATAAATGGGGCAAACATGGAAAAATGAAGAAAATAGTTCCACAGAACTAAAGGCAGCTATAACTAATCCTGTGGATTTAAGTGTGTGGCTTTCTAATAGACATGTCATTTATCTGCCACAGAGATCAACGTCCTGAGTCCCCAGCCCCACTTTTCCTGGAGGTCTTGGTGTGCACTCCAAATGGCCTGTTGGCAAGTGTAGGAAATGGGTTCTCCTTCCCTCTTGTTCCCACAGCAATCTGTTTTCAGAGGTTGAAGCATCGCCAGAATAAACAGCACCAGCTATTCTGAGCGGGACAGACTATGCAGAGACACCCTGAGCAGAGGTGCAGGTGCAGGCTGGAATGTCACTGCCTGGAGGGAGGCTTGCACCCCTAGAGGCAAAGGAGCAGGAAAGCCAGGAGAGATGGACAACCCGACCAGCTCCAATTCAACCCTCCGCTCTGTGTGACGGAGGGAAGCAAAAGTTACTCCATAGTCTCAAAGGGCAAGGTTTAGTCATGGAGACTGAAAACATACATGCCATACACTCCACACACTGCAAACACCGCACATGTGTACACACATACATATTTACACACCACATGTACATATACACATGCACACACACCACAGGTAGACATACACACACTGCATATGTGCACACACACACACACATATATATATACATCACATGTACACACTGCTCACATACCACACACTGCACCCATATGTAAACACCCATACACATATACACATATTGCACATGTACACATACCACACATACATATGTACACACCACTTGTATTGCACCCTTGCACACACATACACCATATACACTGTACTTGTGCACACACATGCACAAACCACATGTACGTATACACACACTGCACATACACCACTGGGTATGTGCACATACACACACACACACATATACACACCAGACACAGGGACACACAGCATACACACCATACACACCATACATACATGCTACACACATTATACACACTGCATGTGTGCACATATACATCACACATACAGATATACACACACACAGAGGTCTTAGGTTGCTACATTTTACTTAAATTGACAAATTATGCTCAGGTTAGACTGTAAAATGTATTAGATACATCTTGCGATATTCATGTATGTATGTTTCCATGTGTGAGTGTGGGTACCCACATGTCATGGCACATGTGTGCAGGTTGGACAAACTTCAGGAGTCAGTCCTCACCTTTGACCTTGTTCGAGGCAGGGTCTCTTGCTGTTCACTGTTGTGTGCACCAGTGAGGGCATGGGCCGAGCTCCAGCCTCTCTTAGCACCAGTACATTGCAGTCTCTTTGGACATGGCCCTGTTTTTGATGCTGCTGTTACAGGCCTGTGCCTGTATTGCATGCATTCTGTGTATGTACACCCACTCCCTGGTCATATGTTCAAAGCACCACAACACATATGAAAACACCTGAACACATGCCTACATACACAAGTGCACACTCATGAACAAGTACACACACACAATGCATCATAGAATCATGCCAAACAGTATAGGTGTGCACTTTGCCTCTTTGGTAGCTAAAAAAGAACAGGCAATACTGAGTTCTCTGTGCCAGAACCAACCCATCATTCGTTTAATTTAAACTAAATTGTTTTAAATTTAAGATTTTAACTTCATACCAGGGTAACCGCCATAGTTTGCACTTTGAATGTCACCCAGAGGCCACGTGTTAAAGGCCAGGCTATTCTGTTCAGCAATGGCAGAGCCTCTAAGAGGCAGGGCCTAGCAGGAAGGCCCTAGAAGGGAAGTGTGGAATCCCAGCCCCTTTCTCTTCCTCTCATGCTTCTTGGTGGGGAGGTGAGCAGCTTTGTTCCACCAGTCACTCCCATTACAGCAGGCTGCCTCACCACAGAGCCAGAGCAAAAAGGGCCAGTTGATCCTGGGTGGAACTTCCAGAACTGTGAGCCTAATAAATTTAGAGATTGTTTTGGCTCATGAAGATTTTTTGCTATACCATATGAATTTTATGATCAGTTCTTCCATTTCTGTTAAGATGGCTACACGTAAAAACACTGGGGTTTTCACAATGACTTCACGGGTTAGCTAGTTTCAGGGACTGCCACCATCCTAACTCTAAGTCTTCCAACCCACAGACGCAGCTTCCCATTTATTTGCTTTTTCTTCAATTTCTTTTGCCATTTTTTTCACCACCCACAAAATACCAAAATCTCAGCATAGCTTTGTAGTTCTTAATCCACAAGCCATGTATCTCTTCACTTAAATTTACATTCCTAAACCCTTTGTTAATTTTGGTGCTTTGTAAGTAGAGTTTAGCCTGCATGTACGTAGGTGTACTACATGCATGCAATGCCTTCAGAGGCCAGAAGAAGGCTTTGGATCCCCTGGAAGTGGAGTTATGGATGGTCGTTAGCCACAATGTGGGTGCTGGGAACCAAACCTGGGTCCTCTGCAAGAGCAGCCAGTGCTCTTAACCACTGAGCCATCTCTCCAGTTCCCAAAACATTCTAAAAAATTGAATGAGGCACAGTTTTCACAGTTATCAAAACAATGTTGAGAGCTGGGATGATGGTTCAGTTGATAGAGTGCTTGCAGATAAACCCAGACATGAGAGTGTGTATGTGTCTATAATCCCAGCATCCCTACAGAGACGCAGAAAAGGAGACAGGAGAATCTCAGGAAGCTCCTGGGTCAGTTTGCCTGGCACACAGCAGCGAACAAGCAAGGGGGAAGGTGAAGACTGACACTCAAAGTTGTCCTCTGACTTCCACATGCATTCTGTGGCATGTGCACAGACACACACCCCACACCCAAACACATATTATACATACACAAAATAAAAATAATAAGAGCTGGGTGTGGTGGTCCACGCCTTTAATCCCAGAACTCGGGAGGCAGAGGCAGGTGGATCTCGGAAAATTGAGGCCAGCCTGACCTACATAGTGAGTGCCAGGCTAGCTGGGGCTAGAGGGAGACCCTGTCTCAAAAAGACCAAGACAAAAGGATAGCCACCTAAACAACTAAGTAGACCTGAGAGTCCAAGAACCAAACCAAGACATCTACAATAAGCCCACTTGTGAGAGATTGCCAAGACCACTCAATGAGGGACGCCTCTTCCACACATAGTGCCCAGATAGCTGAATACCAACATGCAAATGCACTTGGACCCCTTACCTCGCACCATATATAAAAATCAACTCAAAATGGATTGGATTCAAACTATTATCATAAAACTTTTAAAAGAAAATCCAGGGCCAAATATTTATGATCTTGGGTTTGGCCAAGGTTTCTTGGCCGTGACCACAGGAGTAAAAGCAGAGAAAGAAAAGGTGGATAATTAGACTTTGTAAAAATTTAAATTATGTACACATCATCTTAACAGGCTAGTGTAAAAAAGAAACAATGTACAGAGTGGGAGAATATACCTAAAAACCATATAATATAGATGTATATATATATATATATATATATATATAAAATAAAGGCAAAGTACCCAGAATACATAAAGAATTTGTACAACTTAAAAAGGCCAACAATCAGATTTTTTAAATGGCCCAAAGTGTGAATAGATATTTTTTCACAGAAACTATGCAAGTGGCAGATAGGCATGTAATAAGATGTTCAACATCATTAGTCACTAGGGAAATGCAAATCAAAATCCACAAGTTACCACTTCACACCCACCAGGATGACTGTCAGATAAAAATAAGTTTGGGGGCTGGAGAGATGGCCCAGCAGTAAGAGCACCTGCTGTACAAGCATGAGGGAGGACCAGGATTCAACCCCCAGTACCCATGTTAAAACATATGTTGGGCACTGCCACATGTGTACCTGTAACTCCAGCACTGTGCGGGGGGGTGGAGACAAGTGTATTCAGGAGGAGCTGGCAGAGGCAGGCAGATCTCTGTGAGTTCAAGGCCAGCTTGGTCTACTTAGCAAGTTTCAGGCCAGCTGGGGCTACAGGGAGACCCTGTCTCAAAAAAAAAAAAAAAAAAAAAAAAGAAAAAAACAAGTATTGAGGGGGCTTGCAGTCTAACAGCCTAGCTCTAGTAACAGTTTCAAGTAATAAGGCAAAGAGTGAAAGGGCAGGACACCGGATATCCTCTTCTGACCTCTTTGTGCATGCACGGGTGTGCACATGTAGCATATACCACATACAACACACACAATAAGTTTGGGCAAAGATGTGAAACCCAGTACTCACGTGGTAAGAGTGCCTTATAACAGATCCTTGTCTGAGTCAAATGAACCAATGAGATGCTTTCTGCATCCACACTGGCAGTAACATCACCTACAGCAGTTCTGAACCTAGGCCTGACCTCTGATATAGCCCATGGGAATTATTATGGGAATAACTACATGTTAGAGAGTTTTCAGTAGATTCTGAAATTGTTCATAATAACAGAATTGAATAAATTAAATATTTAATTCTAGAACACGGTAGACATAGGAAGCATCTGTTCTTACACAGTCCTTTTGCAAGGATGAAAATGAGCCCTCCAGATCTACATTTGTTGACCTAGATCGTCAGTTTTTGAGTAGAAAAACAAGTCAACTGCCTACTCACATGCATGGAAACAGAGAGAAACTCCTGACTGAATGACTTCACCAGGAGGACGTGAGCTTTCCAAAGCAACAGCCGATCCAGACGTGGATGGCTGAGTGTTCCTCTCTGATTCTCTTGTCTCCCCATGTCCCCATGCTGGCTGTGCCCCCTGGCTGCCAGGCTGCCAAAGCACTGAAAGAGCAAGTGCCCCACAGTCCACCTGTGTGCTCTGAGAGCCTTCCCCTGACCTCACTGACCAGAGCTGTGTCACATGCTCCTGTCTAAACCAATCACTGGGGGTCAAGATGGCTCAGTGGGTAAAGCGCTTGCTGAGCACGCACAAGGACTTGAGTTCGACGCTCAGTTATGACATCAAAAGCCAGCTGAGGTAGTGCATGCCTTTAATTCCAGTGCTGGGGAAGTGGAGACAAGAGGATCCCTGGAGCCTGCTGGCCAGCTAGTCTAGCCAATCAGTGAGCTCCACGTTCAGTAAGAGATACTGTGTCAAAAAAGAAGGATAACTAAAAATAAATAAATAAGTAAAAAATGATGGAGAGTAACTGAGGAAGACACATACCAACCTCTGGCCTCCACACACACATGTTTATGCACCTGCACACACATGCACATACATCAACACTCACACACAAATAAACAATAAATAAATGAATAAACTAATCACTGGCAAAGGAAACAGGACCTGGTGATTGGCTTTAAACCAATCAGGACCTACCCAGGAAGCAGATGCCCAAGGGGGAGGTCTACCAAGACAAATTCAGTTACATTAGGAAGAGGGTTAATATTGAGTGATCGTACTGTATTAATTTGTATTAATTAATCCAACCCAGCTGATCGGAACTCTATATGTAGACCAGGCTAGTCTCCATCCCACAGAGATAGATCCACCTGCCTCTGCCTGCCGAGTGCTGGGATTGAAGGTGTGCCCCATCAAACCCAGTTTCTTACTCCTGTACATTTTACATACATGCATATAAAAAGAGATTCATTGTAAAAACAAACTCACACAGCTGTAGAGGCTGAGATATCCAAGCTTCAAAGTCAGCAACCTGGAGGCCCAGAAGGCTGTTTCAGTCTGTGTCTGAAAAGATGACATCCACAAAGAGCCAAAGCTCTGATGCAATGCCCCCCACCAAAAAAGAGAGAGAGAGAGAGAGAGAGAGAGAGAGAGAAAGAATTATCCTAGCCAAAGTGGTCAGAAAGAGATACTTCTCTGACCACTTCAGGTCTCCAACTGATGGCACCATGCCCACCTACACCAGGGAGGATGATCGACTTCATTCTGCCTGTGGATTCAAACATCCATCTCACCCAGAAACAACCTCACTGCACAGTCAGAACATCTGACCAGTTGAAGCAGCCAGCCCAGCAGCAGGAACGCACACAGTGCATGATCACTAGGATTAGTCCACGTAGTGAGTTTGCTGGGGGTTCCCTGGTCTGCAGCCAGCCTCTCCCACTTTCTAGCTATATGTCTTTGGATAAGCTGTACTCTGGGTCTCCACTGTAACATACAAAGAACAGGAGGAACCCTCACATAGGGTTGACTGACAGATCGAATGAGATACTGTGCATGGCTTTCACAGCACCATGTCAAACCCATCAATAGGTAGGCCCTCTTGTTACCGTCCTTACTGCACCATGAATTGTGAGAACATGCACTGAGCCACATTGGGGGTGTGTGTCAGGTCCTCAGTGACAAGGTAATGCCCAGCTTCTTCAATAGAGGGTGCTGCAGGGAACTCGCAGGAGGCAGAAGCTTCCGGCTGGATCCAGGTGCAGCATGGTGGGACAGCCCCATCACCAATCATGGGAATCTCAGACTTCTCGGAAGGCTCTGGGCTTCAAGGAAACTTTCCCAACTCTTCTCAAGCTGTCCTTAGGTAACAGTGCCCCAGTGGCGAGGGGTCCTCCCCCAGTGGAGGGCACCTGGCTGCCGATTCAGACCCAAGGCAATGCCTAGTTCCTTCCATTCCGGCCTTGTTGCTATGGCGCCAAATAGCTTTTATATCAGAGAGAAAATCCTACACTCTCAAGAAGAGGACCAGCCCCAGTCAGCTTTGCAGATGTAACACTTGGAGCAGAAAAGAAAAATGTCTGTCTTGAAAATTTGTGTGACTTAAGCACCCTTCTTTTCTACATGACCCCCAGTTAACAGCAGCTAGTGAGGAGAGCCACCTGGTCATGGGATGAGCTGTTGCTTGCTATGTAGATGTGAAGAAAACCCACTCTGGACTCTGCTTTCTTCACGTGTCAGTAAGGGTCATGGGTAGAGAGGGTTCAAGAAGCTTATGTAACCAAAGCCCAAAAGTTTCAGCACACAGTAGGTCCTCAATTACATTTATTATATTATTTTTTTTTCTGAGCACCCATTTCCCAGTCTAGTTTGATAGGGGGGCCAAGCACACCTCACTGGAGATAGTGACAGGAGTATTGTGATGGGGCCCTCACCACACACATGGGCATGTGGTCCACAACAGGTCATTGGATGGTCTCTCCCTGGAAGGAGAACTTTAAACAGTTGGCACTCTGCTCACTGGAGTCACAGCACTCTAACCACACTGCCGGGTGACTATTTCCTGAAGTTCCCTTTCTGACCTTCTGGAACTTTCTTAGTTGTATCCCAGAGCTCCAGCCTCCCATGGATTCTGAGGACTGGCATTCTTTCCAATTCACCCCCATTTCCTGAAGTAAGTCAAGGTCAGCTTCTGTGATTTACAGTGATAACCTCTGCCACTGACCGATGGACAAGAGGGGCTCTGGGGTCACCACTACACTCTCTTGATCTTTCTCAAGGAGGCCTACAGATGGGGCATGGGAGTGAGGGGAAAGTATGGAAAATCCTGAAACCCCTTTAGGCTTTTTACCCACATTGCACCCTCTGTGTGTGCATCCCTACCTTAGGGCCTTTGCTCTTGCTATTTCTCTACCTCAGCTCCCCTTCTCCCCAAGTCCCCTTGGCTTCCTTTTCCTCCTGGCTCAGCCACCCTGTTCCACACAAGACTCTTACCTGTGTTCCTTCTTTGTCCACTTTTCTCCAGAACCTTCCAAAGCCCTGAACCATCATTATTCACTCTTGTGTTTTGCTGTCTACTGTTGAAGTGCCACGGTAATTCATTGGTCTCCTTTGCTTCAAGCTCTCCAGGCCGGTAACCTGGCACACTGTAGGAATTCAATGAATATCTGTTGCCTCGAGGTGCATTCTGGGGGCTACAGTTAGGGATGGTGAGGGGGTCTGGGTGGAACAAACCTTGGTCCTGCTCAGCCCTGGAGATCCTGGCTGACAGATACCTCTGCAGAACCAGTAAGGACTAGCCGTACCACTGTCCACCCATGCTTACCCATGGTGAGTGAAGTCATGGCTCAAGGGGTTGGAGAAGATGGCACCATAGTCCCAAATTGAACCTGGAGGACTGATGCCTAAAGGACTGACCCCAAGTACTTACTACAAGGGAGGGAGCCCCTTAGCTTGTCCTCTTCCAGTTAAAGAGCCAGTGTATGTTGGTACAGTTGGAAGGAGGGGGGGAGGAGGAGGAAGAGGAGGAATTATTATACATCCAATACCTCACATAAGTCTCAGATCAGTCTAGAACTTACCTCCACTTTACACCAGTGGAACCTATTTTTATTCTAGAAGCAGGGTCTCTCTATATATAACCGAGGCCTCAGCCTTCCCAGTGATGAGATGACAGCTCTATGCCCCAAGCCCAGCTTTGATCCATTTCAAAGATGTGCAGCCCAAGGTGCAGAATGTAGGTCCCAGAGCCACATCTCTGGTCACCCATTTTGCTGTGGGGTGCAGCAGATGGGGAGTGAGTATGTTGTCCTGGAAGAGGGTGTGAGTAGGCTGCTGTCCTGGAGGAGGGTGTAAGTAGGATGTTGCCCAGGATGAGGGTGCGAGTAGGAAGCTGTCCTGAAGAAGGGTGTGAGTAGGCTGCTGTCCTGGAGGAGGGTGTGAGTAGGCTGCTGTCCTGGAGGAGGGTGTGAGTAGGCTGCTGTCCTGGAGGAGGGTGTGAGTAGGCTGCTGTCCAGGATGAGGGTGTGAATAGGCTGCTGCCCAGGAGGAGGGTGTGAGTAGGCTGCTGTCCTGAAGAAGGGTGTGAGTAGGAAGCTGTCCTGGAGGAGGGTGTGAGTAGGCTGCTGTCCTGGAGGAGGGTGTGAGTAGGCTGCTGTCCTGGAGGAGGGTGTGAATAGGCTGCTGCCCAGGAGGAGGGTGTGAGTAGGATGTTGCCCAGGATGAGGGTGCGAGTAGGAAGCTGTCCTGAAGAAGGGTGTGAGTAGGCTGCTGCCCTGGAGGAGGGTGTGAGTAAGATGCTGCCCTGGAGTCGACCTGGAGTAAGGATGTCCAGGAGGTGGCGCGGTGGCTCCCCGGGGCCGGGCGGCAGAGCAGGTTCTGACGTCGGCTGCTGCGGCTGTCACTCATCTCCCGCGCCGGCCCCGCCCCACGCGGCTGCAGCAGGCGGGGAGCAGGGACGCGGCCGGGCAGGGACACCGCGCGAGCCATGGCTTCGGTCCCCGCGGGTAAGCACGGGCGGGAGGCGGGAGGGCGGCTGGGCCCCTTGGCCGGCGCCGCTCACAGCGCTTCCCCGCTTGTCCCGCAGAGGCCGAGACCCGCCAGAGGCTGCTGCGCACCGTGAAGAAGGAGGTAGGACGGGCCACCCGGGGACCGCAGGGCCCCCGCGGGCACTCTGAGGGCTGGCAGCGGCTCCAGGGTGGGCGGTGAAGGCACAGGGCTGAGCAGGTCGGAGGGGGGTTGGGGGGTTGGGGGTGCTTCGAAGATGGGGTCCCTCCAGGTGTGGGGGAACCGAGGGTGTCTGGGTGGTATCCCCTCTTTTTGGAAGAGCAGGTGGGCGGGTCTCACTCAAGGGTCTTAAAGGACAGACAAGCTTCTGGGGTGGGGTGTGGCAGGGCTCCTGGGGGGGCGGGGGGGCAGGCTTCAGGGCAGTGGAGAGGTTCAATCCATGAAGCAGTCCTCTTCCATCCCAGATGTTCAGTCCTTGGAGCCACCTCTAGGAGCCAGAGACTGTCCCTGAGAGCCGAGGCCAGGATTACAGGGCAGGTGCCCTCGAACTGCGTCCCTACCATGCACACACAGATCAGGCAGTCATGGCCACCCCCGCCTCCTCTGTCCCTGGAGCCAACAGGGAGCCCAGTCTTGCCTTGGGGTTCACAGCCTGTGACCTCCCAGGACCCTGAGAGGTAGTGAGAGGACTGAGGGGACATTTAGATGCCCAGTCTGTGTGTGTAGGTGTGTGTACACGCTTATGTGGCCTGGGACATGTAGCTATGATTATATGTACAGGAAGATGCATGTATTTCTACCTAAAGATACCCAAGCACAGTCTACATATTGTATGTGCATAAGTGTTTGTATTTGTATGAGTCTACATGTGTGCATTTGTGTGATGTGTGAATAGGTGTGAACGAGTAGGACTGTATGTGTGAGCATGCCAGTGTGTGGGGGGGTGTGTATGTGGCCTCCCCACATTCTCTACCCTATCCCTCAGCTTGGGCCCCCTGCCCACCTCAGCCTGGCTTCCAGTGCATGGGTATGCATGTTTATGCCTCTGTCTGTCTCTCTGTCTCTCTCTGTCTCTCTCTTTCTGTGTGTGTGTGTGTGTGTGTGTGTGTGTGTGTGTGTGTGTGTGTGTATTAGGGGGGTCAGCAAGCTGTGGCAGCTCCAAGTGCCACCGAGGACCCCTCCGTGCATGGTGGCAGGCAACCACCCAGGCAGTCTGGAGTCTAGGACCTGTTGCTGCCCCACCTTCCTCCTTGGGGATCCTGGGTGTGTCTCTGTGTGTTTGTATCTCTGTGCGTGGCATATACCCTTTTATTCAAAGAATTAGCCCAGGGTTGGTTGAACATTCTAGAGTTTTCAAATAAGGCAACGGGTTAGATAGATAGATAGATAGATAGATAGATAGATAGATAGAGTCCCTCAAAAAGGTGCAGAAGTTTTAGCTCAGCTTTTATAAAGATCTCTTTAAGGGAGATATATATATATATAATGAAATTTGCAAAAATTCAATAACAAAAAAGACCTATTTAAGGATACAAGAAAGCACTATCCAGATCCTAAACCTACAAATCCATTATGCTCTCCTGACTTTGGGGAGAGGGTGAGGACCCCAAAACCCTTACGTTAAAAGCCAGCTGATTGCCACTCACTTCTAACCAGATCTGGAAGGAATATATGTCCTCAGCTGTTGGTGCCTGGGAGACCCTGTTTTTAAGGACATGGTTGGCAACAGGAGGCATCTGCAGCAAGGCCCTTGGGGAGGTCTTAGCATGGATCCTGCTCCAGCTTTGCCACCAGCTCCTTTAAAGCCATACACAAGTCTCTTTCCTTGCTAGGCCTCAGTTTCCTCATCTGCTGAGGAATACATTGAGCTCCACGTCCCAGGTCTGGGGCTCATCAGTCAAACTTAGATTCCTGTCAGACTTATGTGGGGTATGTCGTCCTCTGCCTTGTGACCATATGTCTGTCTGATCCTCCTTCCCAGGGATGACAAGGCTTGGAACATGGCATGAGCCTTCTTCCTGGCTTGAGCCTGAGACCAGCTTCAGACTGACATGACCTTTTCTTGCCCTGAGGCAGGCAGAGGCAGAGCCTTGCTAGGCTGAGTAGATTACTGAACTCCAGATCTGTAATCAGGAGGCAGGATTCACAGTCACAAGCTGCTGGCTGTTTCTAAATCTCGCATTTACTGAGGCTCATCACTCTAGAGTGTGAACTTCCATAGGAGGCTTCTATACACTGTGCCCATGTATACAGTAACATTATGAGGTCAATAGATAAGGAAACTGAGGCTCAGAGTGGGCGAGTAGTTTGTCCAATAGCACCTTAGCCAGGAAGGGGCAGTTAGGGTATACTGTTCCCAGGTCTGTATGACATCAGAGTCAAGCTTGCTCCCCCATGCCACATATGCCCATCCATACCCCACAGTGTTATAACTTGGGGCTATTTTACCATGGCCAGAGGCCAAACACCATGTTTGAAGGGCACAGACACAGGATAGGCGAACAGGTGCAAGTCTGCCATCTTTTGAGGGTCCCTTAAGCACTTGACAAACAAGTCTATCCCACAAGTAGATCCTCCCTGCCCACTGCTTCCTTTGCCTACCACGTTGGGGATGGGCCACTCCTCCCATGTTAGACAGTTGCCTTCTCCCGAGGGATGGGAAGGAATTTTCCTAGAAATCTGAGCAGCAGGTGAAATCGGCCCTGTATCTACCTTAGAGGTTCAGAGCGGCCACACCCCTGTCTGCCACAGTCTCCCTTTTCTTTCTGGAAAGGGTGACGGCTGGCTTCCCTAGATCACTGAACATCTCTGCCAGCCTGACTGGAGCTGTGTTGCCCTCCAGGCACCCAGGGAGCCAGTGGGGCTGGGAGCTCTGTCCAGCACCAGCCTGGGGAACACTCATTAGGTGGGTAGGGAAGGAATCCTGGGCTCAGCCAGAGATGGGAGGTAAATCCTGGAGGCATTCACTACAGAGGGTTGTGTGTCCTGCTGAGCCAGGGTCTGTAGGCTGCACAGCAGCACAGGGGTTCCCTCTCTTCCTAAGCAGATGGAGCAGAACTTTGAGTGAAATTATGAGGATGATTCTAGGAGATGCAGGAGGTTGTGGTGGGGCAGGAGCATAAAGCAGGAGTTGGGGGTGTGGCTCGGTGGGGAACACTTGCCTCACATACCATGAGGCCCTGGGTTCCATTCCCAGCTTGCAGAATGTGACATTGAACTGTGAAAGACTGCGAGTTGATGGTAGGGAGAGAAGAGGGCCTAGGGAGCTAGATGCAAAAGGCTGTGGTCGGAGGTTGCTGCTAAAGGTGCTGAGACCACTGGAGCAGAGAGGAAGGAGAACCTGTGGGAGGAGGCAGATGTGGCAGTGGGCGCTCAGCCCTAGGAGCAGGAGGGTAAGAATGGAAGCGCTGGGACACAAAGGAGGGAGTGCGCTGAATCCATGGCTCGACGGCACAGCCTTCAAGCAGCACCTGTCGTTCCCTTCACCAATGTTCTGAGTATCCCTTTAGTCATAATAGGGATGAAAATGACTCACCCGGCAAGATAAACCTTGTGGAAACACCCACCATGTTCACCTGAGCTTCCACAGGGCTGGGTTAATTTCCTTTCTCCTCTCTTTCCTGTGCCATTGAAGGCAGGCTGGTGGTCTCTGCCTGATTTCCTCCAGTTAAGTCCCACCAGCTCTATGGTGACTCCTTCCTTCCCTGCCTAACCCTCCCCACCACCACCCCTTAATTTTGTTTTGGTTCCCTGAGCAAGCAGGGACTGGCTTCCCGTTGCCATGACAACGGCCATTAAAGGAGCCAGCCATGTGATCCAGGTTGATAACGGAAGCAAGTGACTAACTGCCTTGTTTTCCTGCCTCTGGCTGCACCCTGGAGTCCTCTTAATTGGAGAGGGGAAAGCAGGGGCTTGTGAGTGGCAGATGAGACCCTGCGAAGAAGGAAGCAGGCAGGTCAGGCTGGGGAATCTGCTGCTAGCTCTGTGGGGGGTGAGAGTGGATGGGCTGGGGTGCAGCTGCTGAACAGCCAGCATCAGGGAGGATCCACCCTCCCCGCCTTAAAGGGGGAGATGGGATGGGAGAGGAAGGGCAAACTGACTGTTGTTACCATGGAGACTCCCAGATTTCATTCTAACCCTACAGCTCTGAGGAAGGACTGGGGACAGCCTGGTCACCTCCAAACTGAGTTGCCAGATAATGTTCAGGTGGCTGTGAGAAATTTGAATTTCAGTGAAAAAGTATGTTTTCAGTGTAAGTATGTATGACTAGATCTGGCAGTTCTGCCCCAGGGAACGTTTGGCAATGTCTGGAAACATTGTGGTTGTCACAGCTGCAGGTATGCCCAGTGTCTGTGGAAAGACACCAGCGGAGCTGCTTAACATCTTCAATGCACAAGAAGCTGCCACATACCACCATCATCTCCCCTACCCCACCACCAGCATTATCACTGCCACCATCATGACCATCATCATCACCATCATGATCTCCATCACCTTCACCACCATCATGACCACCATTATCACCATCATGATTTCCATCACCTTCACCACCATCATCACTACATCATCACCATCATGATCTCCACCCCAATCCCACCACCACCACCACAATCACCACTACCTCATCACCTCTCCACCATTACCCCCACCACCAGAAGCAGGAAGGGTCCTGTCCAGGATGGAGGGCAGAGGTTAGCTATGAGCTTCAGACAATTGTGGAAATGCAGCTGCAGACAGCTGTGTGTAGGGGAAGGAGGTGAAGAGGAAAGTCCCAACTTGCAGAGCCTGACTTCAGGAGGTTTCATCCAGTAATGATCAAGATGAACATCAGAGCCCCTAGAAGACTTCCTTCCCATGTCCCTGTCTAGTTTCCTCCCTCCCTTTCTCCCATTCATAAATATTTGTCAAGCGTCTACTATGTTGCAGGCCTTGCTCAGGAAGCTGCAGATCGAGGAGTAAAATAGAGGGCTCACATGCTGTCACCATACAATCTAGTGAAGAGATAGATGGAAGGTGGGCTGGGAAGATGGCTCAGTGCTAAAGTGTTTGCTGTGTGAATACAAGAGCCTAGATTCCCAGCACCCCTGTAAGCACTGTACGGTAGCATGAATCTGCAACCCTAGCACTGGAGAAGTGGAGACAGGAGGCTCCCCAGACTCACTGCCCAGCCAGTGTAGCCAATCAGTGAGTTCCAGGTTCAGTGAGAGACCCTGTCTCTACAAATAAAGTAGAGAGGGGCTGAAGATGTGGCTCAGCAGTTAAGAGCATCGGCTGCTCTTGCAGAAGACTCAGATTGGGTTCTCAGCACCCACATGGCAGCTAACAACACTATAATTCCAGTTCCAGGGATATGATGCCCTCTTCTGGCCTCTGCAGTCATTTCATGCATGGATGCACTTACATACATGCAGGCAAAAGACTCATACACATAAAATAAAAATGAATAGATGAAATTAAAAACAAAAATCAAGAGCAATTGAGGAAGACACCCGATGTCGACCTTGGGCCTCTATAAGCACATGCACACTCAGGCACATCACACTAACATACATACACCACAGATACATATGTATGAAGGTTGACAAGTACTATGAGGGAAACCAAGGGGAGCACTGGAAAGGGCTGGTCATGGAGTAGTTGGGGTGGCCTCTCTGAGGGATGACCTTTGGGAAGAGGAAGAAAGGGAGGGATCAACATTGATGTCTCCTGGCCAAGGGACCAGCATGTGCAAAATCTTTGAGTTGGAAACAGAGGGCAGCCAGGAGGCTGATGAGACTGGAGCAGAGTGAACTAGGTGAGTGGAGAAAGAACAGGGCTTGTCGGGCCAGGCCTTGTGGCCAGTAGGGCTTTGGTGTTTAGTCTGAGCTACAGGGGTGCCGTGGTGGAGTTTTGACTGGGGAGGAACCTCTGAGTATTGTTGGGAGACCACGGGGAGGAAGCAAGGATGCCAGGGCATGGGGCAAGAGCAGAACTTGCTGGCTTGTTCTTTGCCAAGTTTTGGGTTCTTGAATGGGGAGCCTCCGTCGTACTGTAGCACTCTCCTGCTACAGGCTCTAAAACTGCTTATGACTGGGTGCATGCAGGACTTCCGGAAGGCAGATACCGGCAGGACTGACCCAAGTCCACTTGTGTGGGTCATGTTTGTGGGCTTCAGAAGGCAGAATTTCTCATGAACAACGTAATGCCACCTTCCTACTTCTGATGGTCTTCAAGCTCTGACAACTTGGCACAGGGAGCTCTAGATGGCTTCAGGTTTCTGCTGCAGGCTCGGGTGCCCTGGATCCTGGCATTGAGGCGGCAGGAGAGCTGGCTTTCTGGTTTCCCGTGTCTCTGAGCTCTCCACCTGGGTCTCCACCTGTAACCACCCAGGAGGGGCTCCTGGAGGTGCTGAGAGCTTCTAGAAGGAGGCTGGCAGGTAGGACAAGGTGTTTTTGTAAATCCTTAGCCAGTACTTGCTAGCTGTGGAACTGAGTGAAGGAAAAGAGGCTAAAAATGGATTTATTGGTTCAAGTGTTTGGGAATTTAGGTGTGATGAAGGTGCAGGTACAGCTGTATCTCGGGGTTCTGGTGATCTCGTCAGGACCCTGTGTCCCTCTGGGTGGCACATGAGGAGGCCCAAGCCCTTGTTTTTACTTCTGCCCTTAGCACTCAGCCACAGCTGAAGGTTCCTTTCTCTGCTTTCCAGGCAGATGAGGTTGGCTGACCGCACTGCCTCAACACGTCATATTTGGCTGGTGCCCCTTTCAGAGAACCAACTCCTCTCGGTTCGCTGCTCTGAATTTGCCAAGTCTGTGTTGAAGACCTATATAGCTGATAAGGCTTTCTGGGACCAGCACTGCACCCAAAGCGGGACTCAGCTGAGGCTATTCAAACACAACACTGCTTTTCTGTAAAGTAGCATCTGAGCCTCTTTCAGCGTTTGCGGTGTCCCTCGAGGTAGATGGAAAACCTTAGAGATGGCAGGCCACTCATCTAAGGTTGCAGAGGTGTCCATGGTGTAGTCCAGGGTCTGGCTTCAAACTCCTCCTCTGATTTATACTGGAGCTGAAACCAACAATCCACAAGTCCCCATGAGCTGTGCCGGGTAGAGCAGAGGCCAAACTATGGGATCAGACCTGGGTGCGAATTGTGGTCTGTTCTTGAATAGTATGACCCTCTCCAGTGAACATCCCTTTGTCTAAGTGTGACATCATTGTCTTTCATGAATGACCGACACTGTCCAGAATGAGATAGCCTCAGGCGGAAGGACCCCGCTGCCCTCTCTGGTCTCCACTGACCTGCTGGTCTCTGTGCTGGTCTTACTGTCCCCTGGCTGTGGATACTGCAGCTCCAGCTCCACTGTGAAATGAATAGAGGCAGCTGTTTCCTGAGATCCAAAGGCACATGGCCCCTTTGTGGGAGTCCAACTGAAAGGGCTGAGTCCTGCCTAGCTGTCTCCATCCTGGGGTGGGTAGCCAGGCCAGGCTGTCCCTCCACCTCTGGCTTTCCATCATGCCCCTAGGAAACAGTGCTCAGCTTGAGCAGGTCAGACTCCCTGGAGTCTGAATGTCTGGAGCCAGGGGCCTGAGAGGACTGAACACTGGCAGTGGTGTGTTTTTCTGTCTTTTCATGTACGAGAAGCTGAGGGAATGTAGTCTGTAGCTTCTTCTGCCTGGGAACAGACTGTAGGTGTTTATTAATACAGGACCACAGCACGGCCAGATTTAAAAACCAGATGGAAAGCCAGGCATGGCGGACACTGAAATCCTAGCACTTGGGAGATGGAGGCAGGAGGATCAGGAGTTCAAGGCCATCTGCTGTTGCATAGTGAGTCTGAGGCCAGCTTGGATGACCTGACCTATCTCCAAAAAACCAAACTAAAGTAAAAATCAAATCACTGGAGCCCTGGAAATCCAGAGACTCAATTACATTCCCTTTTGGTTATTAGTTAGTAAATTATGCTTAATTAGTAAAATTCCAGCAATTTCCTCTACCACACATGGATCCCAAGCATTTTGCCTTATCTCATTTAATCCACAAAGCAATCATCCTATGAACTATGTACAAGAAGTAGTTTCCCTTTGGTGACAAGCTCTGAAGCTCAGAGAGGTTAATAAACACAACCAAAGTCACACAGCACAGAAGCAGCAGAGCTTCAATAAGCATTCATAAAACTAGCTAGAACAAGAGATAAATATGTAAACACAAAGTGAAAGGGAAAAGAGGCTAAAAATGGACTTCTTGGTACAAATCTTTGTGAAGCTTGGGATGAGCAGGTTCAGGTCTAGTTGTATCCAGGGGTGCCTGCGATGTCATCAGGACACTGTGCCCTGACCTCTGGGTGCTACCTTCATCTGTGTTTGTTGGCTCTGTGAGACAGCATGTTACCCAGGAGCCCCAGGATCCAATCTGCCAGCTTGGCACCGCAGCAGAGGAGAGAGTTCTCCCTGCTGACTCCATAGTCAGGTCTCTCTGGTGCAGCCTGGATCACATGCTCCTTTTGTGCCAATGACAGTGGGGCAGACTGCTCTCACAGTCTCGGCAAGCCTAGGGGGGCAGAGTCAGCCCTGTGAGGAAGGAGAAGCAGCCTGAGGGGCATCGAAGGGAAGTGTCAGACAGGGAGATGGTCAACGTGCCTGAAACCTCAGCTGTGCACCTGTCAGAAGGGGTGAGAGCCCCCCCCCCACAGCAGGAAACCCCATTTACCATGGTGGAGGTGTCTGTCTTGCACCTGTGCCTGCCCACAAGTCTCAGATGCTGTCCGAGGTGCACTGGTGTGCAAGGTGTCTGCTGGATCCAGTGTGCACAGCCCTGAAACTATGCCAACACTTTGTGCTTGCTACATGCAGGGTATACCCTTGGTGCTCATCAGTACCTTCAAAGCATAGCCCCAATATGGCTCAGAGCCAGTCTGCCTCTCAGGCAGCTAGGGAGGCTATGACAAAAGACCACAGACTGGGTGGCTTTAAGCAGAAATGTCTTTTATTCCAGAGGCTGGAAGCTGGAGATCAAGGTGGCAGTGTGGCCTGGCTCTAGAGAGGCAGACAGGAGCCCCCTAGAACAGAGGGAAGGGGAGAGGAAACACTCTGTGGCCTCTTTCATAGGGTGCAAAGGGCTCCACCATCCCGACCTCATAATCACTTGGGGGTTAAGTTTTCAGCATGGGAATTCTGAAGGGACAGACACTCGGTCTATGATGCCCCCGCAGGATGACACGGCACAAACATGAACGAACACTCACTGTGCCAGGCTTGCCTTGGCCACTATGTTTCCCACTAACCAGAGGCCCTTATTTGCAATTCAGTTGTTAAACTTAAAATGCATTTCCTGGAGGCCTGGAGAAAGGGCTCAGCAGTTAAAAGTACTGGCTGCTCTTGCAGAGGACCTGGGTTGGTTTCTAGCATCCACATGGTAGCTAGTATAATTCCAGCTCTGGGGGATCTGTCCCCATCTTCTGGCCTCCATGGGCACTGCATGACATGGGTGTACTTACCTGCATGCAGGCAAAACATGTATACACATAAAATACTTATATTTTTAAAAAGATATTCTAAATTGGAGTTCCTGGGCTGTGTTGTCCTCTGACCTCCACACATGCACAGTGACACATATGAGCCAACATTTATACATAGGAGTGTGTGTGGACATACATCTCTCTCTCTCTCTCTCTCTCTCTCTCTCTCTCTCTCTCTCACACACACACACACACACACACACACACGCATACACACACACTGCTGTTTCTCAACCATACCAGCTCCATTGCCAGTGCCCAGTAGATTCATATGTCTAATGTTACTATATAGAAAAAAAAAACAGGTGTGGAACTTTCTAGAAAGTTCTATCATGTTCTAGATAGTGTGCTAAATACTTCATATACATTCACATGTTTAATGCAAAAAATGTCTCAGTCATCTGAGGGGCACATCCTGGCTAAACGGAAGCCCAGAAAAGTGTAGTGATTGCCTAGGGACACAGAGCAGGCAGCAAGAGGCAGCAGGATCTGGAACCAGCCCTTAAAAATATTCACACTGCTTTCTCTTTTAAGGCCAGGAAGGTAATACATTGTTTATCTGTATATGTTTTAAGCAAACCCTTGAAAATTTTGTTTTTTGTTTTTCTACAGTTGCTTAGAACCACTGTTCCCCCAAGTTTGGGCATTCTTCAGGAGCAGAAGGCCTTGTTCTAGGATCAATATAGTGTGCTCGTCCTCAGTGCTGGGCGTCTGGAGGTGGGGCATGTTGCCAGGGAGCTCAGCTGTGTGCAGTGGCAGAGCACCTGGGGAAGGCTGGCGGTCTCCGGGTGTGGGTAGGAATGTGTGGCACGCTCTGGGCTCATTTCCCTAAGAGTGGAGTAAAGCTGGGATCCTCTTCCAGCTGCACATCATGTGATGGTGACTCCATCTTGGCCAGCTCTATGCTCAGAGGCTTCCAGGAGATATTCCAGAACTGGGTTCTGGGGGTCTTCTTGTTGAAGGGGGCACTGACATGGGGCAATAAGGGAAGTGGTTTGTAGGAACTGCCCAGAACACCTTTCTTTGCATCCTGTTGGGCTGGCCTGTCCTCGAGTCCTCAGACAGGGAATGATGCCCAGCACCTATTTATAGCAAGCTGGTAAACCATTAACTATAGGCTAGTTACCTTAGCCACAGGCCTAGTTTCCTCATCAGCCCCCAACATCAATTTAGGGCAGGTGAAAGAGTCTTCCAACACTGCAGCCCCTCAGGCCAGGGCTCTCTAATTTCACACCTCCCTGGCCTCCCAGGCTTACACCCCTTTAGGCTATGGGCCACCCTCCCCAGCCTGGCATTCCTAATCTGTGCCATCTGGGAGGGTCCAGGAAGGACAGGAGGACTTGGTGGCAGGTCTGTCCTGGAACTCTCTGTGCCCAGTTCACCAATCTAGGCTAGGCCTAAAGCTAGGAGACAGCAGGGAGTCAGGTGGGACCCTTCCTCAGGAGCCCGTAGTCTAGAGAAGAGGAAGAGACACAGGGAATCCTTCAAGGAGTAAGGAAACAGCAGGGGGAGAGCTGGAGTGACCCAGAGTGGCAGTCAAGGTGGGCTCTGGGAGGAGGTGTTATTTAAGGCTCGTGGTTGCAAAGGAGCTGCTGGAGCAGAACTGGGAATCGCAGTGTCAAGGCACCGAGGCAGGAAGCACCTTGCAGTGTCTGGGGAAAAAAGAAAAGACAGGAAGGATAGGCCAGGGATGAACAGGGACAGGTGGCCACATGCTGCCCTGAGCTTTGCCCTCCATGGGGACAGGCAGGGAGGGCTTCTGGGTAGTCCACCAGAAGTGTCTCAGGAGAGACCCCAAGGCTACTGTTGGCTGTGCTGCTGAGCCCAAAGGACATGCTTAGCCTGTGTGTGGGTGGCTCAGGCTGCTGCTGGCAGCCCAATGCAGAGCCTGAGGCATATTTTTCTTAAATAAGCTGTCTTTTCAAGCAGTTTAGGGTCCCAGCTAAGTAGAAGACACCCCATTCCCCATGCACCCCATCCCTCCACACACAGCCTCCCCCACTGTCAGCATCCCCTTGGGGGCCATGTGGTACCACTAAAGAACCCCATGGCATCATCATTGTCACAGTGACCTATGGCGTACAGTAAGGGTACCTCTTGGAGCTGGACCTTCTGTAGGCTTGGACACATATGTGTGACGTGTGTCCACCACGGGTGTCACAGGCTCTGTCACTGTTCTGTACGTCCCCTGCATCTCCCTGCCACCCTCCCTCCTTGGCCCTGGAAATCTGCCATCCCTTTGCTGCTTCCGTTGGTATAGCTTTTCCAGAATGTCACATGGTTGGCCTCATATAGTGGTAGCCTTCGAAGACCAGATTTTTTGACCTGGAGGTCGGCATTTCAAGGTGGCATGATTCTCCTTCGGCAGCCGGTATGTGCCAGGTGGGCTAGGAGAGGCAGACATTGGGAACTGGCCCAGGGTGACCTTGATTCGAATCCCAGCCTCCAACTCACTAGGAACAGAGATAATGATGCCAACACCCACGATCCAAGTTGCCATAGATCTTGCACCTCCTGTGTGTGAAACTCCCCTTGGAGGAAGCATTTGTAGGCATCTGTTGAATGAATGAATGAATGAATGAATGAGTGAGTGAATGAACCAGCTGTGTACAGGATCAGTGTGGACAGATTATCCAAGGTTTGTGTCTCCATCCTCCGCTAAGCTGTGTGGTCTACGGAAAGTCATTTAACCATGCCAGGCCTCAGTTTCCCCATCTGTAAAATGGAGATGTGTGCACCCCACTGAGTCATTGTGAGGCCTGAATGACATCATGCCCCAGAGCACCTCGCAGGCACACGGTGAATGCTCTGAAGCAGATGCTGCTGGTGCTACGTATGAAAATGTGTAAAGCTGTTACCACCTGTGGCCAGCATGGAAAACGTTTTGTGAATGCGTGGTCTCTCAGGCTCGGGGGGGTCACTTCCAGGCTCCCCCAAGATAACCAAATCCACAGGTGCTCACATCCCTCCGATTTGCACAGTATTTGCATAGAACCTGTGTGCGTCCTCCTGTGGACTGTATATCATCTCCGGGTGACTGGTACTGGATACAGTGGAAACGCTGTGAAAATAGCTGTTCTACCATAATGATTAGAGGATAATGACATTTTAAAAATCCTCACTTGTTCAAGGTAAGTGAAAATTTTTTTCTAATATTCTCAAGCCGTGGTGAATTGAATCTACGGATGTGGAATTCTCTGTCGAGTATGAGGGCCCATGAGGCAGAAAGGAGTAGGATCCATTTTACAGGTGGGAAAGCTGAGGCTCAGGTGGATATGCATTGCCTAAGATCGTGCATGCAAGAGTTGGAAGCCGACTCCGGAGCCTGCTCATAATTGGTGTCCTGGGACACAAGACTCGAGGAACTTGGGGGACACCTCCACGTATGGGACTGTGACAGGAGGAAGAGAGAGCCCTGTGGAACTGAGGGATTTTCTCAGAGCTGAGTGGTGGTGGGGGGGGTGGGGAAGTAGAGAGGTCTGGATAAACTGAAGTCAGGTGGTTGGAGGTGTCTGTGTCCTCTGGGTCCCACAGAAGGAGTGGCACATGTGAGGGAGCTCAGGGTGTGTGGGAAGCCAGAAGGAAGGTGGGGCCATACCATGGAAACAGAGCAATTTTCAGGGAGGCACCAGCACCCCCTCCTTCCTGCAGGTTTGTTTGGGTCTGTGCCTTCCAACCTCCCAAAATATTCCTGTGCTCCTATACCAACCCTGTTCCAGTCCTACCCCTACATCCCTTTCTGCATGCCTCATCCATAGCAAATCAAAACCCCAGAATCCCTCAGCTTTTCCGTACCACAAGGTCTTTGCATGTGCACCCTCCTGGAGCTGCAGGGGGCTCTGTGGGGGCATTTGCAGGAGAGTCCTCTCCCTGCTTTTGTGGTTGGGGAAACTGAGGCCCGAAGAAGTATAGTTTTGACTTGTACTTCGGATTGTGAGCCATCCCTACCTTCAGGAAGCTACCCTGCCTGCCCAGGTTATGAGTTTTCTTAGAACCAAGCTCTTGGGTTGTAGAGAAGGCTTCTCAAGCTGTCCTTGTGATCTGGGACTTGAATTCTGGTCTCATGCTGGCTTGGCAGATATTTCATTTACTGAGCTATCTTTCCAGCATCAGGGGGTGTCTTTGAGGCAGGCAGAATTTTAGCACCCACCCCTCTGCACCTGGGTTGTCCGTGGGTGCTGAGGGGCCTTTGAGTCCCCCTCCTTCCTCCTGTGTTCCTGATAAGTTTTTTGTTTGTTTGTTTGTTTGTTTTTAAATCACTGAGCAAAGCCTTCCTCCAGGCATCCAAAGCAGCACACGATGCTTTCCAGTCCCTAGGGGGTGAGAGGCTGGCACCTGGGACGCTATCCTAGAGACAACACCCTGGGTGCTTGCTCAACCTCTTCATGCTTTGCTGCTCTGGGCAAGTGCCAGCCACCCACCGGGGCGGGGAGGAGACCTAGCTGGGCCCAATGGAGGCGACAGGCTCCTCAGAGGAGCTGTGGCTCCAGGGACTTACATTTAGGCCTCTGTACTGGGTGCCTCCAGGCAGGTGTCCCTGTGGGCCATGTCCGGTATGTTGTGTCCACCCTTAAGATAGATGTTCGTTTCTACATTTTTTAAGGATCAGAAACACCCAAAGAAAGGAGACCATGTGACCTACCCTGTATGTGGCCTGAAACTAGGTTTTCCAGGTTCAGTAAATAATTTGGCAGATTAGCCAATAAAAATTCAGAATGCCCAGTTGAACTTGAAAACCAAAAACCAGCCAACCAACCAAACAAAAACAAAAAACCCATGGGTTTCCCTGTGCAGCATCTGAGACATGCTTTCACTATAAAAATCCTGCTGCATCTGAGATCTGGACGGATAGGGCCTTCCTGCACAGCATCTGGTCATTTCCCCCAAACCCTTTACAGAAAAACCCTGCTGACTTTGGCCTTTGACTTACCAGTGGCATCAGGAAGGACAGGAGCTGGGGACAGTTCTGGAACAGAGCCACATAAGCATTAGCTAATAGCATTAGGGCTAGTAACACCATCAGAGTGATAGATGTATAGAGTGCCTGCTGTGTACCCAGGGGCTCAGGGTCATTCAACAAACCCAGAAGAATTTAAGAGTGTCAGGGTGTGGCAGTGTGTACCAAGGGCAGAGCATGCTGAGAGGGTAGAGAGAGGCTCAAGGCCATTTTGCTTGGCCCCATGACCAGCCCTGGGTATGTTTTGCTCATGGGCATTAGATTGCCCCATAGTGGCCCTGTAAGTTGGAGCAGGTCTAGCCGCATTTCAGGAGGAAACCCTGCCTGAGGTAACCCTGTGAAATACAGATTTAGAATTGACCTGGGCATAGTGACTTCTACCGTCAGTTTCCTGCCCTGTTCCTAGAGTGCTTCTGTTGGTTTGGCACCAGCTATGTACAGGAGGTGTTCTGCCTGTGGCTTCTAGAATCCTTAACTCAACCCTGTAGGCTGGGGCAGTGGTACCCTCTGGGTGACCCATCTAGTCTGAGGCTTCAGTACATCCTGGGGCATCAGGTGGGAGACAAAGATGTGGGAGTAGATTTGGAACCTGGCAGGGCTGCCAGTGGGCTGTAGGATGGCGTGAACTCATGGCAGACATAAGAGGAAGACAACAGACCCAGGAATCTTCCCTGGCTTGGGGGATAGGCCTAACTTCTCAGCTTGCCCTGACTCCCTCTGTGTGCTGTTTAAATATTTACAGGTGGAAGGAGCGAGGGCAGGGCCATGTCTGAATGGAGGCAGGTGTGGAGGCTGACGTGGAGGGGTAGGGCTGCCACTCCCCTAGACGGGCTGGGTCCCAGCACAGCCCGGGTAGGAACTCACTGGTGGCCCTTCACCTAAGGTCCATGAGTGCCCCCAATGGAGAACTCATGTCATTACACCTCACTGCTGTTTGTAGGGTCTGCATGCCTCGTGCCTTTACCTGTCAAGCCTCCCAGAGTCTGAGCAGCTAGGATCTGAACCCTGGTCGGGAACTCCACATCCTAGACTAGCTCGCTTGTTCATTTTGACACAGGGTCTCTGCTCTGTAGCCCAGGCTTGTTTAGAACTCTTGATCTTCTGCCTCTGTCTCCTGAATGCTGAGATTTCAGGCGTGCACTGCCACACCCAGCTCAGGGTGGGCCCTCTGTCTTCTTTATTTGCTTCCTGACACCTGGTCCTCAATGTTAACTAAGCTGGTTTCAGACAAGTTAGTTCCCTGTCACTGGGGGAGATGTTCAAAGACCTTAGAGAGTGGCCTCTGGAGAAGGATCAAAGCTTACAGACCACACTGACCTTTGAGGCTTCCCAAAAGACCCCCTGCAGGGTGTCATGCACAGAGTCTTCTGTGGACATCCACTGTCCTGATTCCCAGCCCCGTCTCTCTTTTAATCTCCATGCTGGAGAGACCCCTGGCCTCCAGCTGTAACCACATTTCCATCCCCTGCCCTGTTGCAGTTCCATTTCCAGAGAGAGAGAGACTCCTTTCTCATAAGGTTCTCAGAGCCTTAGGCTTTCAGACAATGGACTGGGCAGGACTGGAAGCAAAGGGCCAGGACAGGCCTTCAGAGGGACTTAATTTGAATCTCAGCTTTGGTCTTTCAGGTCCATGTGACCCTGGGGAAAGCGCCTAAACTCCCTGAGCCTCACATACGCATTTCTCTTTTGAGTGCTGAGTGGGTGCTCTACTCCCGAGTCACACCACCACCTCCATACAGCTTTAAAATCAGGGTGTTGATACCCTCATGAGTCTTGTTCTCCACTAAGCAACTGGAGCATAGTGAGCAAAGCTCTGTCTTCCTCTTTCTCTTCCTCTAAGCTGAAGGCTTGGAATGAGCTGCAGCTTGTGTGTGAGATGAGGTGCCCATTAGAACCAGGGCCTTCTGTCAGACTCCTCTCACCTCCACATGACCTTGGGTGAGTTATCTAAAAATGTTTCCCCATCTGTAAAGTGAGAGATTTTAGAAGATAGTAGGTGATTGTGGTTGTACACAGTCCCTGGAGCATGGGGAGTGCTCAAAGTGGGGAGTCATATGACCTTGATGGTCATAAAATGCCTACTGTGAACCTGGGGATATAGCTCAGTTGCTCGAATGCTTGATGAGTGTGCATGAGACCCTGGGTTCCATCCCCAGAACTACAGAATGCTGGGAGTGGGTGTGGTGTTGCACTCCTGGAATCCTAGTATTTTGGAGGTGGAGACAGGAGGATCCGATCAAGGTCATCTTCAGCTACTTAAGAAGTTTGAGGACAACCTGAGCTACCTGATAACCTACCTCAAAATGAATGAATGAATGAATGACTGGCCTACTGTGTGTGGTGGGTGCCTGGCCAGGTCTTTCATGTGTGATTTTCATGTTGTTCTTATCGTAGCGCTGAAGGTTGGTAGGTACCCTTCACAGAAGGGCACCCTGAGGTGCCAGCAGGGTGGACCCAGATGGGTAGACTAACCAGCTGGTACAAGGTCTATGTGGTTGAGGTCCCCCCCAGCCCTCTGGGCTCCCTGAACTATACAAAAGCTTAGGAAATCCCACAGGCCACAATAGGCAGGATATCATCTTGTCACCGCTGCCCCTGGCCACCCTGGGCCTCACTAACCTACATCTTCCTAGTGGACAGAGTCCAGTGGAGCCTTCCAGGGTACAAGGGCTGGTTCTGGCCTCCAGCCTTCCTCCAAGGGCCTCCTTACCCCTGCCTCTGGTCCTGCCCACTGGCCTGGTCTGCCCAGAGGGCTTCTCTCCCTTAGGGTGGCCATAAACTCTTGCTTCTTGTGTAGTACCCGTGCCCCTTTCCACAGCCTTAGTGACCTTCTGTGGGAAGCTTCCACCTTGGTTGTTCTTCCCCAACCTACTTCATCTCCTCTCTTGATCCAGGCTGAACCTGTCATTAACTTCTACGAGATTCTGTAGCTGTGTTGGAAGCCAGTGTGGGTCTCTCACTTGCTTACACCCTTATTGCTGCGTCCTCTCCGCCATCTGTCATCTCTCTGCAGGTGATAGCCTTGGGCCCCAGCTGTGTTACTTCAGGAGAGGAACTCTACTTCTCAGAGTTGCCCATCATGGCTGTATGCAGATGGCCTTCTGTCTCCAGGCTTTGGACTTCAGACAGACAGCATGTGCATGTGGCAGGTCAGGGCACCTGTAGGAAAAAGAGGGCTCTTCCTCCAAACTGCTTGCAGGAAGCAAGTCTAATAAAGAGATTGTTGACTAAAGAGGGGTGCTGGGAGTCCGCAGGCAGGAGAGACCAGGAACCAGCTTTACCCTTGCAGGGTGACCTGGAAAGGGCAGGAGGGAGAAGCTAGCAGAAGGGACAGCTGCAACTGGGTGGGTTTCAGACAAGAGCCCTTCCTGGGGAAGCTTGGACAGCTCCTTTCATGCCTGTGTGGCTCTGGAGGCTGAAGTCCAGGGTGGAAGTGTTAGCAGGGCTGCTTAGTCCCCCAGGCTGTGGGGGAAGAATTGGGTCCAGGGCTCTCTCGTTGGCTTCTAGATTCCATCTTCTCTTGTCTCAAACTTCTTGAGTGGCCTGTGTCCATGTTCCTCTTCCTGTGAGGGCACTGGTCCCAGTGAATAAGGGCCACCCTGATGACCTCAGTTTAAAGATATTGTTTTCAAATAGGATCATATTCTGAGCTACTAGAAGACAAAGTTCCAACATAACAAGTTTACGGGGAGGAGACACACAAGCCAGGCCACCACAGTATGTGGGGGTAGGGGGTGGGATGACCTAGCACAGCATTGATTCCGGAAGTGCAAGAGGAATATTGGGGTGGGAATGGAGGGAAGCGGAGACAGTCTAGAAAGTGGAGTTGGGCAGGTCTCTGAAGCCAGAAAGGTAAACCGAGACCCTGAGGGGAAGGCCAGCCTGAGGGTGCCTACTATCTGCTGACAGAACTTTCTGATGCCAGCATTTCCCATCCCCCTCCCTGGCCCCGAGAGAAAGTTGGGAACTTGCCACACATCCTGAGGAGGCTCATGGCTTTCTTTTGGGGACACAGAGCAGATGGAACCAGGCTTCTCAGCACACAGGCAGGCAGCAGGGCTTCTGTGTAGAGCCTCTGGGGTAGCAGACAGATGGTCACCTCCAAGGAGCAGGAGGACTTTGGCAAGAAGGCCCCACCTGCTTAAGACAGCACCAGCCACTGCAGAGGACACAGACATGCACTGTGTGGGGGGTCATCAGCCCATTAGCAGAGACCCCTCTGTCCCAGACTAGACTGCCTGGGCAGGAAGGCTCAGAGGGCCAGGACTCAGAAGACCAGAGTTCAGATCCCACCATCAAAAGTCAAGCTCTCACAGCCAAGCTCTTGCAGGCTCAGCGAGCTATTGCTCAGCCACCATATCTGGCCCTCTACTGACTTTTTTTAAAATCAATTAAAAAAAATTTTTTTTGTCTTTTTGAGACAGGGTCTCCCTGTAGTCCCAGCTGACCTAAACTCACTATGTAGACCAGGCTGGCCTTGAACTCACAAGGATCCGCCTGCCTCTGCCTCCTGAGTGCTGGGATTAAAGGCATGCGCCACCACGCCTAGCTAAATTAATTTTTTTACATTTATTTATTTATCATGAAGTGTGTGTAGGCTGATACATGTGAAGATAAGAACAGTTTGCAGGAGTCAGTCCTCTCCTTCTACCATGTGGATCCCAGGGATCAAACTCAAGTTATCAGGCTTGGCAGCAATCGCCTTTACCTGCTGAGTGATCTCACCAGCTCTCCACTTGTTTTATAAATTAAGTTTTATTCTTTTTATGTGCCAGTAACGTCTTTTGGCACATGAGGATTTTTTGGAGGGGGTCTTTTTGAGGCAGGGTCTCCCTGTAGCCTCAGCTGGCCTGGAACTGGCTATTCAGACCAGGCTGGCCTCGAACTCACAGAGATCCACCTGCCTTTGCCTCCTGAGTCCTGGGATTCAAGGCGTGCACCACTACACCCAGCACATGAGGATTTTTATAGAGAAATTAATCGGAAATACTGGCCTGTAGTTTTCTTGTGTCTTTGAATAGTTGTTTTCAAGGTACTATTGAGAGTAAGAAGGATTGGTTTAATTCTGCTAAAATTTAGAAAAATTTACTAGTGAAGCCAGCTGGTCTGAGGTTTTCTTTGTTGGGGGATTTTTTTAGTTTATTGATTCACTTTCCATGCTACTACTATGCCGGTTAAGACTATCTATCTATCTATCTATCTATCTATCTATCTTTCTATCTATCTACCTACCTATCTATCATCTATCATCTATCTATCTATCTACCTACCTATCTATCATCTATCTACCTATCATCTATCTATCTATCTATCTATCTACCTATCATCTATCTATCATCTATCTACCTATCATCTATTTATCTATCTATCTACCTATCATCTATCTATCTATCTATCATCTATCTATCCATCTATCTATCATCTATCTATCATTTATCTATCAATCATCTATCTAATCTCTCTCTATGCATGTTCTCATGTCTGTGTGCCCACGTGTACCCTACACATACATGCAGAGGCCAGAATAGGGTGCAGGTGTCCTCCTCTGTCACTCTTTCCCTTATTTCTTTGTCAGGGTCTCTCCACGTTCACAGTCTAGCACCCCTGGCAGTCCTGCACACACACACACATACACACACACACACACACACACACACACACCAAGCTGGGGTTGCAAACATGCAAGGGGCTCCCAGTTTGTTCCATGGGTGCTGGGATCTGTACTCCAGTCCTCATGATTATGCTGCAGTCATTCCTAACCACTGAGGCATCCTCCCAGCCCGAAGACTTTCCATCTCTTCAGGAGCCACCAAGCAGGTTGTGTGCATCTCAGAATTTCTTTATGTTTTCTTTATTAGCCAATCTGTCGGCATCTACTTGTTTAATTGTAAACAATATAATTCTTCCTTTTCTGCACTCCCAGTGGTGGTTCCCCACATGGTCCATTAATAAAATATATATTTTTTTTATTTATTGTTTTTATTTTATGTGTATGTGTATTGCCTGCATGGATGTGAGTGCACCCATGTCGTGCAGTGCCGCGGAGGTCAGAAGAGGGCTTCGGATTCTCCTGGAACTGGAGTTAAGGATGGTGTGTAGCTCCCATGTGGGTGCTGGGAATCGAACCTGGGTTCTCTGCAAGAGCTCTTAACCGCTGAGCCATCTCTTCAGCCCCTATGTTTTTGGTCTTTCTGAGACAGGGTCTCTTTGTAGCCCCAGCTGTCCTAGAACTCACTATGTAGACCAGGCTGGCCTCGAACTCACAAAGATCTGCCTCCCAAGTGCTGGGATTAAAGGAGTGAGCCACCACGCCCATCTTTTTTATAATGTTTCTTTTTTAAAGATTTTTTTCCAATTTTTAATTAATTAATTTTTATTTTTATGTGTATGAATGTATTGCTTGCATGTATGACCCCTCAGAAGAGGGTGTCAGATTCCCTTGGAACTGGTGTTATGGACAGTTGTTAGCCGCCTTGTGTGTATTGGGAATTGAACCCAGGTCCTCTGCAAGAGCAGCCACTGCTCTTAACCGTCGAGCCACTTCTCCAGGCTCCATTTCTTGTTTTAACTTTTAGAGTGCTCTTGTTTTCCTTATTCATGGCAGGTAAAATTTGTCGTTTGTTGAACTTCTAGAAAAGCCAATTCTTGGACACATTAATTTTTCTCCCACTTTTCTGTTCTTTTTTAAAAGCTTTATTACACTTGTTTGTTTATTTATTTTTGTGTGTGGGCACATGCCATAGCATGCATATGGTGGTCAGAGGACAGCTTCGGGGGGTCCGCTCTTTCCTCCCACCATGTGGGTCCCAAAGGTTGAACTCAGGTGCTCAGGCGTGGCTGCCAGTGCCTTTACCCGCTGCGCCACTTGCCAGCCCGTTACTCGTCTTTGTTGCTTCCTTCTCGCTATCGGCTTGCTTTTTATCTTAACCATTTTCTGCTTTTCTTGGCTGTAAAGGCGAATTGTTGGCCTGAGAGCCTTCCTCTTTTAACATCAGCATTTCCTGCTATAATTTCCCTCTCGGCAGGAATTTTGCTGCGTCTATAGGCTTTAGAATAGTGTGTTTGGTTCTCACTTATCTCAAGGTATTTTCTAATTTCTTTGTGATTTCTTCTCTGATTTGTTCACTGTTTAAGAACAGGCTGTTGCATTTCCATGCATTGGTGGATTTTCCAGATTTTCCATCTGTTGATTTCCAATTTCACTCCACTGTGTTCATGGAAGTTTGTCTGGGGCTAGGGCTCAGCAGTTGAGTGCTTGCCTAACATGTGTGAGGCCCTGGATTCAATTCAATTCCTAGTAAAACACACACACACACACACACACACACACACACACACAATATGAAGATGCTCTGTATGATTTCCATCTGCTAAAGAATTTTAGGATTTCCTTTATAACCTAAATCTTCTAAATCTTGGAGCTGTCACGTGTGAATCTGAGAAGCCCCATGTGTTCTGCTGTGTTGGGCAGAGTGAACTGTGTGTGACTGTGAGGTTTGATTGCTGTGTGACACTGTCCAAGACCTTGGTGTCCAGACTGATACTCTCTCTGACCACTACGTTGACGCCCTTTCAACCTGGTCCTTCCAGATGCATTCTGCTGAGGATCTTGGAGGTGGATATGGGAAGATCGGGCCTCACTGCGGGGAAGAGGCAATGGCATGAGCTGAAGGGCTGGTAGAGAACGGAGAGGCAGGTTGACTGCACAAGTTTTGGAAAACTGCTCTGACTTACTCTTCTGTTGCTGTGATAAAACTCTCTGACCAAGTGGCTGGAGAAATGGCTCAGCGGTTAAAAGCACTGGCTGCTCTTGCAGAGGACCAGGGTTTTGTTCCCAGCACCCACATGGTGGCAAACAACCATCTGTAACTCCAGTTCCAGGGAACAAAGCCTGGGTCCTCTGTAAGAGCACCCAGTGCTCTTAACCACTGAGCCATCTCCCCCACCCCAGTTTGGGGCATTTTAATGGCCTGCACACAGCTACTATTTGTTGTGGGAACACTGTGTTTCAGGCTCTGTGCTCAGCACATCCTGTTCACTCCCTTGTTTGATTCATCCATAATCTCTTAAGCCAATGATAAGGCTAAGGCCCAGAGAGCGGTTACAATTTGCCTGAGGCAGCACAGCTGGTACTGGAAAGGCCAGCTATCTCAGAAGGCATGATGGAAAAGCTGTGATAAATGTGATTTGCACTCTATCCCTTCCAGCTGTGGTGCAATCCTGTACAGACCACTTCACCTCTCCAAACCTCTGTTTCCACAAGGGTCAAATGGGGCCAGTCTGCATGTGGCTTTGCTGGATTTCAGACCTAGAAAGGCTCCTGTGAAGCTGGGTAGCTCTAAGCTGAGTGCTAAGCAGGGAGCCAGGAGCTGTTCACACAGCTAGTGCTGGTGTGGATGGGGTGTGTTGCCTCTGAGTGCTTGGCATGGTCCTCCAGTCAGGGTGCTGATGGGTGTTCTAAGTCCTGTCTACCTCTGGGAGGTAACCTTTAAAAAGGGAGGAGGGGATAGCAGGTTCTGGGGGCTACGTGGATGGACTGCAGGGGAGTCGAACAGGGTCCTGCTTGGTGGGAGATTCAGAATTTGGCCCCTTCATCCCACATCAGCTTTTGGGACAGAGTGGAACAGGTCTTTGAATCATCTTTTGACCTCAGTCTCCAGATGGGGAAACTGAGGTCCAGAGAGGAGGGACTCTGCTTGAGTCCCACAATGCCTGACTCAGGGCCTATAGGCAAAGTGGGGGGCAGATCCAGGAAAGCCAGAGGGTGTCCAGGCTCCAGAGGACCAGTGCCATTTGCAGAGGCATGGCCTCCTCCCCCACAGTGACCTTGCTCAGCATCCTGAAAATGCTCAGGAAATATTTGCCAGAGAATGGATTTGGTGAGGAAAGCATACAGCCCCCGATGGGGACTCCTGCTAGGATTCTGTCCACATTTAGGTCACCTCTCTGCTACCTGGGGAAGGTGGATCCCCCATTTCCTAAAGCTCACTCACAAACATACTGGGTTCCCACACAGGGATTTGAACCCAGGTCTCCTGGATTCCAGTGTTCACTGTCCCCATACCACCCTCCTGATTCCTTTATCCACGAACTCACTCACTCATTGAGGGAATCTTTATTGAGTGCCTACTATGTGCCAGGCATAGTTCTGGGCTCTGTGGATGCTTTAGAAGACCAAGCAGGGGTACTTGTATTCTGGAAAGGGGATGCAGACAGGGAACCAAGGAGGGAACAGAGCAGAAATAGCGGCAAGTCCACTGAAGGAGCTGTGATGGGTGGGCCAGGGTTGGGGACACTCTGGGAACTGTGTCAGGAAGGGGCATTTTTGTGCCACCTTGAAGAAGCTAAGAGCCTGAACTGGTAATTAAGGGAAATGGACTTCGAATAGCTATATCAGCCACAGACCTGCCTGAAACAAGGCACCAGGGTGCAGCATGGGCCTTGGGGTGCAGCGCCCCTGTCCCATCAGTGTCTTCCACCACAGGTGAAGCAAATCATGGAAGAGGCTGTCACCCGCAAGTTTGTCCATGAGGACAGCAGCCACATCATCTCCTTCTGTGGTGAGTCCGTGGCCCGCCATGGCCTGGGAAGCGGCTTCCTTGCGGGGCTGCTGCGGGGGAGGTGTGCCTGTGAGCCAGCTCCAAGTCATGCTGGGCTTTCTGACTCTCAAGTTATTTTGGGATCCTGAAGAGACTCTGTCATGGGATTTGGAAATAGAGAACAGTGAGAGGAATGGTCACGGAGGCTTCTTGTATCCTGTGGGAGGTGACTGTGGTTCACCCAGCAGGTGCGTCACACTGGCCCGGCCCCTGGGCCATGAGGAAGGGTCTCAGCCCTGCCCTGCCTCTGCCTCTGACTTTTGCTGGGTAAAGGGTGAGGATTGAATGGGGACTTTTAAAAAGTATGATGAGAGCTAAGGCTGTGGCTTGGAGCATCGCATTTAGCTGACTGAGCACAGACATCTTGGGACCCCAAGTGTGTTCCAGACTCCTTCTGTAACCAGTCCTGTTCATGAGGAAACAGAAAGAACCACACTGCCTGGTTCCTGGACATCTGGACCTGAGGTCACCTTCAGCTCCCAGTGGGTTGATGTATTTAAGTGGGAATTTATGTTTCTCTCTGGAATTTTAACATTTAGACTGTCTCGTAGGAAAGTTCACACTGAAGTCCCCTCTATGATCTTGACCTTGTGGAGACCCCTGAGCAAGGAAACCTAGCCAGCCTGCCCTCTCTTGCTCACAGAGCTGGGGCACCACACATGGGGCTGACAGTTGTTAGCCGTCATGTGGGTACTGGGAGTCGAACCCCGGTCCTCTGCAAGAGCAGCCCGTGCTTTTAACCTGCTGAGCCATATCTCCAGCCCCTGAACATTTATTTCTAAAGTATTGCATGGATGAGCTAAAATCCAGATTCTAAGGGAGCCCCAAGGAAAATGCCCAGACTTTCTCTCTGCAGCAGATTATGCAGGATTTGTCATTCATTCAAAACGAAACAATTACTAACAAAACAGAACCCAAACAACAGTAGCAATAAGTACCCCAAGTTCCTTGGCGTTTCCCCTACACATAAGCTTTGCCAAACTCTGGATCCCAGGAGAGCTGCTCACTGCTGTTTGAGTGGTACACACACCATTCTTCTGGGAATGGTGTTCATTGGAGTGCTTCCTTTCTGGAGTTAGTGACAAGTATTGGGTCAGGTCAGTCTTACAATTATCTGACACCCAGCAGGTCCTCAATGAGGAGTATCACTTATATATTCCCTTTTCCTGTAAGGCACCTACTGCATGTCATCAGCCCTACAGGTGGTGCATGTGAGCTGAAGCAGGCAGGCTGGCTAGGCGTCCTTGCACAGTAGGAAACAGGAAGCAAGAAGGTAGAAGGTTCCCAGCAGTGTTGGAAACAAGCAAGGGGCCATCGGCGTGGCCTGTTCAATTGTTTGCCCAGAAGGACTCATTTAAGCCAGAGAAAGAAATAATACAATTAAAAAATTTTCTTTTCTTTTAGACAGGGTCTCCCTGTGGCCCCAGCCAGCCTGGAACTCACTATGTGGACCAGGTTGGCCTTTATCTCATAGAGATTCGCCTGCCCCTGTCTCTCAGGTGCCAGGATTAAAGGTGTGTGCCACCACGCCCAGCTGGAAAAGTAGTTCTGCTGAGCTCAGTAGTGAGTTGATGGTAGAACCCAGACCACAACCCAGTGTCTTGTCCTGAAGATATGTCCCATGTCTTGGCCCCAGGGGGAAACACTGAAGTGGGAAGGGGACTACAGAATGCTCCTTTTCAAGATCCTGTATTTACCAGTGTGATGTATGCATGCCTGACCTCAGACTTGGGTTTGAATCCTACCTCATTTGCTGCATGACCTTAAGGAAGTTAGTTCACCTCTCTCAGCCTCTCCTGAAAAGTGGGAACAGGTTTCTTCTAGGCCATGACAGAAGTGAAGTGAGATGTATAAATATTAGCTGTGATGTAGTCACAGTGATGATGGTGATGATGGTGATGGTGGTGATGATGGTGATGGTGGTGGTGATGGTGGTGATGGTGATGATGATGGTGGTGATCGTGGTGATGGTGATGATGATGGTGGTGATGACGATGATGGTGATGATGGTGGTGGTGATGATGATGATGATGATGATGATGTAATTCTTTAACTCAGATGAAATTTGGCCATATTGTGGTCCAATCTCTTCTCCTTCCTTGGCGGTAATAACAGCTATCACTCATAAAGCACTGACCATGTCAGGCTCTGCTAAAAATTCCCTGAGTACTTTTGTCACCCATTCTAATGGCATCTGGGGGAGGTTAATATTCCTTGTACCCCCTTCAAGGGGCAGAAGCCAGGGCACAGAGAAGGGAAGTCACTGCCCACAGTCTCACATTGGGCCAATGGCTGACAGAGGGTATGAGCAGACATGGCTGACTGTGGGTCTCTCCCTCCCCTCATGGGCTGTTGGCCACTGATCCGTGAGAACAAAGGGAGCAGAGGCAACTGACAGGGTCAGGACCGCCAGTGAGCACGATGGAAAAGACCTTCTGGGAGTCAGTTTCAGGGATACAGCACATTTATTCAGTTGGGGGGCAGGGAAAAATATAGGGTGGAGGCAGCAGCCAAAGCCTCAGCTGATAGGTGCTCATAGTATGCTTTGTTTACATGTGGTAGGGGCATCCTATCATCCGACTATAGGGCAATGCCTAATTATCATATAGAAAAAACCTGGGGACAGTTTTATTGCAGGTAACTATGCCAAAGGTCATGTTCCAAATAAGGCCAGGCATCCGTGCTTGGTGGTACTTTCCAGATAAGGTCAGGCAGAGAGCAGGAAGCCCCCCACTGAGAAAGGGAGTCCTTCCATACAGCGCCGAGCTCCTTAGAGCTATCCGGATATGGTGGACTGCAACCTTAGCAGCAGGGTCCCCCAACAGCTGACCTTGGGCCCCAGCTTTGGATTAACCACTATGCTCTCTGCCTACTTTGGAGCATGTGGCAGAGGGCATGTATGTGTTTTCTCTGTTGCTCTAAGTCACCCTTGGCACTGACGAGTGTGGGCAAGACATAGCTATTGACCCTTGTGTCCCTGCAGCGGCTGTGGAGGCCTGCGTCCTGCATGGGCTGCGGCGGAGGGCAGCTGGCTTCCTGCGCAGCAACAAGATTGCAGCTCTCTTCATGAAGGTGGGCAAGAGCTTCCCTCCAGCTGAGGAGCTAAGTCGCAAAGTCCAGGATCTGGAACAACTGATTGAGAGCGCGTGAGTGTGACATGTGGGGCATTGGTTGGAGCAGCCCCTCCCCTCAGGGCATGCCACATCCCCCTCAGGCCCTGGAGCACTCACAGCTCCTGACTTTCTGCTTTCCTTTCTCTTCCTCAGAGCTGCCAGGCTTACCCACCTCAGGACCTTTGCACATACTGTCCCCTCTGTTCTCTCACCAGCCTGATAATCTGTGTTCTAGTTTGCTTTCTATTGTTGGGATAAAATACTCTGACAAAAACCACCTTGAGGAGGGAAGGGTTTATTGGGCTTACACTTCCTGATCACAGTTCATCCTTGAGGGAAGCCAGGGCAAGATCTCAGGGCAAGAACCTGGAGGCAGGAACTGAAGCAGAGACCATGGTGGAAAGCTGCTTACTGGCTTGCTCCTCTGACCTGTGCTCAGCCTGCTTTCTTATACAACCCAAGACCACCTGCCCAGAGATGGCACTGCCCACAGTGGACCTGGCCCTCCCACATCACCAAACAATCAACAGAATGCCTCACAGAAAGGCCCACAGGCCAGTCCAATATAGAAAGTTCCCCAATTGAGGCTCCCTCTTCCCAGGTGGGCCAAGGTGGCAGGCAAAGCCAGCCGTGACACTCAGGGCTGGTTCTTGTCATCATCCATCTCTCCCCTAGCTCTATAAACCTGCGTCCTTGCCTCCATCCCTTCACCTTGTTTGTTTTATTCCTGATTCTTAGCCCATCTGTAATTGCTCATTAATTATTCATTCACTGTTAACTTGATTGCTGGCTGGCTCCCTCAACTCCATTAGAACAGGCAGCCACATCTGTGTCTCCAGCCTCTGGGGGAGGGTCTAGCTCCCTGGTCCATGCCCACACGATAAATGTTGAGTGAATAAGTGCCAGCTGGAGTCACACCCTGTTTTATCTTTGTGTGTGTATGATTATGTATGTTTGCATGTGTGTGTGTATGCATGTGTCTGTACAAGTGGAGCCCAAAGGGTGATGTCAGTTGTCTTCCTCAATCACTCTCCACCATGTTCATTGAAGCAGGGTCTCTCAGTTGAACTCAGAGCTTACTGATTGGCTAGTCTGGTTTTCCAGCTTACTCTGGGGAATCCCATCTCTTCCTCCCACGTGCTGGGCTTACCAGTGTGCCGACACAACCACCTGGTATTTACACAGGTGCTGGTCATCTGCATGCCACTCCTCTTTGCCCACACTGCCATCTTCACAACCCCGCCCACTGTTCTAAATGCAAGGTGGCAAAGGTTTGCTAGAAACAACGTGGTCTTGTCCACCTGGCCACCCTGAGGTAGTTTCTGAAGGGAAAGCGGCTTCACTCACTTGTCTCTGTGGTTGGATGAGTGTGTGTTTGGGGTAGTTCATAGATGGAGCCTGGTGCATGGTACCTGTGGCCAGGGCTTTGACCTCAGATCCAAAATGCACATCCAAACCCAACTTGGAGCCTAGCATGGAAGACAGCTCAGTTTCAGCTCCAGCTGGTGCTTGTAACACTTGCGAAGATTGTGTTATGAAAGATTCTTGAAGCCAGGATTGGGCATCGTGGGAAAGAATGTGTGGATTGATTGGCAGTGTCTGACCCAGGTAAGGGAAGGGAAGACACAAACCTGCTCTGTGTTAATCAGCTTTGCATTACAGTAACAAAATACCCGAGGTAAGTGATGTATGAGGAGAAAAGGTACACTGGGCATGGTAGTGCACACCTTTAATTCCAGCCCTTGGGTGGCAGAGGCAGGTGGATCTCTGTGAGATTGAGGCCAGCCTGGTCCACCTAGTGACTTCCAGGAAGGCTGGGCCTAGGAAGACCCTGTCAAAAAAAAAAAGAGGAGAAAAGATTTGCTTTGACTCATGGATTTAAGGTCCTTGTCTCTGATCAATGGGCCCCATTGCTTTGAGCCTATAGTGAGGCAGCTTGTCACAGTCTGAATTCATGAAGTGGACTGTTCATGTCATGACTGAGAAGAAGCGGAGTGGTGTGGGGTGGGGGGGGATTCCAGCATCCCACAATCCCTCCAGGGCACACCCTAATAGCCTAAAACCTCCCATTAGACCACACCCCTATTTGATTTTTGAGACAAAGTCCCACTTACCACACAGCTCAGGCTAGCCTTGAGTTCATGACAATCCTCCTGCTCCAGCCTATCTGAAGTGCTGAGATGGTGGGTTTGCACTACCTCACCTGGCATAGTGCCCTCCTTATAGGTTCACCTCTCCCAGTGGCATGAGCTAAATACCAGCCTCTAACACATGACCCAGGCTTGCCACCTCTGCCATGGCAAACAATAACCAATGAGAAATAGCCCCCATCCTCTGTTCTCATCCCCCAGCACTGTGTGGTGGGCAGAGCTCAGGGTTTAGCTCCCATTTGGAATGACATCACAGCTGACTGGGCTTTGGGTGCCTCAGCCCACCTGCTTAACTCCCAGGTCTCCTGGATGGCATCTTCAAGCAAAGGACTTCCAGGGTCTCCCCAGGATAGGTAGCGACATTGCGGTGCAGGGGTTAGGGACCATATGGGAGCATTCTCAGCATCACTCTCTCACATACACTGGCATTTCCTGTGTGCCAGGCACTGTGCCAGGCTCTGGAGACACAGACATGAAGGGCAACATTGGCAGGGATTTATTATTTATTTATTTTTTATTCATTCATTCATTCGCGCGTGTGTGTGTGTGTGTGTGTGCGCGCGCGCGCGCACATGCTCATGTATATGCCACGTGCATACAGGTGTTCATAGGAGCCAGAAGACAGCATCAGATACTCGGAACTGTAGTTACAAGTGGTTGTGAGCTTCCTGAGATGGACACTGAGACCTGAACCCGGGTCTTCTTGGAAAGCAGTGAGCACTCTTAACCATTGAGCCATCTCTGTAGCCCCAGGGATTTTTAAATATATGTGGGTTTTTTTTTGGTCTTTTTTGAGAGAGGGTCTCCTTGTAGCCCCAGCTGGCCTGGAACTCGCTGTGTAGATCAGGCTGGACTCAAACTCACAAAGATCCACCTGCCTCTGCCTCCCAAGTACTGGGATTAAAGGCATGTGCCACCACACCCAGCAATATATGCATTTTTATGTGTATAAGTGTCTTGCCTGTGTATATGTTAGTGAACCCCTGCATGTAATAGGCCAGAAGAAGGGCATCAGATCCCCTGGAGTTGGAGTCACAGATGGTTTTTAGAGACCATGTGGGTGCTGGGGACCAAACTTGGGTGTTCTGCAAGAGCAGCCAGTGCTTTTAACTGCTGAGCCGAATCCTGTAGCTATCCTCACAGAGACTCAGAGGGCAAAGGGCAGCCTCGGATAATGTGGGGAGGGAACCGGGACGCTCCGAAGGTGAAAAGGGCTTCCAGGAGAGCTGGGAGCTGTGGGAAGCTGTGTAAGGCTGCAGCTAGGAACCATGGAGTGAGACGGGTTGACGGTTAGGGTGTTGCTGGAGAGAAAAGTGACGTGGTGTCAAAAGGGTGCCTCATGGCCCTAGTACACAACTACCTTCCCGGGGGCAGCAGGGTGCCATTAAAGGACCTAAATCCAAGCCAGTGCTCGCTCCTTAGTAAGGAGGGAGGGAGAGAGGGAGGAAGGGAGGGGGAAGATATCGGAATCTGGCTTTTCTGTCAGCAGTATGTGCAGTTGTCTCCTCGCCACATCTTTACCCTCACCGAGCTTTACTCTTCACTACTTGCTGTCTCAGAGCAGCTCTTGTTTTCTGACGTTCTTCTGTGGAATCCCTCTTTCCTGAGTATCTGTTCTCTCCTCTCTCTGGTCTCGAAGGCGAAACCAGATCCAGGGCCTGCAGGAGAATGTGCGAAAACTGCCGAAGCTGCCCAACCTGTCCCCACTGGCCATCAAGCACCTGTGGATCCGCACAGCCCTGTTTGAGAAGGTTCTAGACAAAATTGTGCACTACCTGGTGGAAAACAGCAGGTGAGTGGCACCTGCTGGCGCTCTGCGGTCATCTCTCGGCTGTGCTGGGAACTGCACCCATTCGCATACGCTCTGTGCTCTTCTGCCACCTCCTGGTCATTCTGTGAACTGCATCCTCGTGCATACACGTGTACGTTGGCAGCTGTTTTCCCTTTGCCAGGCCTTGAGTTTTATTTGTAAAAACTTCTTGGACATGTGAGCCTGAATAGCCTAGCTTGAAAACTGGGGAAGACTCACATGTTGAAGAACAGCATGAAACAGGGGTTTCACAATTACAGGAAGATGTTAGGAACCTTGGCTTTCTTCCTTCTGCAGTCTCTTCCATTTGCTAGCAGGGCATCGCTTATCCTCTCTGTGCCTCCCTTGTTTCTGGATGAAAAGCACAGGAGTGGCTGCGGCCGCACAGAAAGCCTAGGAATGAATTCGGTGAGCCATGGTATGTTGAAAATACACAGTGAGGCTGGACATTTTCTCTCCTGGCTCAGACTAATCTAATGTAAAGTTTTATAGTGTGTTCTTGAATCGGAACCCATCCTGTTAAGTCTTTAATGAGAATCTACTATGTGTCAGACTGGGGCTAACTGAGATGCTGGGAGTACAGTGCTGTCTGCTATATAAAGAGTGTAAATGTCATCTCAGGAGGGAGAGAGAGAGAGAGAGAGAGAGAGAGAGAGAGAGAGAGAGA
>NW_008352136.1:2150828-2170131 GCF_000622305.1 Nannospalax galili
GCTGAGAATTTCCTTCTTTCATTATATGAAAGTGTTTATTTACCTGCGTCTTCATGCACACTGGTTATTGTTGTTATTATTATTCATTTTTATTCTTTGCCCCTTTACTGGGAGAGATGAGAACATGGAGTCCCTCTCCTCATGATGCTCACATTCTGCAAGGAAAACTGAACAGTAATCTCATGACTCGTGTTGTGTTCCATGGGGTGCAGTTGTGTTTGATGCCTGCTAGGTGGTCAGGAAGGTATTGTGAGCTTTCATTCAAAGACCATGAGGGAGCATTTACCAGACAAAATGATAGGAAAAGTTTCCATGGGAGAAAGCAGCTGGTGGACAGGCCCCATGATCGGGAAGACACTGAGCAAAACCAAGCTGTGGACACCCGTTCACCTCTCCACTTAATACATGGCAGCTGTCTCTGCCCTCTGCCCTGCGGATGGTTCTGGGCATCTTTAGTTACTGTCTTTGGTATGAGATCCTGTGTTTTCCTGCTGGGTTAGCCAATCAAAAGGAATTAAGACTTTATTTGAGCAGCAGTGTGTAAAGTTTTTCATTTAGTTTTGACTTTCAGATTCACATGGAAATTGCAGACTGTATCACCCAAACCCAGTGATGACATCACAATACTGTCCTAGACAACAGCATGTCAGTTGTCACACCAGAAACTCGACCTCAGCACAGAACTGCTCATAAGACCCAGGCTTTGTCTGGATTTCACAGCTCTGCACACAGGTTCACATTTTTGGCCTGTTGTGCTGTGAGATGATTTGACTGGTGGACAGTTCCATGTGGCTAGCCCTGTATTCAGGAAGTGGAATGTTCCAGAGAAACCCAGAAGCCCAAAGATACCTGCTTAGGCTTCCCTTGTCAATCACATCTTGCCTGCTGGTGTATGTTTGTGTGTGTGTCTGTCTATGTCTGTGTGTATGTGTCTGTGTGTGTTCACATGCATGCACACGTGCAGGCATGTACATAGACTCCAGAGGTCAGCATCAGATATCTTCCTCAATGGCTCTCCGCCTTACTTTAAAAAAAATATTTATGATTTTTATTTTAAGTATATGGGTGTATTGCCTGCATGTATGTAAGTGCACCTGTGTCATGCAATGCTGCAGAGGTCAGAAGAGAGCACCGAATTCCCCTGGAACTAGTTACAGATGGTTGTTAGCCGCTATGTAGGTGCTGGGAATCAAATCCAGGTCCTCTGCAAGAATAGCCAGTGCTCTTAATCACTGAGCCATCTCTCCAGCCTCTCCACCTTAGTGTTTTGAGGCAAGGTCTGTCACTGAACCTAGAGCTCACCTATTCATCTTGGCCAGCTGGACAGGTAATTCCAGGGAGTCTCCTGTCTCTGTTTCCTCGGTGCTGGGATTACAGATGAGTGCCATCACACCCATCCAAACTCAGATCCTCGTGCTTGCACAGCAATCACTTTACTGAGGGCCATCTCCCCAGCTCCTGCTATTTTTTTTAACATTTTATTTATTTATTATGTGTATGAGTGTATTGCCTGCATGCATGTAAGTGCACCTGAGTTGTACAATGCTGCAGAGGTCAGAAGAGGGCTTCAGATTCCCCTGGAACTGGAGTCAAGGGTGGTTCGTAGCCGCCATGTGGGTTCTGATCATAAACAATGGCAGATTTTGGCATGAAACTTGAGCTGCAGTGACATGGGACATATCTTTAAGTGTTATCTTTATTTTTAATTTAATTTTTTGAGACAGGGTCTCACTCTAGCCCTGGCTGACTTCCAACTCACTATGTAACCCAGAACAGCGTTTAAACTTGCTATCCTCCTGTCTCTGCTTCCCAAGTGCTGGCATTACAGGCGTGTACCACCATGTCCAACCCATAACCTTGATACTGAGCAGGTCTATGTAGATCAGTTCTAGCTCAGCAAGTGTTCCAGCTGATTGGAGATTTCTTTGGGACAAAAGGACGGTAATGCCACTGTGATTGGAACTTCCGGGTGTCTGCTCTGTGCTTGCTATACAGGCAGGTCTCTTTTTAACCCTTTCAACAACCAAGGCAGGAGAGGCAGGAGAATGTGGCCATTTTTTCCCATTTTACAGTTGAGGAACACAGAGCTCAGAGAGGGCACTCACTTTCTTAGGAACACACAGCAAGGTGTTAAGTGATAAATGTAGGCTTCCACCCAGTCTGCCTAGTACCAGATAGCACACCTTTCACTTGACCAGCCAAGTCTGTGTCTGCCTGCCGTGTGACCTCTAACCTCCATCAAGCCACTTCTCTGTGCTCCCAAAGCCATTGGGCATCAGAACAAGGCCCATTCCAACTCTTAGATACTGTTAATTTTTACTTATTAGATGAATTTTCAAGGAATTAGAATCATCCCACTGTTTCTCTCACAAACCCCACAACCTTCTGCGCGGACATTATGTTAATACCATCCCATATTTGTCAGGGCCAAATTTTGGAGGTTTGAGGTTTGGCATTTGTATTTGTTTTGTTTTGACTCATTAGGGCAGGATGACCTGTCAGCACAGGCTTTGCACATATAGCACAGCTAGACAGCCTTTTATTGCTTCAAGTAAGAGCAGAGCAGAAGTCCCCTGGGTGCCTTTCGTACTTTCTATCACCATGTCACCCATTCAAGACCTGACAGAAGCAGGTGGAGCCATCCAGGCCTCTGCAGCCTTTTGACTCCCAAAGCCCTCGAGGCCGTGGAGTAAACAGGTGCCCATTGAACCCTGGGTCGAGTGCCTGTTGTTGACTGTTTTGCTCAGGTGTCCTTTCCACAGCCTATGAGATAGGGCAGCTGAGGCTCTGAGTGGTACCTAGTCTACCCATGGTACATCCTCTGCTGGTCTCCAGACAGACCTACGTGTCCTTTCCTTTCTCACTAGCAAGTACTATGAGAAAGAGGCCCTCCTCATGGACCCTGTGGATGGCCCCATCCTGGCATCTTTGCTGGGTAAGTGATTGGCTGATCTGGGATGCATCTGGACTTGGCTCTTAAGTCTCCGGGGACCGGCTCATGCTCTCAAGGGCCTTTCTCTGGTGTCTTCTTGTAGGACTCTGAGTTGTCCCCACTGCCTGGAGGGAAAGGGAGTGACCTGGGGGAACTACCCTGGGGCAGTTGGGTGCAGGGATTTCTGGGGGCTCCAAGTTCCCAGCCCTGTGTGCTCCACAGTGGGGCCCTGTGCCCTGGAGTATACCAAGATGAAGACTGCAGACCACTTCTGGACCGACCCCTCCGCTGATGAGCTGGTCCAGAGACACCGCATTCACAGCTCACACCTGAGGCAGGACTCACCCACCAAGCGGCCAGCACTCTGTGTGAGATGGGTGGGCAGTGGGAGGGACTTGAGGCAAGATGTGGAACCTGGCCTAGGAGCAGGGAGCAGGGTAGGTGTCCCGAAGGTCACTCACAGCCTTTCCCTCTGTCTCCCATCCTGATGTCAGATCCAGAAGAGGCATTCTAGTGGCAGCATGGACGACCGGCCATCCATCTCTGCTCGGGACTATGTGGAGTCCCTGCACCAGAACTCCCGGGCCACCCTGCTCTATGGCAAGAACAATGTGCTGGTTCAGCCGGTGAGTGCAGGATAGGCCCAGATTGCACCCTGAGGGTCTGACTCCAGATTAGAGAAGGGGTTCCCTCTAGCTCCAGGTTGTCCAACCTACCACCCCTTCATCCACCCACCCACTCATCTGTCCATTTATCTTTTTATCAACAGCTCCATCTATCCATCCATTCATTTATCTGTCAGTATAACTATGCACTTCTCCACCCAACCACTCATCTCTATGTTGTTTCATCCACCCAGCCAAGTTTCCATCCATCCACTCATCGATCCATCTGTCCATCTGTGCATCCGTCCATCCATCTGTCCATCCATTCACTAATCTGTCCATCCATTTGTATATCCATCCATCTATCCGTCCATCTAAACACTAAGCCAATCTACCCATTCATTCATTTGTCAATAGCTCCATGCATCCATGCATTCATCCATCTATCCATCCGCCTATCTGCCTACCTTCCTCTCCATCCATCATATATCTAGCCACATACCCACCGTTCATTTATTCATTCAAGCATCTGTCAATATTCTCACCCATCTATCCATCCATCTTCAGTCAACTATCCATTCATCCATCTACCTCCTCCATCTGGCAGTGTAGCCATTCACCATCCATCCATCCATCCATCCATCCATCCATCCATCCACCATTCAGTCATCTGCTAAAATCTCCAGCCAGCTTCCCAGCTAATCAGTTCTTCCAAACTCTCTGCCCACCCATTCTTCCATTCATGCATCCACCCACCAGTTCTTAATCCATGTATATCTGTATCCACTCACTCATCCATCTCTCCATCTTTCCACACACCCAGTTGTCCACTTCTTTTCAAGTTCACCCCTGCACCCCACCTACCCAGCTGTCCACCTGACTGTTCACTACGCAAATATTTACACAGACCCCTGTGTGGCAAAGGCATCATATTGTCAAGGCTGCCACCTTCCTCCCTGGCACGGGGCGAGTACTTACTGTGAAATGCTTTGAGCTGCATTAACTCTTGGAGTTGAGTCCTGTAGAAATGATGACATTGAAGTCTGCACAGGTGAATTATGGGGTAGGATTATGCTTTGCACTCAGGCCAGCTGCTGCCGTCAGTAGTCAGTAGTCAGCTTCTGTACTCCAGCCCCTGGCCAAGCATGCGGGCAGAGCATGAGGCAGGAGCAGCCCCTGCCCTCACAAGGTGCCCCTCTGCTGTCCTCTCCCCAGGGTCATCATGTTGCAGTCAGCATGATAGGCTGCCCTGGGGTCACAGCCTCAGTCACTGGGTGACCCTGAGCAAGTCTTTTTGCCCTCTGGGCTGTTGAATCTGCATCACAGTGGGTGCAAGATTGGAGTTCCTTAGATCTAAGGAGTCTTGAGTTTAAAAGCAGCAGCTTCCCAGGACCATCTGGAATGCTGAGGACGGGAAACTCAGGGGTGGAGCCCTCAGGGAGCTCAAGGTTGTGTGATCCACCCAACGGGACAGAAAGAAAAGGTGGGGAGAAAGGAGGGAGGGAGAGGGGGAGGATCATTTGGTATTTTTTCCTACCTTTTGGAACATTTTTTTGTGACCCAGGAGTTTTCGTGCTGTCTTTTAATCATATGTCTTCAGAATACGTAACTGAAGCCCATAGGGAGCCTAGTTCTAAACCTTCCCTGGCAGAGTCCAGTCTTCCTGTCTCCTTTTGACTGACAGTCACAGATGCCCCAATTCTTCTGAAGACTATGTCCTGTTGTAAGAGTGAAACCACGGAGGACAAGTCACGGCCTTTGGGTTGCAACAGCAAGAGGTTTATTCAGGACACAGGTACCTGTGGGCACAAAGTCTCCTCGGAGGACTTGCGCACCCCAGGTTGAGTTCAGGGGGTTTTTATAAGGCAGAAGCAGGGTACAGAAGCAGAAACGCGGTTATTGGTTAATTTCAAACACACATAGTAATTTTACCAGTAATTTCAAAGGTATGCAGAGATATGGGGTAAGGGCAGGGGCTGAGGGGAAGTGGGATTGTTAAATGGGAGGTGGCCTCAGAAGCACAGATGTTTTCTAAAGATTTCCTGGTATCGGGCCCTCAGGGTGGTCAGGAGTTCTGACCGTAAAGCCAGTTTACAGCTTGATCTGTGAAGCTTGACCGGCGCCTACCTGCCTTGCAGCCTTTAGATAAGGCTGGTCCTGGTTTCTGTTAAGTTATAACAAGTGGGCTGTGGGCCCCTGAGTACTCATGGCATCTAGTTTCTCTTTATTTTTCACTGTCTCAAGAGAGGATCAGCAAGCTCTGCAGTCCTCTATGCAGTGTGCCATGTTATCCTCTACTTGTTTTTATAAAGTTTTACTGAAACACAGCCAGAATTGTTTGTTTACGTCTTGTCTGTGGTGACTTTCAGCTTCTCAGGTGACAGATATGAGGGGTCACCACGAAGCCTGAATGGTTCACAAAGCCAAAAATATTCCCTGTCAGTTCCCTAACACAAAAGCGTAGTGGCCTCTGGCCGGCAGTTCAAGAAGAACAGCATGTTGGCAAGGGGTCTGCTGTTGAAGGGCTCAGGTCGTGCTGACTTGGTTCTCACAAGCTGCCTTCTTCAGTCTCAAAACCTGTAGTCTTAGACACTGAAAGTTCCCCTTGCCCCATACTGCAGGCTAAGACCAGGCAAGCCCGGGCATGCCCAGACATGTTGCAATTCTCCTTCCCAGAAGGCTATAGGTTCAGCAAGCCTGGGCATGTAAAAGACCACATAAGGTAAAGACCAGAAACTTCTGGCCCCACAGATAACAGTCAGCACATTCCAATGTCCCACCAATAGGAAACTTCCCCGTACTCAGTGCATGGGACCATCCAATCACTTTGAAAGATGCTTGGCGCCTTGCGGGCTTTCGTGAAACCTCCCTATAAAAAGCATGCCCAACCCTGGTTCGGGGCTCTCAGTTCAGCTTGGTGGGTGAATGCTGTAATTCTTCCTTGCTGATACTGGGGGCCCCGAGCTCGAGCCCGAAAACGAGCCAGACTCCCATTTGGCTTCTGGAGTCCACGCCTGACTAGTCGCTCTAGGATTGGACTTTTTCAATAAATTCAACCAAATTCCAAGTGCTGGTGAGTGGTCTCCAATTCTCGAGTCTGCGGACCCCAACACTGTCATGGTGGGGCTGAAGGCCCACAAAGCACAAGGCTTTTCTAGGGGATCTGGGACTGGGCACCCAGCTGAGATGAAGGACAGCTGTCACCCTGTTCCCAAGCCAAGTCACAGTAACTTTGCAATGCAAAGGTGAATCACACGCCCTGCCCCCAACTCAGCTGAAGCCATGTCTGGTGATGACCGAGTCTGCCTGAGATCCCCATAGCTGTGAGATGCCAACAGGCATCAGACATGCCCCACAGGGGACACTGAAGTGTGAAGGGATTCAGAATGCCAGCCCAGGAGTGGGGAGGGTCTCTGCCCTCTGCTGTGTGCGGGCAGGTTTCACTCACACACGCAGTCAGGGGAAGCCCCTGAGTTCCCCTGTCCTGTGTGGTGGCACACTCACTGGGTACACCCAGGGTACTCCGATGAGTGTCAGTCACTTGCCTGTGGAACTGAGCTTGGTGACAGACTGTCCCTTACTGGGTGAGGAATGGGGACATTTCCCTGTCCCCCCACCCACTAGGAATAAAAGAAAGCGGGTAAAAGTTCCTGTGGGCAGATTCTGGGCAGATGGAGGTACAGGCTGCTGGGTGGGAGTGTGTTTGGAGAGTGGGTTCCTGGGTAATAGCTATGTAATGGGCCAAAGGGCTTGCCTGTTCTCTCTTTCCCTCCTGATTGACCAAAATTAAAGCCTTGTTTTGAAAAGGGTAATGTTAGAGGGACAGCCCCCCAGCCAGGTCCAAAGGAGTCTTGAGATAGGAACACTGCAGCTTCAGGAGCGGGATATGAGTGAGAGGACTCTGGGGTGAACTTTCACAGCTGGACTCTCCTGAGCCCACCCTGGACTGTTAGGGGCAGAAGGCTTTGCCCAGCACGGGCAGCTGGAAGGAGGCCCAGGGTCTTCCCAGTGTATGGCTTCAAGAAAATAGCCCAGCCCTTAGGCTCTGCTTCTGCCCTCTTGAGTCAGGGCCCAGACCTGTGGCATGGCCAAGCTGAGTCCTCATCTCTCTGCAGAGGGATGATATGGAGGCCGTGCCAGGATACCTGTCCCTGCACCAGACAGCTGATGTCATGACCTTGAAGTGGACCCCCAACCAGCTGATGAATGGGTCTGTGGGAGACCTGGACTATGAGAAGAGGTAGGGTGCCCCCAAGTGTCCCCCAAGTCTCTCCACTCTCCTGGGTAGGGGAATGTTCCCTTCCTGGGGAGGGACTAGGTGTGCTCTGCCCCTGCTTGCCATCCTGTCTGGTTGCTGTGGTTACCTGGCCCTGCTGCTGTGGCCTGGGGGCGGGTGGCACTGGAGCTTTAAGAGGATCTGAAGACAAATGGGCAGAGCCTGGGGGTAGTGTGGTCAGGCAATGGTGTGGTGACAGGGCCACCCAGAAAGAGCCCTGTAAGGATTCCTTGAGTCTGCAAGTGGCAAGACAGGCCTGTCTCTACCCCATTACCCAATGAAAGGGAGACGGGTAATAGTTAGTAGATGTCATCCCTGATGGCTTGTCTCCTATGATATCTGCAATGTGTGAGGGCCAGCAAGGCTTTGGGGCCACTCTTGAAAAAATATACTGGACTCAGGGTTGGGGGGATCCTTCAGTAATGCTTGTTGTATTAGGTAGCTTTCCAATACTGTGACAAAATGCCTGAGGTAAAGCACTTCTAAGGAGGAAGGGTTTGTTTTGGCTCATGGTTTCAGAGGTTTTACTTGATTCTGTTGCTCTGGGTGTGGTGAATCAGATTACCAGATAGGAGCAGAGTACAGAGAAACAACTCACCTCACAGCAGCCAGGAAGCAGAAAGAGAGAGAGCGATAGACAGAAAGAGACATAGAGAGACAGAGAGACAGAAACACACAGTGAGATACAGAGAGCCAGAGAGAGGGGGGAAGGACAAGGTTGAGCGCCCGATATCTCCTGATATCCCACTACCCACCACTGAGTCCCCTTCGAGGCCACATCCCCAGTGACCTCACTTCCTCCCAGTATTCCCCACCTCCCAGTTTCTGTCAACTCCCAACAGTGCCATAGACTGGTGATCAGGCCTCTACCACATGGCCCTTTGGGAGACACACCAGATCTATTCTGTGCCATCTGTGTGACAACAAGGGAAGCTTTGGGACCAACAAGGGTGTTGCTGAGCTGAGTGTTGAGCAATTATTTCAGCTGTGGGAAAAGCAGGGCTGCTTCCTGTTCCTCCTCCCTCCTCCTCCTCCTCCTCCTCCTCCTTCTTTGGTCTTTTTGAGACAGGGTCTCCCTGCAGCTCCAGCTGTCCTGGAACTCACTATGTAGACCAGGCTGGCCTCAAACTCGAGACTCTGGCTTCCTGGAACTGCTGCCCAAACTGACTCTTCACCATGTATTTCAGACACGGTGCTTTTCTTTTCCTCTCCTCCTCCTCTCCCCCTCCTCCTCCCCCCCCTCCTTCAGATAGGGTCTTATTATGTAATTCTAGCTGGCCTAGAACTCACAATGTAGACGAAGCTGGCCTTGAACTCACAGAGATCCACCTGCCTCTGCCTTCCAAATGCAAGATTAAAGGGTATATGCCACCAAGTTCAGGTTTTCTTCCTTTAAAATGTTTTTACGATAAAGAATTTTAGCATAAAAGTAAGACGTGGGGCTAGAGAGATGGCTCAGAGGTCAGGAAGACTGGCTGCTCTTGCAGAGGACCCAACTTCAGTTCCTAGCACTCACATGGTAGCTAATGTCTGTTAACTCCAGTTCCAGGGGACTTGTCATCCTCTTCTGGCCACCATGGGGATTACATACACATAGTGCACTGATGTACAAGTAGGCAAAACACTCATACATATAAATAAAATAAGAATTTAAAAAATAGGGGCTAGAGAGATGGCTCAGTGGTTAAGAGCACTGATTGTTCTTGCAAAGACCTGGGTTTAATTCCGGACACCCACATGGTAGCTAACAATTGTCTATAACTCCAGTATCAGGGGAATCCAATGCCCTCTTCTGGCCTCCATGGGCATTGCATGACACAGGTGCACTAACACACATGTAGGCAATGCACTCATACACATTTTAAAAAAATAAAAATAGATAAGACCAGTCACCTGATTCCCAGTTCTCATCTAAACCCCTACTGACCACCTTAAAGCAGTTTTCAGATTGTCACTGTTTAAATACATCAGTAAAAATTAAGAAATCTTTCTTTTTAATTTTTATTACATTTTTATTTACTTTGTGTGAGTGTGCATGTGCCAGGGCACAAGAGTGGAGGTCAGAGGACAACATGCTGGAATTAGTTCTCTCCTACCCTGTGGGTCCTGGGGCTCGAACTCAGGTCATCAGGCTTGACAGCAAGCTCCTTTACTCGCTGAACTATCTCGCTAGCCTCAAGAAATCTCTTCAGGAAGCACAGCCCATACACTCCTGTTGTGTCATCTCAGGTTTCACTGACCTCAGGTCTTCAGGTGTCCAGCAGTTCTCTGTACGCTGGTTGCCTCCTGTCCCAGAGGTGGTCAGTGGCAGCTGTGGGCAAACTTGAATAGAGAGCCCAGCTCCAGACACACCCTGGAGTTCCATATCAAGAGACCTGGGTGGAGGAAGAGCAGGGGGAGGGCATGCCCATGGCCTGGACCCCAGTTACCTTGAGCCTTGGTATCAGGCTTTCTCTGGCCTCCCCAGGGAGTGAGGATCACAAGAACCCTGGGTCCCCTCTGCGGCATGTACCCAGTTGCCAGTCATGTGTACAATCTATGGGCCTTCCTCTATCTGTTCACCCTCTATCCTGAAGATGTGGGTCCTGCCTGGTTCACTTCTTTCCTGACACCTACCACAGACAACAGCACATACTAGGTGCTCAGATAATCTGTGAAATGGAGACTGGGGACCTGTGCTCCCCCAGCCAGTTTACTGAGCACCTGTCATTGCCAGGGAGGAGGCTGGTGAGTGAAAGGACAGGAAAGCTACCCCTGAAGGCTCCCAGGGCCCAGAATTCTTTTCAGTTCTGAGCAGATCATCTTGTCCAATTCTGTCACTTGACAGAAAGGAGAAATGGAGGCCCTAAGAGGCTATAGTGATTGCAGATCACCCAGCAAGGCAAGGATAGAGCTGGAATCTGGTCCCTAACACACTTTATCTGTTCCCTCTGAGCCTCTGTTTCCTCATCTATGGGATGGACACTCCAACAAGATCCATGTCACAGAGGTTCTGTGAGGATTAAACCTATCTGAAGGGCTCAGCTCAGAGCTGACACAGTTGGCTTAGGACACAGGACTTGGGACATGGTCACTTCAAGTACTGACTTAAGTGTGTCTGCTTCCAAGTTAGAGCCTGCTGCTGTCCTGAAACAAATCATTGTCCCTTCAGAACATCCTGGGAGCCTAGGAATGTACCTCTCAGAGCTTCCTACCTGGGAGGCTCAGAGGCTGTCTCAAGTCATACTGCTGGGCTGTGGGACATCAGAGCTGGGGAGTGGTTCTTCTAACTCTTGCCAACATGGTGGCCTGGAGGGATCTGAGCCACTCAAGGTGCTTAGCTGGCAGTTCCAGAAAAGCCAGGATCAAGCTGACTTAAATACCCATTCACATGATCTGAAGAACCCAGGGCCAGGGGCTTCAGGCCTGGCAAGATCCAGGGACTTGAATGATGGTGCCACACAGGCTTTCCTTGAGCAGTCCGGAACATCTGAGGATCTCTGGGCCTTTTAAACCTAAATCCAGTCATCTCTCACTGGTTCTGCTTGGGTCAGGAGGCCAACCCTGCACCATCACTGTGGTTGGGCAGTGAAATGTGCTGATTGGCTGGCCTGGGTTAGGTGACCATCCCTGTAGTCCTGGGGCAGAGACTTGACAGAGTCAGGTTCACTTAATCCACCCAGATGTTTGAAAGGAGTTTCCCTCAGAATGTTGAGGTGCTAGGACACAGCACAGATGTGACGCAGATGCTGGGAACAGTGATTTTAGTAAGAGGTGAAGATTCACGGGGCTGGTCTCCCTAAGCCCCTCCTACGATGAACCGGGCAGACTCCCCACCACTTCACCTTCCCCTTCCAGCGTCTACTGGGACTATGCAGTGACCATCCGCTTGGAGGAGATTGTGTATCTGCATTGCCACCAGCAAGGTAGGAACCATGGGGACAGCAGGTGGCAGGTCATTCACAGTGAACCCCTTCCCATGCCTTCCCCACCCCTGTTTGTTCATTAATATGATCAACAACATGATGGGCCTCTCATGTTGCTTGCACAGCTTCAAGCAGGCAGTGTTACCTCTCTGAACCCATGTCTTTGTGACTCCAGAGACAGTGCTCTACAGAACAGACATCAGTAACCATAGTATTCCATTAAAGCTGGAAGATGCAGTCAGAAGACGCAGGGCACCGTCCTCTGTTAAGAAAGCAGGTAGTTTGTGCCTTGCAAGGCCTGGCACACAGCGACGTAAGCCTTTTTAATGAGGCACACCTGGGTTCCCATCCAGGCTTTGTAACCTACCAGCTGTGTGACATTGGGGATGATTCTAAACTTCTCTCAGCCTCAGTTTCATCATCTGGAAAATAAAGAAGACTAGATAGCCCTCCCAGGGATGTTGTGCTTGTTACAGTAAGGCAGGCTTTCAACATGGAGTGCATTAAGTATGCACTGGTATGCATCAGGTACTGAATACATGCTAGAGGGTTGGAGTCACCTACAACCCAGAGCAGGACCCCTGGGTCCCATTGGTCCTAGGGGAATGTCTGTCCATCATGATGACACTCTACTGTCCTCTCTTGTCTGGTCATGGTGACAGTGGACAGTGGTGGAACCGTTGTGCTGGTGAGCCAGGATGGAATCCAGAGACCACCCTTTCACTTCCCTAAGGGCGGTCACCTGTTGCAGTTCCTCTCGTGCCTGGAGAATGGGCTGCTTCCGCATGGGCAACTGGACCCACCACTCTGGTCCCAGCGGGGAAAGGTGAGGGGCCAAGCTGTGGGGGACTTGAGGAAGCTGGGGTGGGGTCAGCCATGGGGGAGGTGGCGGTTCTTGCCTCTGGGCTGTGGTATCACTTGGTGGACTCCTGCACTCCCCTCTAAGACCCTCACTGGGGACAGTCATGGACATGGATGACTCTGAAGTTTGCCCTGGGATGTGTTCCCACAGGGGAAGGTATTTCCCAAGCTGCGCAAGCGGAGCCCTCAAGGGTCCTCAGAATCCACATCTTCTGATAAGGAGGATGATGAGGCCACAGACTACGTGTTCCGCATCATCTACCCTGGCATGCAATCTGAATTTGGTAAGCTACTGGCCCTCCTACCCTGCGCTTCCTGAACACCACCTCAAAGGTTTGCAACTAGGAGACAAGAGGTCTAGATTCTGGGGCCAGTGAATACTAGCTACTGTCTGATCCATCTTGTCTCACTTCAAATTATTATCAGGTATCAATGAGTTAGGAACGTGATTAGTGCACAGCCTGTGGGGTAAGGTCTCATGTGTAGGAGGCCCTGGGTAGTGATGGCTAAACAGCAGAAGAAATGCAAAGCTGAAGCCAGGATGGTGGTGATGGTGGTGATGATGGTGATGGTGGTAATGGTGGTGATGATGATGGTGATAGTGGTGATGATGGTGGTGATGATGATGATGGTGATGGTGGTGATGATGGTGATGGTGGTGATGGTGGTGGTGATGATGGTGATGATGGTGGTGATGATGGTGATGGTGGTAATGGTGGTGATGATGATGGTGATAGTGGTGATGATGGCAGTGATGATGATGTTGATGATGGTGATGGTGTTGGTGATGGCGGTGATGAGGTGATGATGGTGATGGTGGGGATGAGGTGATGATGGTGATGGTGTTGGTGATGGTGGTGATGAGGTGATGATGGTGGTGATTGTGATGGTGATGATGGTGGTGATGTGATGATGGTGATTGTGGTGATGGTGATGGTAATGATGATATGATGATGGTGATGATGAGGTAATGAGGATGATGATGGTGGTGATGATGATGATGGTGATGGTGGTGATGAGGTGATGGTGATGGTGATGATGATGGTGATGGTGTTGATGATAGTGGTGATGACGATGGTAATGATGGTGGTAATGGTGCTGATGATGATGGTGATGGTGTTGGTGATGGTGGTAATGATGATAGTGGTGATGATGATGGTGGTGATTGTGATGGTGATGATGATGGTGGTGATGTGATGATGGTGATTGTGGTGATGGTGATGGTAATGATGATATGATGATGGTGATGATGAGGTAATGAGGATGATGATGGTGGTGATGTGATGATGGTGATTGTGGTGATGGTGATGGTAATGATGATATGATGATGGTGATGATGAGGTAATGAGGATGATGATAGTGGTGATGATGATGATGAGGTAATGATATAAGAGTGATGATGATGGTGGCTATTGTGATGGTGGTGATGATAGTGATGTTAGTGATGATGGTGGTGATGATGATGGTGGTGATTATAGTGATGCTGATGGTGATGTTGAGTATGGTACTGATAGGGGAAATTTGTATAGAAAAGATGCTTAACTAATAGCATCTTACCACTAAGATCATTATGATCATAATAAGGTTTTTGTGAACATCCAGTGAATTCATATTTGACAAGTATGCCGATGGGCCTGGCATTTATTTAACACCTTGTGGGTAGCTGTCAAACAGATCAATACAGAGGTACACGCTTTTTTCTGTTGATGGCAAATAAAGGAAGGCTCTGAATGGGAGCACAGACTTGGCCCCTAGGTTGGGAATCAGCTCCCCCACTGAGGAGCTGGGTGCTGTGCCTCAGTTCTCTATCTGTGAAGGCAAAAATGAGAGCACCCACACCCTGTAACTGACAGCTGCTGTTGGTGAAAAGAAAAGGGAGACCAGTGAAGACTGGGGTGGGGCTCTGTCTGTAAAGTGCTGGTCACACAAGCATGGTGACCTACTTTTAATTTCCAGAATCCACATGAAAAAAGCCAGGCATGGCACTGAGGGATGGCCCAGTGGGTATGAACACTTGCTGTGCAAGCATGAGACTCTGAGTTCAAATTCACACCACTATGTGGAAAGCCAGTCACAGCTGAGTATGCCTGTAACCCCAGCACCCAGAGACAGAGGCAGGTGGATCTGGTGAGCCAATGGCCAGGCAGCCAAATGTTGAATGGTGAGCTTCTGGTTCAGCAAAAGACCCTACAGCAACAAAAGAAGTCACCCTGAAGTCCTACTCTGGCTGCCACATACACACATAGTGGCACATATATCAGTACCGAGAGAGAGAGAGAGAGAGAGAGAGAGAGAGAGAGAGAGAGAGAGGAGATGCTAGGCATGATGGTGGGTTCTTGTAATCCCAGTACTGGGTAGGCAGAGTCAGGCAGATCACTGGGGTGTGCTAGCCAGTCAGCTTGGCCTCCTTGGCAAGTTCCAGGCCAGTGAGAGACCCTGTCTCAGAAAACAAGGTGCGTGGTATCAGAGGAACCACACCTGAGCTTGACCCTCTACATATATGCATGCTCACAAACATGTACAGGCAATCATACACATGTGCACACCACACACACACACACACACACACACACACGCAGAGAATAGAGTAGATCCAGGTGTGATGCAGTGTAACTGTAATCCCAATGCTCAGGTTGTTGAGGCAGGAGGATCGTGAATTTGAGACTGACCTGGACTGCAGGGCAAGACCCTTTCTCAAAAGGAAAGAAATCCCCAGCTCTGCCTGGGACTTTATGGTGGGGCAAGTGATGGCACTGTGCCACTGTTCTACGAAACCAGAAACTAACTGCAGATTTTACAGGTCACTGAAAATAAATGGCAAGCCTAGCCCAGCGCCCCGCCCAGAGAAGGCCTTTTACAAGTGCCTACACCCTTCCCTCCTCTGAGCAGTTGTGTGGAGCAGGAGAGGGGGAGGAAGGGACCTTGGGGAGTTGGCTTCTCTGGTGGTCTCTGTCTACCCACCTCAGTCCTCCCCCTTCATCATGTCTTTTTGTTTTCTGTCTCAAGTTGCCCCTGACCTCTTGGGCAGCCCTCAGCCTGTGTCTGTGGGCCCTGCCTGGATGATGCTTGCTGCTGGCCAGTCCATGCTGGTGGTGGCCAGGGGGATCCAGTGGGCACAAACCAGAAGGGATCCTGCCCTCCCCACACCAGTCCTGAAGGAGTATCACCCCAGTAATGTCTGGTTCCCACTTCGTCAGGGGCTGGGTACCAGCCATCTCGACCATGTTGTCATTTGAGTTGTGGTCCCAAGGAAGATGGAAACAGAAGATCTATTAGTGCTGTCTGCTTGGCATAAGGTTAGGGGTGGAGGTGGGATTGCTGCCCTGTGCTTCCCTGCACAGGCTGAGAACTGGGATGTTTTCTCAAAAGCACAGTGGTGAGTCTGCATAGGGAGGAAGTGTGGGGCCAGAACTGATTTCTGTAGCCAGCTTCCTTCCCTGTCCAGTGGATGCAGGTGACCCAGTCAGCCACTGAGCTCTCGTAACAAGCAGTGAAATCCACATGTGCAAGTCTCTCTCCCCTTGGAGTTGAGAAAGAGCTGAGGGGACAGCAGGCAGATGGGAAACTTTGCACCTGTCTGTTTCCTGGGGCAGGGACTAGCAATCCGTGACCCTGTTCTGCACAACTCGTGATGCGAGAATGGTTAAGTGCTCCTGAGTACCTAAAAAAAAATCAAAAGAAAGCCAGGTCTCCAGCCATTCAGGTGGCTCAGTAGGTAAAGTCTCTCACTGAGGAGACTGAGAACCTGAGTTCAATCCCTGGAATCCATGTGGTGGAAAGAGAGAGGATCCTTAGAAGTCACACACACACAAGAAATGGACCCAGGTTTGGTTCCCAGCACCCACATGGCAGCTAATAACTTTCAGCAACTCTAGTTCTAGGGGATCTGACACCTTCTTCTGGCCTTTGTGGGCATTGCACATACACGGTGCATTTACATACATGCAAACAAAATACTCATACACATAAAAAATAAAAATAAAATTAAGGCCAGGTGTGGTGGTCCATGCCTTTAATCCTAGCACTCAGGAGGCAGAGGCAGACAGATCTCTGTGAGATTGAGGCTAGCCTGGTCTACATAGTGAATTCCAGGCCAGCTGAGGCTATAGGGAGACCCTGTCTCAAAAAAGTGGGGAGCTGGAGAGATGGCTCAGCAGTTAAGAGCACTGACTGCTTTTGCAGAGGACCCAGGTTCGATTCCCAGCACCCACCTGATAGCTAACACTTGTCCATAACTTCATTTCTAGGGGAATCCAATGCCTTCTTCTCACCTCCATGGGCAGTGCATGACATGGATGCACTTACATATGTGTAGGCAATATACTCGTACACATAAAAATAATAAAATTTATTGAAAAATCCACATGCAAAATAAATAAAACACACGCAAATAAATATTAAAAACTATTTTTATTTTATGGGTATGAGTATATTGCCTGCATATATGTAAGTACACCCATGTCGTGCCATAATCATGGAGGTCAGAAGAGGCTGTTGGTTCCTGTGGAACTGGAGTTGTGGATAGTTGTTAGCCGCCATGAGGGTGCTGAGAACCAAACCCAGGCCCTCTGCAAGAACTACCAGTGCTCTCCAGTCCTCTAAAAACTTTTTTTAAAGAAAGCCAGACCTGATGGTACACACCTGTATTCCCAGAACTTAGGGGGCTGAGGCAGAAGGATCATGAGTTTGAGGCCAGCCTGGGCTACCTTGTTAGATACACACACACACACACACACACACAGAGAGAAAAACATCAAGAGACTGGAGGCATAAGAAAAGGGCAGAAGTGTCCTGGTGTCCAGCGCAGGTCTGTGGCATAGACCCATGGTAGTTTGTGTTTCGTGGTGGCCACATCTACACAGTGACAGCACAGCTGAGTGATCCTGACAAGAAACAGAACAGCACAGGAACCTCAAATACTCCCTGACCTTTTGTGGAAAAGGTTTACCCAGCTCCATGATAGAGAAAACAAAACTTTGCCCCCATCTAGAACTCCTGTGAGATGGAGAAGCAGAGTACTGAGGTCACGCCCCTGTGACAGAACTGTGTCTGCAATGTGACAGAGATGTGATTTTCAGGACACTAGGAAAAGGAAATTTAGAGAGCATACGTACCGGATCTGAGGGGAGCTGCCTGAGATAGTCGGCATACACGGGTCAGGAGATCAGGGTCATCGATGCAGTTGTGTGCCCACGTGGTCTCAAAGAATAGAAATTAGAGGGCTCTAGCTCTAGCACATTTTAATTCAGTGGGTCAGGGGTGCCAGATGATCATGTGGTCTTTCTAAGGAGCCCCCCTGCCCCACTTTGAGCCTCAGGTTGGAGGGGCTTCATAGTTCAGGACCACAGACAGCGCTGATGCTCCCCCTGTAAGTCCAGGCCTAGACATCAGGCCTCAGCCTTCGCAGAAGCACCTGGCAGGTTCCTCTTCCCCTCCTGTGGGCATGACTAAATGACAACATGGAGAGGCAAGGCTGTCTGCTCTGGGATGGGCCTGTCTGCTTGGCTCTGCTCCCTCGTCTCTTCTTCCCTCTCTGGCTGCCCTCAGCTCTGCCGGGGCCTCTGATGAATCGTGGTAGTGGCTTTCATTAGATCAGGTGGGCTCAAGGATCTACATCAGACTGTGATCGGGTGCATTGCAGACTGTCACACTCAGGACTTTCCTGTCTCTGGGCCAGCCTCGGGGAGCTGCTTGCTTTGGGGTGAGGTTTCTGGAACTCACCTGGGTTTAACCAAGGCTCCTCTTGGTCCCCTTTTGCATGCACCACAGTGCCCCAGGATCTGATGGATGTCTCTGTGAGCAACCTCCCGTCCCTATGGCAACCCAGCCCCCGGAAGTCTTCCTGTTCTTCTTGTTCACAGAGTGGCTCAGCTGAGGGCAGCTCAACCAATGGCTGCAACCATGAGAGGTAGGTGGGGCTTGGACTATAGATGGAAGAGCCCTGAAGCAAAGACCTTAGACCTGCCTGTCTCTTGCCCTGAGATGCATTTGGAGGCACAAACATGGCCTATGGAATCCAACAGCTAGTTAAACCCTGGCCTTGTGTAGTTCTAGCAGTCTTAACAGTCTGAGTTCACTATCAGTCAGGATAAACAAAGTTCTGCTGCAGTAACAAACAGTCCTGAAACATCAATGGATTTTTACAGCAAATGGTGAAGTATTCTGCAGACTGTGAGCCTGTCACAAGTCTGCTTTCTGATGGAACAGCCCCTGTCTTGGATGTCATGTCACCAACCCACCAACCACAGTGTCAAGAGGCAATGCTATTTCTGCTTCCAATTTGTTGATTTCCCCCCCCCCCACACACACACATCTTTCACTCATCAATCTCCATTTTCCTGGCAAGACGGTAAGGTCTGTGATAGCACATGCTACATTCAAGCTAAGCAGGACAGCAGCTATTTAGAGGGCTTACTGACTGTGATTGATTAAAGACCCTCTTTTCATTCAAGGCATGAGGTGAAGGAGGATCAGAAAATGTGGTGGACATTTTTCAGTAATGAGGGTTGTCCTTCAGTGTCCATAGAATGTTGGTTTCAAGACTTCTAATGAATACCAAAATCCACTCAAGTCTCTTATATAAATGGAAAAGCATCTTTGCCATACACACCCTCCTACATGTTTTAAATCATCTTCAATGACTTATAGTACCTAATAAACTACAAATAAATACTATGTTGTGGTTAAACCTGTACAGTTTAAAGAATAATGACAAGAAGACAGA
>NW_008352136.1:2170240-2179813 GCF_000622305.1 Nannospalax galili
AAGGCCAGCCTGGTCTATATAGTGAGTTCCAGGACAGCTGGGGCTACAGGGAGAACCCTGTCTCAAAAAGACCAAAAAAAAAAGAATAGACCCACAACTGTTCTTCTGTTCAGTCCTCTGCAACAGCACATGGTTCTTCTTCAGTCCCTGCCTCCTCCAGACATGTTCCTCCTCCTTTAGCCAACAAATACTGTGCAAAGATAGGCAGTTCTGACCTGTCCACCCACTGTGCGGTCAGCCAGGCCAAATCCATGGGGCCACTCTACAGACTTCTGGAAGTGGAAGAAACCTGCTTCAAGCCAGTTTGAGGAAAAAACAAGCAGATTTGGTAGTACAGGCCTATGACCCCAGCACTCAGGAGGCTCTGGCAGGAGGATTGGGTCTCAGGCCAGCCTGGGCTCTGTAGCGAGACACTCTCAAAACACCAACAAAAAGAAAACAGATAAGAAAGGAAACACTCTGGCATATTTGACAGGGTCACGAGCACTGCGGCTTCAGGCCTGGTTGGATCCAGGCACTCAGGACAGGAACAACTCTCTGGCTCTTTGATGGGGGCTCAGAATGACTTTATGGCACTCTGTTCTCAGATCAGTTACCCTCTTATCCCCAGCCCCCCCCCCCTGCCGCCACCATGGCCAAGAAGGCTTCCAGTGGCAACTACCACATACCCCACTGGCTTAGAAACTCTGGCAGAAAGGAGAGTGTACCTTCTTCCCTTGGGCCCAGGTTTGATCACATGACCACCTCTGAGCCAATCGTCTTACTCCAGCCTGGTTCAAGTACTGGGTGGTCATCCATCTCCATCCAAACTACAGGGGCAGAGAATTATGGAAGAGTGAGTCCCCAAGTGAAAACTGGGGTGTTGACAGCAGAGGGGTGATGGTTCCATGTGGGTGGAATCCACAACAGCCCTCCCTGTGCCCCCATGGCTGATTTTATTCTGCAGTGTTGAGAGGGAACCATGCCTCATGGTGTAACTGGCTGCATGTGCCCCATACTCACCTCTCCCTCTTTCTGCACCTGCAGGGCTCCTCTGAAACTGCTCTGTGACAACATGAAGTACCAGATCCTCTCTAGAGCCTTCTATGGATGTGCGTACAGGTCTTCATTGTTGCTGTGGTCTCAGAAGCATTTATTGAGTGCCTGCTGTATGCCAGAAATGCCAGGGGAAAGAGTCTAGGTCTGGGTTTGAATTCCTGCTTCTGTATTTCCTAGAGATCTGGTTTCAACAAAGTTTTTTTAACCTCTCGGAGCCTCAGTTTCCTCATGTACAGATTGGAGATCAGGTTTTTTCCCCAGGGTCCTCTGAGAGGGCAGTGGGGCCCTCTGGGAGTAAGGGTTTGTCTTAATCACCATGTCATTCCCAAGCCCCGCCTTACAGGGCTTGTTTTCACTGTGGGATGAAAAGCATGCTGTAGGTGCTCAATAAATGTCTTCTCCCTTCTCCTGTGACTGGAAGAGCATGACAGTCATATCCTTTCCCCAAATTTTAAAAAGTTAAATTTCATTTGGCACATGAGCAAACTGAGGCACAAAGGTGAACTGACTTGTCCAGGGTCACACAGCTAATAAGGAGAAAGTTAAGACTTGAACTATGGCCCGCCCAACTCATAAGCCTGTTTTTCCCTCTCTGTTTATTTATTTATTTATTTGTTTGTTTGTTTATATGTTTATTTATTTTTATTTTACATGTATGAGTGTTTTGCCTGCATGTATGGAAGTGTGCCTATGCATGCAATGCCTGCAGAGACCAGAAGAAGGCATCAGATGCCCTGGAACTGAAGTTATGGATGGTTGTTAGTCACCATATGGGAACTGAACCCTGGTTCTCTGCAAGAGCAGCCAGGGCTCATAAACACTGAGCCATCTCTCCAGCCCCCATCTCTATTATATTGATTTTTAGCATGGTTTACTTGCCCAAACTACCAAGACCTGCATGGACCAGTGCAGCCACAGGGCAAACCATCTCCCCAGTGCTGAGAGAAGCAAGGGGAGTGTGAGCCCCCTTAGGACAGGTCTGGTTTGTACTGCCATCCTCAGTACCCAGTATGGGGCCTGGCATGGAGCCCATGTGGACGATCCTCCTGGAGGAAGAAGTGAGGTTGCAGGATGCCATTGGATGGCAACATGTCACATCCCAGATAACTGAGATTGCAGATTCTGGACCCAGGAGCCCAAATCCAAATCCCAGCTCCATGTTTCCTAATAATGTGACTTGCACAAGCGACGTAATGGATCCATGCCTCAGTTTCCCCATCTACTTGATGGAGCTAATAGTACCTGCCCTGTGCGGTGAGAAATGAGTTAAGTTATGCAAATGTGAAACAGTCCTCTGGTGTGCAGTGCATGCTCTGTAAGTGTGACCCCCGTCACTACTGTCCTTCATCCCCCTTGCTAAGGAGTGATTCTCAGAGTCTGGGTACCTAATGTCCTTTTTGGATTTGGGGGATGATGGCTGGAGAAGGACATAGGGAAGGCCTTGGTCAGAGCAAACAGTGCAGGTCAGCATTGGCTATACACTTGCCACATGCCGAGTACTGTGCCAAACAGCCTCCTGATGCCCCAAGTGGAATGGATGAGGGGGTTGTGGTAGGTTCCTTTGAGAGAACAGGGCCATCTTGGAAAGCAAGCTGGGTACCTGGCATAACCCAGACAGTGACTTGCTGTGGCCCTCTGTCCAACTGTGATTTTGTTCACATCTGGCCTTCTTGCTCTCACATGAATGGGACTCACACCCAGGCAGTGAGCCCAGGAGTCCTGGTCCCCCTGCCTCCATGTCCCTTCCCTGCCCACAGTACATTTGTTAAAGATGCTGGGTTCCAGCACAGGAGGCTGATATCCCAGCCTGAGAGAGTTGACATATGTCCCTAGGGTTTAGTGGTCCAACTACCGAGTACAGCACCCCCAAGCTGACTTTCCTTGTCTGGAAATGGGGATAGTGAGAATTTGCTGCATTTCGGGCTCAGGAACTCAGCGATGGATAACAGGACAACCCTGTGGAGCTGCTGGGAGACTAGGTAAGGGATGTTGGGTAGAAGATGATGCCTACCTTCCATTCCTGGCCAGGGCTTGCCTACTGCAGACACCTCTCCACAGTGAGGACTCACCTGTCGGCCCTGGTCAATCACATGATTGTGTCTCCAGACCTGCCCTGTGATGCAGGGCAAGGGCTGACAGCTGGCATCTGGGAGCAGTTCCTCCAGGGCAGCACGGTAAGCTAGTGGGGCTGGCACACCAGAGGGAGGAACTGGAGAGAGGCCGATCTGCCTTCTATGACTTGTGGGGACTCAGGTTGACATGCATAGCAAAAATGAACCTTAAAGTTCAAAGACCCACACCTCATTTTGGCCCATTTAGGTTTAGGTGAATGACTGAGAGGGTCAGGAAGCAAGGGGGTTGAGTTTTCCAATCCCCCAAAAGCCCCACATCTGAAACTTGGCTAAGCGGTGACATGAAATCACAGCGGAAAGTTTCACACTTGACTGTTTATGATGCAGGTCACAGAAAAATATGTGTGTATGCTTATGTAGGTGCACGAAAAATACTGTACAAAATTGCCTGTTGGAGCATATGGAACACATCACCTCCATTTTAAGACTGGATCCATTCCCATAATGCTTCATTATATATGTGCATATATATGTATGAATATTCAAAAATCCTAGAAAATCTGAAATCTGAAGCCCTCTGGGCCCACGCATTAGAGGCAAGGGCCGTTTGAGCTGTTCCCTCACCCTGAGGGATAGAGAAGGGGACAGCAGGGCTGGGTGTGGTGTGCACACCTGCCATTCCAGCATTCACAGGCTGAGGTGAAGGGATTGCGAGTTTGAGGCCAACCTGAGCCACATAGTGAGTTAAGGCACATACATGCACACAGAGGTGCACACATGCAAACACATACACACATGTACCCATACATGGGTGCACACACATACACATACACATATGCACACACACATGCAGATGCATGTGCACACACATAGAGATATGCACATATACATATACACAGGTGGATATATACATATGCAAACACAGATGAGCGTGTGGGCATATACATGCCCACACATGCACGTGTACGTGCACACGCACATACAGATGTGCTTGCATACATACACATACAGATATGCACATACACGCACTCAGCGTACACTCAGAGGCATATGCACATGCACACACCGCCCATTGCTTCCTCCACTTGACAGTAACCACAAAACCTACTGATTTTTCTGGAAGTGGACAAAATTAATCCTCAAAAGACATCCAGTGTGTGTAACAGTTATGTGTGAAAACTAGTGACTGGAAGTGTTTGTTTTCAATTATTTTGTTTTAGAGGAATTTTCCTTGAGCTGACTCAAGATGAGTATGTGGAAGATTTCCAAGGGCACAAGATGTGTAAGCTGAGAAATGGCCAAAAATTCAACAGAAATGTTGTTCATTATTTGCTGGCCTGGGGTGCTTGACCCTACCCCCTCTTCTTCTCCTCTTCCTCCTCTTCCTCCCCTTCCTCCTCCTCCCCTTCCTCCTCCTCCTCTTCTTCCTCTTCCTCTTCTTCCTCTTCCCCCTTTTCCTCCCCCCTCCTCCTCCCCTTCCTCCTCCCCTTCCTCCTCCTCTTCTTCCTCTTCTTCCTCTTCCTCCTTTTCCTCCTCCGCTTCCTCCTCCTCCTCTTTCTCCTCCTCCTCCTCCTCTTTCTCCTTTTCCTCTTTCTCCTTCTCCTCTTCCTCCTCCCCTTCCTCCTCCTCTTCTTCCTCTTCTTCCTCTTCCTCCTTTTCCTCCTCCGCTTCCTCCTCCTCCTCTTTCTCCTCCTCCTCCTCCTCTTTCTCCTTTTCCTCTTTCTCCTTCTCCTCTTCCTCCTCCCCTTCCTCCTCCTCTTCTTCCTCTTCTTCCTCTTCCTCCTTTTCCTCCTCCGCTTCCTCCTCCTCCTCTTTCTCCTCCTCCTCCTCCTCTTTCTCCTTTTCCTCTTTCTCCTTCTCCTCTTCCTCCTCCCCTTCCTCCTCCTCTTCTTCCTCTTCTTCCTCTTCCTCCTTTTCCTCCTCCGCTTCCTCCTCCTCCTCTTTCTCCTCCTCCTCCTCCTCTTTCTCCTTTTCCTCTTTCTCCTTTTCCTCTTCCTCCTCCCCTTCCTCCTCCTCTTCCTCCTCTTCCTCTTCTTCCTCTTCCTCCTTTTCCTCCTCCTCCTTTTTCTCCTTTTCCTCTTCCTCCTCCCCTTCCTCCTCCTCTTCCTCCCCTTCCTCCTCCTCTTCCTCCTCCCCCTCTTCTTTTTGGTCCTTTTGAGATGAGGTCTCATGTAGCTCAGGCTGGTCTCACTCACTTTGTAGCTGAGGATAGCCTCCTCCTTCCTCCACCTTCTGAGTGCTAGGGTTACAGGCACACTCCCTCACCTGACTAGCTTTTTCTTATAAAAATGTGTTCAGCCTAGATATGTCCACATCTTTATTTTTTTCTTACTTGGCTTCACACACACACATGTGCATGCACACACATACATGTATACATGTATACACACATACATGTGCACACCCTCTCTGGTATGGTCCTCATAGGTGTACATTTTACCCTTCTAAGTCCCTGTGTGGGAACCCACATAGCAAGGTGGGGGTCAGCTTGAAGTTACTGGGTTTGGCTCTTCTATAGGATGCCACAGTGAATATCCAGGTTCATATGGTTATGTTTGCTCTCTATTATTGTGACAAGTCCCCTGAGATGGTCAGCTTATAAAGAGAAAATGTTTATCTTGTCTTACAGTTTCAGAAATTTTAGTTAATAATCAATGGGCCCTGCTGCTGTGGGCCTGTGGCAGCACAGTCCATCATGGTGGGAGCACATGGTGTAGGAAGTTTGTCACCTCCTAGCCCAGTGTAAGAAAGAATGCTATGGGGCTGGGGTCCCATGATTCCCCCTGAAGGAAACCTCTCCAGTGACCTAAGACCTCCACTAGGCTCTGCCTCTGAAAGGGTCCACCATCTTTCAGTAGTGCCGAACTGGGGACTGAGTCTTTAACACAGCCTCTGGGGAAGTGTTCCAGATATGATCTTGCTTGTTCACCCCCAGGATCTTACCCCAGAAACAAGACTACAGGGCCACAGGCTGTACCTGCCTCCCTGCTGACTGAACCCTTTGCTTCCCTTCCCTGCCCACTGCAGACTTACCAGGAGCAGGAGTTGCTGAGGCTCATCTACTACGGGGGCGTCCAGCCGGAGATCCGCAGGGCTGTGTGGCCCTTCCTCCTGGGCCACTACCATTTCAGAATGACAGAGACAGAGAGGAAGGAGGTTGGTCTCCCAGCTTCCATGAAAATAACTGGGTACTGAGGAGTGGGTACTAGGAACCAAGTACTATGCATCTGGGTACTGTGCATCTGGGTACTGTGCAGATTGGTACTGTTCAGCTGGGTACTGTGGAGCTGGGCACTGTTCAGGTAGGTACTGTAGAGCTGGGTTCTGTGTGGAGGCAAGCACTGTGCAGCTGAGTATTGTACAGCTGGGTACTGTGGAGCCAGGTATTATGTAGCAAGTACTGGGGAGCTGGGTACTGTGCACTTGGGTATTGTGCAGTTAGGTATTGTGTAGCTGGGTACTGTAGAGCTCTGGTTTATTTTTTTAATTTATTTTTATCTTATGTGTTGAGTGTTTTGCCTGCATGTATGTAAGTACACCATGTGTGCAGTGCCTATGGAGGCCAGAAGAGGGTGTTGGATCCCCCAGAACTGGAGTTACAGATGGTTGTTAGCTACCATGTGTGTTCTGGGAACCAAACCCAGGTCCTCTGCAAGAGTGGCCAGTACTCTAACCACTGAACAATCCCTCCAACCCCATGGCTCTGGTTTATCCTACAGTGCTGTGGTTTGGGGGCAGAGAAAGGGACCTCAAGGAAAGAGCCCAGTGATAGAAATAACATAAAACACACAGGAAATTTCCCAAAGAATCAACTTTTGAGGCTATTGTAGACCCCTGTGCATCTGTGGGAAGCTATGTCGAGACCCACATACCTTTATCCAGTTTCCCCAGTGGTGACCCCAGCTGAACCACAATGTTATATGATGTCACAGTGCTGCTGTTGGTACAATGTTCCTACTGTACTCAGCTTCCTCCAGTCTGCTGTCATTGTTTCTGGGGCGCGCGCGTGTGTGTGTGTGTGTGTGTGTGTGTGTGTGTGTGTGTGTGTTGCTATGTGCAGGTATTTGCCTCTCTTCAGCTTCCCCATGTTGGAGACTTGTGTTAACCACTGTCAACATACACAGCATTTCTGATGCTGTAAGAACCCTCACGTTGTCCTTTATAGCCAATCAGACCTCTATCCCACCCTAATCTCTGCCTCTGGTTCCCAATCACATGGCCCATGTCTATAAATCTCTCATATCTAGAATGTTGCATAAATGGAATCATACCAGATGTAAACTTTGGGGACTGACTTTTTCACTTAGCATAAATCTCTCTAGAGTCATCAAAGTTATTCTATCAATAGTTGATTCCTTTTTATGGCTGAGTAATAGTCCAATGCATGGGCATAGCACAGTTTCACTCATCACATGCTGTGTCGTTTTCATGGGTCTTTTGTTTATTTATATTTTGAGCTAATTTTAGCTGACAAAGCTGCAGTGGACACCCAGGGCAGGCTTCTGTGTGAGCACACATTATCATTTCTCTGTGGTAAATGCATAGTAGTAAAATCACTGGGTGACTTAATACATCTCATGTTCAGCTCAAAAAATAACCTTGGTGGCGGCTCTTCCGTGTTATACTCCCACCAGCCATATTTAAGGGGCCCTGAGCTTGTACCTCAGTCACTCTGACAGGTGTGTACATGGCATTTGGTTGTGGTTTTCATCTGTACTCCCAGGTGACTGGTGAGGTTAATCATCTCTTCCTTCATTGACTGACATTACAGGTCTTTTCCGATGCCGTCTTTTCTCCATTTCTTGATTGAATTGTTTGGGGGCTTTATTTATTTATTTATTTATTTATTTATTTATTTGGGTTGGACTTTTACTTTTTAAAGGCAGTGTCTCATATAGCCCGGGCTGGTCTTGAGCATCCAGTATAGTCAAGGATGACCTTGAACTTCTGATCCTACTTCCTCTACCTCTCATGTACCAAGATGATAGGCATGTACCATCATGGCCACTTAAGTGATGGTGGGGATTGAATCTAGGGCCTTGTACATGCCAGGCAAGCGCTGTGCCAACTGAGCTGTAGCCTAGCCCCTGACTTGGTTTTTTGAGACAGGGTCTCACTCTATGGTCTAGGCTGCCTCATCCTCCTGAGTGCTGGAATTATTGAAGTGTGCTGCCACACCCAGCTGGATTATTGGTTTGTTTTGTTTTTTTGGGTTTTTTTTTTTTGAGACAGGGTCTCCCTGTAACCTCAGCTGACCTAGAACTCGCTATGTAGACCAGGCTGGCCTTGATCTCACAGAGATCCGCCTGCTTCAGCCTCCTGAGTGCTGGAATTAAAGGTGTGCACCACCATGTCCAGTCCTAGATTATTGATTTTTTTGTCTTTTTGAGACAGGGTCTCCCTGTAGCCCAAGCTGGCCTGGAACTCACGATGTAGACCAAGCATTGAACTCACAGAGATGTGCCTGCCTCTGCCTCCTGAATGCTGGGACTAAAGGTATGTGCCACCACGCCCAGCAATTATTGATGTTTTACACTTGAGTTTGGAAGTTCTTTCTAGTCCCTGCATAATCGTCCCTTGCTGGATATGTAGTTAAAATATTTTCCCCAGTCTTCTCTCACCTTTTCAGCTTCCTTTAAAATTTTATTTTATTTTATTTATTTTTGGGTCTTGTTGAGACAGGGTTTTCCTGTAGCCCCAGCTGGCCTGGAACCCACTATGTATATAGATGTGATTGGCCTCAATCTCACAGAGATTTACCTGCCTCTGCCTCCTGAGTACTGGGATTAAAGGCATGCACCATCATGCCACCTAAGTTCTTTTTTTTTTTTTGGTCTTTTTGAGACAGGGTCTCCCTGTAGCCCCAGCTGTCCTGGAACTCACTATGTAGACCAGGCTGGCCTTGAACTCACAGGGATCCACCTGTCTCTGCCTCCGGAGTGCTGGGTTTTGTTTTTTTTTTTTTTTGTTTGTTTTTTAATGTATTTACTTTTATTTTATGTGTGTGAGTGTACCACATTCATGCAATGCCTATGGAGGACAAAAGAGGGCATTAGATTGCTTGGAATTGGAGTTACAGATGGTTGTTAGCTACCTGTGGGTTCTGGGAACTGAACATAGGTTCTCTATAAGAACAGCCAGTGCTCTTAACCTCTGAGACATCTCTCCAGTCCCACTTCTCAGCTTCTTAAAAGGTATTTTTCCAAAAAAGACTTTTTTTTTAACTTTTACAAAAACTTTATTGAGAATTTCATACATTTCCAACACCTCCCATATCTCCCCATCACTTTTTTCTTTTCTTTTTTTTCTTTTCTTTCTCTTTTTTCTTTCTCTCTCTCTTTCATTCTTTCTTTCTTTTCATTCTTTCTTTCTTTTCTTTCTTTTTGCTACTCTAACATTACCTCTCTGAAGAGGTAACCCTAAAATCTTTTAGGGATTAGATAAGAGCTCCCAAATAGTTCTG
>NW_008352136.1:2179834-2182731 GCF_000622305.1 Nannospalax galili
AAACTGGCTACATTTCTTTGGGATCTTTTTACCCTAACTGCCTAGCCAATTCCTACCTCCTATTCTTACCACACCATCCTCTAAAGAGGTTACCCAAATTGCCAGTAGGGAATAGGAATGCAGACTGCTCTGGCTTCTTCCATGCTGAACAGGGAGGGATGCAGGGTGAGGCAATTGGGGTACCCCTTCAGTGGGTCTATCTAAAAGACTCCCAAATTGCATAACTCTTATCTCTAAGGGGAAAAGAAAGTCCTTGAATCATCAATAGGACAGATGAGGGCATTAGAACGCTTCACATCTTCAATAGGAGATGTGAAGGAGAAGTAAAGGCAGGAATAATTAGCATTACAAGTTCTAGACAGGGAACTAGAAAAAAAGTCAGAACAGGGCAATTTTCAAATGTTCATGTGAGAGTCCATTGGAATTTCTTGACAAGGGCTTCCAAAAGCATCCCTCTATTGGGTTCCTCCTCATTTTTCTTTTGTCTTCCAAGGCTGGACTCTGGAGTGATGGATTCAGGATTTGCTTTCAAGTATTTTGATAGCTGTTGCAGTGGTTAGAATCAGTGTCAGTTCCCTCTCAAAGGCTTCTAGATAGGGGGAGAATACAAATTTATCCATCATTTTAGAACAATAGCTGGTTGTCTCCCTTAGCTACAGTTGGGTACTACAGTATTGGATACCAAAAAACAGACTCTTTAATTTCTAATGAAGTTCCACTTACAGATTGCGTATTTCTAGCTTGTGCTTTGAGGGTCAAGTCTGAAACCTATCTATTCTTAGGTCCTAAAGATCTATTTATTTATATATTTTATTTTATGTGTATGAGTGTATTGCCTGCATGTGTGTAAATGTACCTGTGTCATGCAATGCCCTCAGAGGTCAGAAGAGAGTTGATCCTCTGGAACTAGAGTTAACAGGAGTTAGCCACCATGTGGTGCTGGGAATCGAACCCGGGTCCTCTGCAAGAGCAGTCAGTACTGAGCCATCTCTCTGGTTCCTGAAGGTGTATGTTTTATAGAAGCCTTCTGATTTTACATTTTCTCTCTGTATCTGTGGTGTTTTAACTTCTTTTGTCAGTGGCGTGCTGTGGGTTGGACTTGTCCTTGGCTTGCAGAAATCCAGTTGCTCCAGCCCTGGGAGTTAAGAGGACAGACAGCTGACTTCCTCCTCCTCCCACTGTCCAAAGCCAGCTGAGCGTGTCTGTGTTCCTACATCTGGAATCTCTGTTCTGTCCCACCTATCTCTATGTCTGTTCTTCTGCAAAATTCAGCACTGTTTAGATTACAATGTGTATAGACAATTTAAATGCTTTAATAACCACATTTTAGCAAGGACAAAGGTAGAGTGGGGATGCAGCTCCACAGCTGAGCACTTGCCTGGCCTGCACAAAGCCCTGGGTTCCCCACAAATAACCAAAAAAGACACACATTGTTAAGTTTTTGCATGTGTATGTGTGTGGTGTTTGCACGTGTACCTGTGTGTAGAGGCCTGTGTGTGTGTGGGGTTTGCACGTGTCCCTGTGTGTAGAGGCCTGTGTGTGTGTGGTGTTTGCACGTGTACCTGTGTGTAGAGGCCTGTGTGTGTGTGTGTACGGTGTTTGCACGTGTACCTGTGTGTAGAGGCCTGTGTGTGTGTGTGTGGTATTTGCACGTGTACCTGTGTGTAGAGGCCTGTGTGTGTGTGTGGTGTTTGCACGTGTACCTGTGCCCACAGAGGTCAGAAAAGGAGGTCTGATCCTCTGGAACTAGAGTTAACAGGAGTTAGCCACCATGTGGTGCTGGGAATCGAACCCGGGTCCTCTGCAAGAGCAGTCAGTACTGAGCCATCTCTCTGGTTCCTGAAGGTGTATGTTTTATAGAAGCCTTCTGATTTTACATTTTCTCTCTGTATCTGTGGTGTTTTAACTTCTTTTGTCAGTGGCGTGCTGTGGGTTGGACTTGTCCTTGGCTTGCAGAAATCCAGTTGCTCCAGCCCTGGGAGTTAAGAGGACAGACAGCTGACTTCCTCCTCCTCCCACTGTCCAAAGCCAGCTGAGCGTGTCTGTGTTCCTACATCTGGAATCTCTGTTCTGTCCCACCTATCTCTATGTCTGTTCTTCTGCAAAATTCAGCACTGTTTAGATTACAATGTGTATAGACAATTTAAATGCTTTAATAACCACATTTTAGCAAGGACAAAGGTAGAGTGGGGATGCAGCTCCACAGCTGAGCACTTGCCTGGCCTGCACAAAGCCCTGGGTTCCCCACAAATAACCAAAAAAGACACACATTGTTAAGTTTTTGCATGTGTATGTGTGTGGTGTTTGCACGTGTACCTGTGTGTAGAGGCCTGTGTGTGTGTGTGTGTGGTGTTTGCACGTGTACCTGTGTGTAGAGGCCTCTCTGTGTGTGTGTGGTGTCTGCATGTGTACCTGTGTGTAGAGGCCTAAGGTTGGTGTCCGGTGTCTTCCTTAGTGGCTGCACACCTCACAGCTCCCAGTTGTGGCTCTTCTGGCTGGCCAGCTTGTTCTAGGAATTTCTTGGCTCCATTGCCTCAATGGGATTGCAAGCGAGCCACCACGCCTACCCAGCTTTTATGTGGGTTCTGGGGATCCAAAGTCTGTTCCTCATGCGTGTGTGGCAAGCTCTTTACCCACTGAACCATTTCCCCAACTGGCCTGGGAGACCATGGGTAAAAGAGGGTTAGAGCCTTGGGACAGTCTCACCATTAGCTTGGTTTTTTTTTGGGGGGGTGGAGGGGGGAGGTAGTAACTTCAGAAGATGATAGATGATAGATAGATAGATAGATAGATAGATAGATAGATAGATAGATAGATAGATAGGAGATAGACAGGCGATAGATGATAGAGAGATGATAGATAGATAGATAGATAGATAGATAGATAGATAGATAGAT
>NW_008352136.1:2183097-2184087 GCF_000622305.1 Nannospalax galili
ACAGAGCAGAGAGGAGAAAAATATACAGAGATAGAACCAGAGAGGAGAAAGATGAAGGAGACAATATCCTTAAGATAAAATTCACTTAATATTAGCTGGGCATGTTTTTATACCACTTTAATCCCAGTACTCAGGAGGCAGAGGCAGGTGGATCTCTGTGAGTTCAAGGCCAGCCTCGTCTACATAGTGAGTTCCAGGCCAGCCACACTACAGGGAGATCCTGTCTCAAAAAGACCAAAAAAAAAAAAAAAAGGAAAATTCACTTAATATTAATCATTCACTTAATGAAGTACTTTATTGAACACCTGCAGTACACTCTCCTTTAATAGTACATGGACATGAACATTCCCTGTGAGACGCTCTGCCCTCTTCTGTTGGTTCTGTTTTGATCCTCTGCTGCCATTTTGCCCCACCTGTGTGCACGTGTGCTGTTGGTGACTCCACATCTGTCTAAAGAAAGTAAATCACTTACAATTTGTGCAGCTTATTTTAAGAGGTATTTTGTGTCTCCACCATAAGTAGGACGCCTCTGCGACTTGCTGTAATATAAGGCACTTGTAGTGGTGGATGATGGAGCTCAGTGCTGAGCAGATGCTGGCCCACCTAGGTCTGCCCTGTCTTTGTCAAAAAGGGAGAAGAGAGGGAGCTTAACGGTTCCCAGCACAAAGAAATGACAGATGTTTGAGTGGGGAAGTGCTGCCTGCCCAGTTAAGTCTCTGCAGATAATGTGCATGAATCAAATCCCCATGCCTTAGTTGGTAATTTTGTGTGTCTGACACAACACCTGACATCAACAGCTTCAAAGGAGGAAGGATATACTCTGGGATTCATTTTGGCTCACAGCTTTAGTGGATTCAACCCATAGTCACGTGGCCCTGTGACAGGGAAGAACAAGAAAGAGATGGTTTTCTCACTTTGGTACTTTCAGAGGCCAGAAGGTTACAACATACTAAGGCTCACAAATAATTGAATGATTGCTTGAGGGAGGGA
>NW_008352136.1:2184187-2186798 GCF_000622305.1 Nannospalax galili
GGGAGGGAGGGAGGGAGGGAGCAGAGAAGGAGGGAGAGGGAGAGGGAGGGGAAGGAATGAAGCAGCCTTGCTTAGCTGTACTTCTTGGTACAGGACATTACCCAGTTCACACCTGTTGGGTGTAGACTATAGGAGTGTGGATGGGTCAGAGCTGTTCTCTTCCAGGATGTGCCGGGTGTGCCCAGGGCACTCAGCACCTCAGGTAATGTTGTGTGTGTCCTGACAGGTGGATGAGCAGATCCATGCCTGCTACGCACAGACCATGTCTGAGTGGCTGGGCTGTGAGGCTATCGTGAGGCAGAGGGAGCGGGAGTCCCATGCAGCTGCCCTGGCCAAGTGCTCATCGGGGGCCAGCCTGGATAGCCACCTACACCGGATGGTGCACAGGGACTCCACCATCAGCAACGAGGTAACTGACAGCTGCCTGGGAGACCATGGATGGCAGGGAGTAGAGCCTAGCGAAAGTCTTACACCGTTAGCTGTTTATTTGGGGAGTGGGGAAGAGAGCAACTTCTGAATCAGATCTGGGTTCAAATTTCAGTAGCTCTGGGGTCTCTTGCCAGCACCTTTCCTTCTGGGCTGTTCCTGTGTCTGTATTATGGGAATAGTGAGGGAATGTGTGTAGTCCTGACTAAACAGTGGGCATCAAATACCCAGTGCAGTGTCTGGCTTCTGTATATTTAACAATGATTGCTGAATACCCGCTACGTGCCAAGTACTGTCAGGAATGTCCAGAAAGTTCCAGCAGCCAGGGCAGACCTCTGCCCTCACACAACCTTTAATTGCATAGCCTAAAGCAGGAGCTCAGAAACAAACCCTCTTTTACTATGATGTATAGGTCACCAACTTCCACATCCGTGCTTTGTAACAAGTGGCCTTCCAAAGAGACTTCCATCAAGCAGTGCTGTGCTGGTTGTTTGCCTCTGAGCCTGTGGGTCAGCTGGGAGGCCCTGCTCTGACCTGGGCAGGGTGGGGCTCATTCTGATGCTGGCTATCATGGCCTGGTCTGTTACCGCATCCCCCAACAGGGTAACTAAGACATGTGCTGACTGTGGAAGCAGAAGCTAAGAGAGAGAGCCCACATGCCCATGTGCCTTAGGCTGGTGCTCATCACTGGTCAAACCCTACCGCATGGCCAAGCCTGGTGTCAGAGAGTGCAGAGTGGGCAGGGACCCACATAAGAGCAGAAATGTGCCGGGAGAAGAGAAAACACGGAGTCACAGATGTGCATGTTACTCCAGGATGGATGTAAATCCTGGCCAGGACCCCGGATTGCAGCAGAGCAGTTAAAGGTGGTGGTGGGGGGGGGTGGCCCAAGGCCGAGGTTGTCTCTGAGGAGGCTCTGTGGGGAGCAAGGAAGCTGAGACTCTGGGAGACGGTTAGTTCAGATGGAGCAGGGATGGAACCAAGCTTCCTGCCCCCCCCCCCCCCCCCCCACCAAGCTTCCTCCCCCCCCCCCCCCGCAGCGCCTCTAGTTGTTGCATGGGTTCCTGTCTCCCTCAGTCCTCACAGAGCTGCAGCTCAGGCCGCCAGAACCTAAGGCTGCAGAGCGACTCCAGCAGCAGCACACAGGTGAGCCCCAGAGTCCCCGCCCTCCTGCTCAAGCTCTGCCCCTGCAGCTCCTGCCCTGCTCACTCCTGGCCCCGCCAGCTCACACTCACGCCCCACCCCATCCATACAAGCCCCACCCTCCCACCCCTCAGTCCTCACAGAGCTGCAGCTCAGGCCGCCAGAACCTAAGGCTGCAGAGCGACTCCAGCAGCAGCACACAGGTGAGCCCCAGAGTCCCCGCCCTCCTGCTCAAGCTCTGCCCCTGCAGCTCCTGCCCTGCTCACTCCTGGCCCCGCCAGCTCACACTCACGCCCCACCCCATCCATACAAGCCCCACCCTCCCACCTAGGGTTGTAGGGATTGGATGTCCATCATGAACCAGTTACTTTGCTTGATGGATTTTGGCTTTTTATTAATAGTGTTAAAAATAAATTTTAAGCCAGTGTGATGGCTCATGCCTTTCATCCCAGCACTCAGCAGGCAGAGGTAGGTGGATCTCTGTGAGATCAAGACCAGCATGATCTACATAGTGAGTTTCAGGCCAGCTGGGAGACCCTGTCTCAAGAAACAAAACAATCACAAGCAATACATTCCTCCTTGGTATCCACAGGGGACTGGATCCAAGCTCCTACAGATCCAACATCCTAGAATCCTTATGTCTCTGGTGTAAAATGACACAGTGTTGCCACAGGACACTGTATATATTGCCTGTAGATGTGACTTAGGTCCCTTCCAGACTGCCCACAACAACAGTCCAATGTGAACGACTTGGACATAGTACTGTTAAGAGACCACGAGAAAAGCTGTCTGCATGGCCCCATCTTTCACTGGTATTTCCACTGTGCGGTTTGGTTGAGAAATGGTCACAGCTCCTGTGGACACAGAGGCGGACAGATGGACCTGTAGAATCAGCAACCACCGAGCTATACTTTGCTTGTCTTCTTTCACCCTCCACACCTTCCCATCCTCCCTTGAAACAATACCATAACCATGAGTCTGGGCTTCTAGAACCTTCTGGATGCCTTTACACACACAAAAATGTATTATATATATAAATATA
>NW_008352136.1:2202594-2209216 GCF_000622305.1 Nannospalax galili
ATATATCAATACTTGGGCATTCTTAAAAATTTCATGTAAATGCCAGCAAATGAATTGCTCAACAGCTTCACATCCCTCTCAAAAAAGTTATTCCATCTTGAGTGTTATTAAACAGAAAGAAAAGGACAAAAAGGGCTGGCGAGATAGCTCAGTGGTTAAGAGAGCTTGCCACTCCTCCAGAAGACCAAGTTCAGTTCCCAGCACCCATGCAGCTCACAATACCCTTTTACTCCAGCTCCAGGGGATCTGATGCTGTCTTCTGGACTCTAAGAGCACTGCCCTCATGTGCACATACACCAATACAGACACACACATAGACATAAAAAAAATCAAGTAAATCTTTAAAAATAAGTAAAGCATAAAATATGTATAGAATGTCACCTTCTGTGTAGAAAATCTTAATGAATGTGTGTGCAGTTCACCATTGTTGGAAACAGTGGAGAGATAGACCAGAAACTAATCAAACCTGGTACCTAGGAGATGTTGCCAGGGAGGAAGTCATCTACACACCTGAACAGGCCTCCTTCTACCATTTTGATTTGGGAGACCAAAAAAAGCTTAATTTTGCTTATGGAAGTTAGGAATTTTCTTTTTGCTTATGTTAAATCAATTGAATAAAAAAAAATACTTAAAAGCACAGAAGTAGCCTGGGATGGGAGTGGCGGCAGGGGAGGGGGGTGCGACACAGCAATGATTGCCAAGACCGTCAGAGGTCAAGAGTTTGGTTCCCAGCACTGCACACCAAAAAAGCAGAAATGGGCAAAACAAGCTCTCAATGAAGCTGATAACAGCCACACAGAGAACAATGCCATGTGGTTTCAGAATGTGATCTTCATTGTCTGGGCCTGGAGAGTTACAGCTGAAGGACACAGAGAGCCACAAAGACGTCTTTAGTGTGTTAAAAGTTGGGGCTGGAGCGATGACTCCATGATTAAGAGCACTGGTTGCTCCAGCAGAGGACCCGGGTTCAGTTCTCAGCACCCACATGGCGGCTAACAATCATCTGTAACTCCAGTTCCAGGGGATCCGACACCCTCTTCTGATCTCTGAGAGCACCAGGTGCACACACATACATGCAAGCAAAACACTCATACACATAAAGTAAATATAATAAATTCTTTGTTTTTTTGAGACAAGTCTCCCTGTGGCTCCAACTTGCTTGTAGACCAGGCTGGCCTCAAACTCACAGAGATCCACCTGTCTTTGCCTCCCACGTGCTGGGATTAAAGGTGTGTGCCACACACCAGGCATAAAATCTTTAAAGTGTGTTAAAAGTCTTTGTGAAGCAGACTGTCCTTGGAGCCAACTGTCATCCTTCTTGTTTCTTTCTAAATGGTCACATGCATATTTAGAACATAGATTATTTGTCATAAATAAGAGCACACTGTCTTTTCACTGACTACTATTCCACTGCATGCATTCACCCTGAAACTGATCCCCTCTTGTTGGATACATAGATTGCTGCTGTAAGCCTCGTTGGGGTACACATCCCAACCCATGTGTCTGCATGTCCCTTGTCCTCAGGTATTTGAATCTGTGGATGAGGTAGAACAGGCAGAGGTAGAAGGCAGGTTGGAGGAGAAACAGCCCAAGATCCTCAATGGAAACCTGGTGAATGGCCCTTGTTCCCCGGATTCTGGACACCCCTCTTCCCACAACTTCTCCTCCGGCCTCTCAGAGCACTCAGAGCCCAGTCTGAGCACTGAAGACAGTGTTTTGGATGCACAGCGGAGCATCCCCCCTGTGTTTCGACCTGGGGATAGCAGTGTGGAGGATGGGCAGAGCAGCGAAGCTACCACATCCCGGGAGGAGGCCCCTCGGGAGGAGCTGGCGGTGCAGGACAGCCTGGAGAGCGACCTCCTTGCCAACGAGAGTATGGACGAGTTCATGTCCATCTCTGGCAGCCTGGACGTGGCCCTGCCTGAGAAGGACACCACTGCCATGGAGGGCTGGCGGGGCGGCGAGGTGGACAAGCAGAGCCGGGCAGACAGCGAGGACAACCTCTCAGAGGAGCCAGAGATGGAGAGTCTCTTCCCTGCCCTGGCCTCTCTTGCCGTGACCTCCTCTGCCAACAACGAGGCATCGCCTGTGTCTTCCAGTGGCGTCACCTACTCTGTAAGTCATTAGAGTCCTCCCTCCTGGACGGTGGGGCTGCCGCAGACCCCTTCCCCCAAGCCACCCGGGAAGGGGAAGGAGGCCCCTAGTTTGTTTCGCTTGCTCCATCACAGGAAGTCACCGTAGAAACCCATCAGGGAGAGAGGGGGACACAGGTGGAGCATCCCAAACACTCAGTGGGGCTCAGTGGGCAGAGCAGTCCAGGCCACCTCGGAGACTAGGGCACTTGATGCCAGGAGGCCACAACCAGCCTGGCAGCAGAGTGAAATCCACCTCAAATGGTTTTTGGGTTTTGTTTTATTTTTTGTTTATTGTTTTGGTCTTTTTTGAGACAGGGTCTCCCTGTAGCCCCAGCTGTCCTGGAACTCACTATGTAGACCAGGCTAGCCTCAAACTCACAGAGATCTGCCTACCTCTGCCTCCCAAGTGCTGGGATTAAAGGTGTGGGCTACCACATCTGGCAAATGTTTTAAAATTTATTATTATTATTATTATTATTGAGTGAGTGTGTGTGTGTGTGTGTGTGTGTGTGTGTGTGTGTGTGTGTGTGTGTGTGTGTGTGTGTGGTATAGGTCAGAAGACAGCTTTCAGGAGCCGATTCTTTCCCACCTTGTTGAGGCAGAGCCTCTCGTTTCTGTTGTTACTCTGTGTGCCAGCTTCTGAGAGATTCTCATCCCCATCTTACCACAGGAGCACTGGGATTACAGATGGGCTCAGCCACATCCATCTTTCTATGTGAGTTCTGAGAATTGAACTCAGGACATCAGGCTTGCGAGGCAAGCACTTTTATATAGTGAGCCATCTCACTGGGCCGCTACTTCAAAAAAATTTTAATGTGTGTGTTTAACAAAATGCTCTAAAATGTGAAACTTTGAGAGTGACAGCAGTACTCCAGAAGTGAAATTTTCCACATCTGGCCTTGAGTAGTGGGTTGTATAAAAATGCACAAAATTATTTAAAATATTATACAAAACTAACCTTGAGGCTTCATGTGTGGGGTGTGTACAAACTTCAAGCTTAGCCTGGGCACTTCAGGGTATCTCACTGTATATACACAGATGCCCCCAAACTGGGCTTTTTAATTCCAAATGCTCTGGCCTCAATCATTCTGGAAGAAGGAAACGCCACTGGGGAAAGTATTCAGAGAACACAGGCTTTGCCAGAAACAGCCCTGGGTTCAATCCTCATTTACCCTCCTGTGCCTCTGTTTCTTTATCTGTCCAGTTCCCACCTTCCCAAATGATATTAGAATCATCACACTAAAGTCCTAGAGGCTTGGCAGACAGTAGACAACACAGTGAGAGCCCGACTCTTAAAAACATTCAAAGGGTGCTGGAGAGATGACTCAGCAGTTAAGAGCACCACCTACCTTCCAGAGGACCCAGGTTCAGTTCCCAGCACCCACATGACAGCTAACAACCATCTGTAACTCTAGTTCTAGAAGATCTGATGCTGTCTTCTGAGCTCCACAGTCATTGCTCGACATGGGTGTCACTTACATACATGCAGGCAACACACTCATACACATACAATAAGAATAAATAAATAAATAAAAACTTTTGAAAATACAAATTTAAAAAAATACAAAGAAAAGGTCGGGCATGGTGGTGCACACCTTTAATCCCAGCACACAGGAGGCAGAGGCAGGCGGATCTCTGTGAGTTCAAGGCCAGCCTGGTCTACATAGTGAGTTCCAGAACAGCTGGGGCTACAGGGAGATCCTGTCTCAAAAAGACCAAAAAAGAAAAAAAAAAACAAAACAAAGAAAATGTCTGTCTTTCTCGCCTCATTTCTCCCTCCAAATAATTGGATTTTCTTTCCTTTTTTATGACAATTTTATATATGTACATAATGAATTTTGGTCATTTTCCCCTCCTTTCCCCTCCCTCATTTTCCTCCCACTGAAACCCTTCTTCCCAACAAGTCCAAGTCCCCCTGCTCTGCGTGAGTGTGTGTGTATGTGTGTGTGTATGTGTATGTGTGTCTGTTGGTCTGGGTTTAATTAGAGTTGCTTGCATGGGCATGGGTGGTGGACAGCTTTCCTGTGGCTACACCACTAGAGAAAATTACATCCTCACCCCAGTAATTGTTAGCTGCCTATAGCTCCTTAGGGGGGATATATTCTCTCTCTCTCTCTCTCTCTCTCTCTCTCTCTCCTTCCCTTCCTCCCTTCCTCTGTTCTTTCTTTATTCATTAATTGGCTGTACTGGGAATTGAACCTAGTGACCACGCTGGCTCGGCACATGCTCCGACATGGAGTTACAGGCCCAGTTCTCAGGATAAAATTTTCTTGTGCTTCCCAAATCACCTGGTGCTTTTCCCACATCTGGAGTGTACTGCGTGGCTGCTTCCTAGTCTTCACTCCAGGCATTAGCTGTCCATTAGACGTTATCTACTGACACCTACATCCCTGAACATTTAATGCCCATGTCTCCTTGGGACTGGGGTACCCCTGGCACCCTCCTCCTCCCCTTGCAGGTTTCCCGCCTGCCCCCTTCCCTGGCTTTTCCCTCTGTCTCAGTTTAAGTTCTTTGTTGGAGCTCTGCCTCCTGTGGCTTTTGCTTTCCATTTCTTCTGCTGTCACAGGCTGCTGGGCTGGGATCTTGCCTTTTGGTGAAGTGGGTTTTTTTCACTTTTTAAATATTTCTTTGCGCTCGTGTGTGTGTGTGTGTGTGTGTGTGTGTGTGTGTGTGTGTGTATTTGGGCACATATGTGTACAAATACACATGCATACCAGAAGATAACCTTGGATATCGTTCCTCAGTCACTCTCCACCTTGCTTTTTTTTTTTAAATTAATTATTTTTAAATTTTTCTTTTCTATGTATGAGTGTTTTTCCTGAATGTATGTAAGTGCACCATGTGTGCATACAATGCTCATGGAGGTCAGAAGAAGGCATTGGATCCCCTGGAACTGTAGTTATGGATAGTTGTTAGCTGCCATGTGGGTGCTGGGAACCGAACCCAGGTCCTCTGCAAGAGCAGGTAGTGCTCTTAACCACGGAGCCATCTCTCTAGCCCCTCTACCTTGTTTTTTGAGTTTGAGACACTGGCCTGGTATTTGCCAGTTCATCCAGGCTGACTGGCCAGTGAGCCCCAGTGATCCCGGTGTCTCCAGTTTCCCAGCACTGGGATTACAAGCCAACAGGCCTGGCTTTTTACGTGGGTGCTGGGGGTCTGAACGCCGCCCCATGTTTGCAAGACAAGCACTTTACTGACTGAGCCATCTCCCGGACACTCGAGTGCCTTCTTTGGCAGAGCATCACCCACAGTGTTCCTTTCGAGTGGCATTCTCTGTCCCTCATTCCTGAAAGACTTGTTTCCTGAGTGTGCAGCTCCAGATGGCCACCATGTTTCTCAGAGCACATGTTCCCTGGTGTGTGATGGTTAGATCCATGGTTTTTCAACTTCACAGTGATGAAGAAGTAACATGCTCTGTAGAAAGCCGGCTTCAAATATGCAATTCTGGTCCTTTCCCAGGCTAACATATGCAGTATGCTCCTCTCTGGCCATGCAGGGAGGGGAGTGGCCACAGCTCCCATCAGCCATGCTAACCTGAGGGGAACATCTGACTTTCCACAGTGCGCTCTGCAGCTCAGGGGGACAAGCATGGGTTAGGTGCAGCCCTCACAATTTTGAGTTACTGTATTCCAACTTCAGATGAGTTTAGCAGCTGTAACCCCATTCTGGGTCAAGGAATGTCTGCCCTTTGAAGATGATGCTCTACTACCTTCCCAGGTCCACCCTAACTATTGGGAAGTCAGAGACCTGTCTCATTACCAGTCTTTTAAAGATGATCTTTCTCATTTTTGAGCAACTTTTAAGATTCTCTTTTGCTAGGGCTGGAGACATTGCTCAGTGGTTAAGAGCACTGGCTACTCTTATAGAGGACCTGGGTTTGTTCCCAGCACCCACATGGAGGCTAACAACCATCTGTAACTCCACTTCCAGGGGATCTAATGCCCTCTTCTGGCCTCTTACATGCATGGGTGCACTTACATATATGTGGGCAAAACACTCACATACATATTTTTTTTAAGGGGCTGGGGACATAGCTCAGTCAGTAAAGTACTTGCCTTGTGAGCATAAGGCCTTGAGTTTCTTTCTTTCTTTCTTTCTTTCTTTCTTTCTTTCTTTCTTTCTTTCTTTCTTTCTTTTTAACTGTGAACCTATATTACATTAAAACTGAAGTTACACACTTCCAACATACAGTGGCACAGAGTACACATTCCCATTCCAACAGGAAGGAATAGGAGGGTAACAAGGAAAGAAAGGACTAAAGCAAGCCCAAAATCCAAGAGGGCAAACATAAAATCTTGTAGCACTATGTCTGATATCTGAGGCATATGGTGGCATCAGTGGAGTCCAACAGGCTGGGCGTCCCTCTCTCTATGGCTCCACTGCCAGCAGCATGCGTGGCCTCTCTTAGGCCCTTTCCATTCAGAGCCGGCACTTTCTGACACAAAACTCCCACATTCTGACATCACCAACATCCTAGAGTCTCTATT
>NW_008352136.1:2211609-2212930 GCF_000622305.1 Nannospalax galili
TGGGGAACCAATGAATTTATTGAGCTTACTTACCGAGATAACTGAGGGGTTGCTGAGGTGTATGTATGACCTGAGGGTATGCACACTGGAAAGCCTTTACCCAGCATGGGTCATGCCTTCTCTTCCTAGCCTACCCCAGATTATGTACTTTAGCCCTCCCCAAATCCAGGAAGCCATGTGTGATTAGGGTCAAATTACATACAGTTGGCTGGGAAGAGTGGCTGGATACTCCAGTGAGGGTCCGATGACCTTGCTTGGCCCTCCTTTAATGAATGAGCACAACCGTCAACAAGCCCAATTGTGATGATATTTAGCAATCAGGCTCAGCTGAAGTCGTGATGATGGTAGTTATTTCATGGTATAGTGATTCCCCTAGCATTGCTGTTTTGTTTTGCTCAGGGCTACTTTGGCTATCTGGGATCTTTTGTGCTTCCATACGAATTTAAGAATATTTTTCTAATTCTGTGAAGTATGTCATGGGGATTTTGATTGGGATTGTAGTGAATCTGTATAATTGCTTTTGGTAGGATGGTCATTTTCCCAATATTAATTCTTCTAATCCATGAGCATGGGAGGTCCTTCCATCTCCTGGTGTCTTCCTCAATCTTTTTCTTTAATGATTTAAAATTTTCACTGTAGAGATCTTTGGTGTCTTTGGTCTGATTTATTCCAAGATTTTTATTTTTTGACAGCTATTGTGAATGTGAGTATTTCCCTGTATTCTTTCTCCAGTTGCTTGTTATTGGTATATACAAAGGCTACTGACTTTTGTAGATTGATTTTATAACCTGCCACTTTACTGAATGTGTTAATAATTTCTAGGAGTTTAAGCGTGGCAGGACTTTTCTGGTGGAATTTTTGAGATCTTTTAGGTATTGTATCATATCATCTGCAAAAAGTGATAGTTTGACCTCTTCTTTTCCAATTAGTACTCCTTTAATTTCTTTCTCTTGTCTTACTGTTCTAACATGAGTTTTAAGCACTACATTGAAAAGGAATGGAGACCGTGGACAGTCTTGTCTGGTTCCTGATTTTAGTGGGAATGCTTTCAGTTTTTCTCCATTTAGTATGATGTTAGCCTGTGGACTTGTTGTATATTGCCTTTATGTTGTTGAGATAAGTTCCACATATCCCTAGACCCTCCATGACTTTTATCATGAATATATGTTGGATATTGTCACCAAAAGCCTCTTCTGCATCTAATGAGATGATCATGTAGTTTTTGTCATTGAGTCTGTTTATGTGGTAGATTACATTTATTGATTTTTGTATGTTGAATGATCCCTGAATCTCTGGAATGAAGCCAACTTAACCATGGTGG
>NW_008352136.1:2213335-2221526 GCF_000622305.1 Nannospalax galili
TCATTAATTTCTGCTCTGATTTTTGTTATTTCTTCTCTTCTGCTGGGTTTGGGATTTTTCTTGCCTTTCCAGTGCCTTGACTTGCAATGTTAGGTCATTTATTTGGGCTCTTTCTAATTTTTAAATGTAGGCACTTAGAGCTATAAACTTCCCTCTTAGGACTGCTTTTAATGTGTCCCAGAGGTTGTGTTGTGTTTATTGTCCTTTTCGTTGAATTCTAGGAATTCTTTTATTTCTTTCTTAATTTCTCCTTTGACCCACTCATCGTTTAGGAGAGTGTTGTTCAATCGCCATGAGTTCGTCTAGTGACTAGGGCTAAGTCCAGTGTTGATTTTGAGCTTTATTGCTTTGTGGTCCAATAGAATGTATGGAATTATTTCAATATTTTTGTTGAGGTTTGTTTTGTGGCCCAGTACGTGGTCAATTTTTGAAAAAGTTCCATGAGGCGCTGAGTAGAAAGTGTATTCTTTGGTGCTTGGATAGAATATACGAAAGACATCTGTTAGGTCCATTTGATGTATGGTATCATTTAATTCAGATCTCTCTCTCTTTATTCTTTGTCCAGTTGACCTGTCTAATGGAGAAAGTGGGGTATTGAAGTTCCCTATTACTGAGTTGGGGTTAATGTGTGTCTTAAAGTCGTGTAAATGTAGTATTGTTTTTATGAATTTGGGTGTACCAGAATTTGGTGTATATGTGTTAAGGATTGGACTACCTTCTTGGTTAACTGTTCCTTTGATCAGAATGAAGTGACCCTCCTTATCTCTTCTGATTAGTTTTACTTTGAAGTCGATTTTGTCAGATATTAGAATTGCAACCTCTGCTTGTTTCTTAGTGCTATTTGCTTGCAATATTCTTTTCCATCCTTTTACCTTAAGGTAGTGCCTGTCCTAGAAGGTGAGATGGGTTTCTTGCAGACAGCAAAGAGATGGATTTTGTTTCTTAATCCATTCACTTAGCCTGTGTCTTCTGACTGGGGAGTTCAGTCCATTGATATTTAAGGTTATTATTGGAAGGTGTATATTGGTTGCCGTCATTTTGATTGCTGTTTGTGTTCTCTAATTTTGTATTTCCTAGATTATATCTTTATTTCCTTTCATTGACCCTAGGTTATAGGTGTTTCTCTCTCTGCTATCTGTGTTGCTTCAAGTATTCTTTGAAGGGCTGGTTTTGTGGACATGTATTCTTTCAGGCTATTTATGTCATGGAAGATTTTTCTTTCCCCCTCAACTATAATAGACATTTTTGCTGGGTATAGTATTCTGGACTGGCATCTATTGTCATGTAGAACTGGAAATACCTTGGTCCAGGCTCTTCTGGCTTTCATGGTTTGCTGTCGGGTTCCAACACGCAGGGAGGGAAAAGAGAGATCCTCAGAGCCAGTGGATAATCCGTTTTTCCCCTAGGGGCTGAGCGGGATGGTGAGGCTCAAAAGGAACACATAGAGCCGGTGCCGAGTCAGTGCAGGAACACGCTTTATTGCAGCAGGCACAGGTATTTAAAGGCAAAGTCTCATGGAGGGAAGTTTGAGGCGTGAGTGACAGTTGCTTCTGGTGTCGCGGACCTATGGGCTGAGGGGCCACTCCCTCTGTACACCAGGAATGAGGCAGGGCCAGGTGGAGCCAATCCTATGTCGGCGATGAGTTTCCCCATCCCTCCCCCTTGACCTGTGCCGGGCGCCATCTTGACGAGAATCGAAAGTGACCGGACAGGTGGGCCGACTCTAGGTCAGGCTGCAGAAGTGCTCTGGAACTCATAGGCCCAGGGTGTGGCTGCACTCAGGCAGTCCCGACAGTTTGCATTGATAAGTCAGCTGTATTCTGATGGGCTTTCCTTTGTATGTGACTTGTTATTTTTCTTTTGCTGCTTTCCATATTCTCCTTTGTTCTGTACATTTAATGTTTTTACTATGATATGTCACGGGGAGCTTCTTTTCTGATCCTATTTGGTGTTCTATGTTCTTCCTGTATTTGTATGGGGATGTCTTTCCTTAATTTCGGGAAATTCTCTTTTATAATCGTGTTTAAGATCTGGTCAACACCATTAACCTAAAATTCTTCTCCTTCCTCTATTCCTATAATCTGAAGGCCTTGAGTTTCATATCAAGAACACATTTTTTTAAAAAGTAAGCTGGGGTTAAGGGGGGAATGGCTCAATGACAGAGTGATTGCCTAGCATGCACAAGGCCCTGTGTTCAATCCCCAGAAACACATACATACACACAGAGAAAAAAGAAAGGCAGATGTGATGGCCCTTTTTTATAATCTGAATCCTGGGGAAGCCAAGATAGGTAGATTGATGGGGCTCCCTGACCAGCCATCTAGCCTCATCCTTAAGGCCAGGACAATGAGAGACCCCGTCTCAAAAAAAGAAGAAGTTGGGGTACTGTAGAGATGGCGTAGTCACTCTGTGTTTGGATATAAATTTTTAAAAAAATATTTTATGTATTATTTTTATTTTATGTATACTAGTTTATTGCCTGCATGTAAGTGCAGCTGTGTCATGAAATGCCTGTGGAGGTCAGAGGAGGGGGTGTCAGATTTCCCTGGAACTGGAGTTATGGATGGTTGTTAGCTACCATGTGGGTGCTGAGGATTGAACCCAGGTCCTCTGCAAAAGTAGTCAGTGCTCTTAACTGCTAAGCCATCTCTAAAGCCCCCAGATTTCTTTTTGTATTTCCCAGGCAGTTGTTTGTTGGGCTTTATGTTTCTGCAAATTGGTGTCCTTAGTCTGGAAAATTCTCACATATTTCTTATGTCCCTGTTGCTACTTGAGCATTTTCTCTGTCCCACCTGTACCTCTGATCAAATCTTTGTTGGACAGATCTCACATATCCCTCTTTCTCTGAATCACTTCTTCATCTTTCTGTGAGTCCTGGATAGATAAATCTATCACATGTCTTCAACTCACTAATTCTCTCATCAACAGTATCTAATTGTGGAGCTGGGAGTATGAGTAGGCAGTAGGGCACTTGCTTTGACTGCGCTAGGTCCTGAGTTTCATCTTCAGTGCCACAAAGTGTTTCACTTTCACTTTTATGTGTCTATATATATTTTTAATATTTCTTATTTCCAATCATGATACGAAGTTATGAACTGGATTTTTTTAAAGGCAATAAAAACTCTTGCTCCTATCTTTTAATCTCATGTGTGTGTGTTTTGTTGTTGTTTTGTTTCATTTTATAGACAGGATCTGACTATGTAGCCTAGGCTGGCCTTGAACTCAGTAACTCAGACTAAGTTCAAACTGACAGCTGTCCTCCTGTCTTATCCTCCTGAGTGCTGGGATCACAAACTTGCTTCACCCAGCCTGGCTTATTTCTTCAAATATATGAAGTAGATATATTTTACTTTCTCTCTCTGATACTTCTTTGTGTGCATGTATTTGTATGTGTATGCATGTATGTGCAATGTGCGTGTGTGTGTGTGTGTGTGTGTGTGTGTGTGTGTGTGTGTGTGTAGCGAGAGGTCCACAGTGGGTCACAGTGGGTGTCTTCCTCTTTTTGGCTGTCTACCTTATTTTTTGAGGCAGGTCTCTCGCTGAACTTGGGGTTCACTAGTGGCTAGGTTGGCTGGCCAGTGGGCTCCAGGGATCCACCTGTCTCCATACCACCTTCTCAGCACTGGAGTTACAGAAGCACACCACTGCACCCAGCTTTTTATTCAGTGCCAGGGAACCAAACTTAGGTCCCCACGCTTGTATGACAAGCATTTCACTGACAGCCATCCCCACCTATCTCTGATTCTTTCCATAACAGCAGTCCTCATGGGCTGGATTCTACCCATCCTTTTTCTGACTGTTTTATACTGTTTGAGCATGAAGTAGTTTTTCATGGGATTTTATCCATTACACTATGTGTAGCCTATGTGGAAGATGGATTCCTCAAAGAGGGATTTCTCCTGCTTCATCCTGGTACCTCAGCATCACAAAGCTGAGCCAATTAAATGCTCTGCTCTGTCAGGCCATCTCACTGTGAGAATCTGGGTCATAACCTAACGTGTGGCCACTTCCCTTCACTCCGTTTAAAGTGCAGACAGGCAGCTAGGTTCAAAGCCCAGAACATCAGAGGTTTGCTTCCTTCTTTTTCCCCATAGAGCATGTGGCTTTCGGGGTTGGGGGGGTGGGGGTCCTCCCTAGCTTAGGAAAGCGTTTTTATTAGGCTTTGGCAGGGGACACAACAGACCTAAGCTGAAAGTTTCCTGGCTCAGCTCAGCAGCTCCCATCAAAGGCAAAAGCCAAGTCTGATTTTCTCCCACTTCTCTGGGTTAGTTTTTGCCCCTTAGGTCCCATTTTCATCAGGCACAGGCCAAGGCACCAGGTCCAGTAAGAGGCAGGATGAGACTTCAGCCAATACTATCAGATTCTGTCTAGTTTCCAGTGAGGCGACAACACTTCTGGCTATAGCTGAATCCCTGAGTCTCAATGTTTTCTTCTAGAAAATGGAGAGAATACTTTCATGTAGCTTGTGGAATTGTTTAACTAGAAAGGAATACAAAGAATTTTCATAGCCAGGTGTGGTGCCACATGCCTGTAATTTCAGCACTCAGGAGGTTGAAGCAGGAGGATCATGAATTTGAAGCCAGCCTGGGCTACATCATGCATGAGACCCTGTCTTGAAGGAATATTTTTTTCATCATGCAGAGTAAAAGTAGCTTTTCCAGAAAACGTACAGGGAAACCAACCAAGCAAAGCACCCGGGTGGGGATGCATCTACAGGGTCAGGAGCAGGACTGTGGGAGCTGTACCCCAGTAGGAAGTCTGGGGGTAAGTTTCCTCCCGCTTCTGTGCACCTCCAGCCTGAGCTGCTAGACCTGTACACAGTGAACCTGCACCGCATCGAGAAGGACGTGCAGAGGTGTGACCGCAACTACTGGTACTTCACGCCCGCCAACCTGGAGAAGCTGCGCAACATCATGTGCAGGTAGGCTGGGGTTGGGGGTGATGGAAGGGGTGGGGAAAAGGGATGAGGAGATTGGGGAGGGAGCAGGGTGATGGGGGAGAGGATGAGGATGGGTATGAGGAGATTGAAGGCAGGGGGACAGGGTGATGGGGGTAGATGAGAGGGATGAGGAGATTGGAGACAGGAGGACAGTGTGATGCAGGGAGAGGATGGGGATGGGGAGATTTGGGGGAAGGAGGATGGGTTGATGGTAGGGATGGATGGAAAGATGGGGCATGGGGTGTGGTGATGTGGGTGCCATGGAGAAGGAAGGGGCTTCAGGGGTCCAGCTGTAGCTTGTTTTAGCCTCAGCAGCTGACACCACTCCCCCACCTGGGTTTCACGTTAGCCCACATTGACAAATCATAGATTCAGAATGATACAAAACCATTATTGAGCACTGGCTGCATCCCAGGTCCAGTCCTGAGCCCTGTGCCATCCTCAGCCCCCTTAGTCCTCAAACAGCCCAGTGAAGCAAGTGCTAACCCCTCAGCAGATCAGGTCTGAGGACATGGAGACTCGGGGTAGCCATGTCCCTCAGGAGCCCCAGCTGGGTGGTGGCCAGGCAGAAACCTACAGTCATGTGCCACCTGTTCTGAGATCTGCCAGACCTAAGGGTACTTACTAATACTTATTAAAACTATTGTTGGTGTTTTTTTCTACTTATTTTTTTCACAGTGCTGAGGATTGAACCTTGAGCAGGCGAGGCAAAGGCCCTACCACTGAGCTGCATTTCATTCCCATTTTCAACTTTTAGTTTGTTTAATTTTAGACAAGGCCTCACTGAGTTGCCCAGGCAGGCCCTGAACTTTCCTATCTTCCTGCCTCAGCCTCTTGAGTGTCTGGGATTGCAGGCTTGCGCCACCAGGCCAGGCCATTGGCATTTCTTTTTTAAAAAATATTTTACTTATTATTTATAGTTTATTTGTATGAACATATTGCCTGCATGTACGTGAGTGCACCGATGCAATACCGGTGGAGGTCAGAAGAAGGTGTTGGGTTCCCTGGAACTGGAGTTATAGGCGTTTGTTAGCTGCCATGTGGGTGCTGGGAACCAAACCCAGGTCCTCTGTGAGAGTAGCTAGGCTCTTAACCACTGAGACCTCTCTCCAGCCCTGCCATTGGCATTTCTAAAAAATGTGAAAATCTTCGCATATATCAAAAATCAAATCCAGTAAGGAAATTATAGGTTTGTAAGATATAAAGAGAAACTTCCTCCTTGTTTAACCCTCAGTGTCACTTGCCCAAAAGTGATGACTGCATACAATTACACACCTTATATAGAGCATTTAATAGAACATCTAATTGATTATATGTAATATAAAAAACTGCATGGATGCATTATGTATTTTGTGATACAATGAACCTTTAATGTTTTTTGTAAATATTTTATTATTTTTATTTTATGTCTATGCACGTATTGCCTGCATGTAGGTAAGTGCACCTGTGTCGTGCAATGCCTGCAGAGGACAGAAGAGGCTGTTGGATCCCCTGGAACTGGAGTTATGGATAGTTGTTAGCTGCCATGTGGGTGCTGGGATTTGAACCCGGGTCTTCTGCAAGAACAACCAGTGTTCTTAACTGCTGAACCATCTCTCCAGCCCCAAACCTTTAATGTTTTAAGCTATGATAAGGTAAATGTTATATTAAAGGAAAATGTGCCAGAGGAGAAGGAGGAGTGGATTGGCCTTAACCTAGTCACAGGCATAGGGAGAAACGCCACTGATGTGGTGAATTTCCAGAGAATCTGTCAAAGTCAGGAAATACTAAAGAAACCATTTAACATAGAGTTTAAGGTCATATGCACTCAAGTAACACCTCCTGTGGGCACATACACCACATCCAATGTTAATTGTTGGGTATATTTCTGTTCCAGTTTCCTTTCTGTAGCTGTGACAAAATACCCAGACAAAAAGCAACTTAGGAGAGAAAGCGTTTGCTTATTTTAGGTCACAGTTCTAGTTTACTTAAGTCCATCACAGCAGGGAAGGCAAGGCAGCACAAACTTGAGACAGTTGGTAGGCAGGCAGTGTGGGAGGCTGGGGAGGCTGTGGGGGGGGGTTGTAGGCAGTGTGGGAGACTGAGGGGAGGCTGTGGGGGGGTGTAGGCAGGCTGTATGGGAGGCTGTGGGGGTGTAGGCAGGCTGTGTGGGAGGCCGTGGGGGTGTAGGCAGGCTGTATGGGAGGCTGTGGGGGTGTAGGCAGGCTGTGTGGGAGGCTGTGGGGGGATTGTGTGGGAAGCTGATGGGAGGCTGTGGGGGGGTTGTAGGTAGGCTGTGTGGGAGGCTGTGGGGGGTTGTAGGCAGGCTGTGTGGGAGGCTGTGGGGTTGTAGGTGGGCGGTGTGGGAGGCTGTGGGGGTGTAGGCAGGCTGTATGGGAGGCTGTGGGGGTGTAGGCAAGCTGTGTGGGAGGCTGTGGGGGGATTGTGTGGGAAGCTGATGGGAGGCTGTGGGGGGGTTGTAGGTAGGCTGTGTGGGAGGCTGTGGGGGGGTTGTAGGTAGGCTGTGTGGGAGGCTGTGGGGGGTTGTAGGCAGGCTGTGTGGGAGGCTGTGGCGGGGTGTAGGCAAGCTGTGTGGGAGGCTGTGGAGGCTGTGGAGGGTTGTAGGCAGGCAGTGTGGGAGACTTTGGGGAGGCTCTGTGGGGAGGCACCTGTGTCACCCTCACTGTGCCCTGTCTCCTGCAGCTACATCTGGCAGCACATTGAGATTGGCTACGTCCAGGGCATGTGTGACCTGCTGGCCCCGCTGCTGGTCATCCTGGATGATGGTGAGTGTGGGGTGTCCTCCCTGTCCCCAGGCTGGAGCACAGAGGGTGTACTGTGGGAAACAGAGTGTACTATGGGGAACAGTGTGGTCCAGTGGGTACGGAAAGTACAGTGGACTGTAGAGGGTGCAGTAGGAGCACATTGGAATACAGAGAAGTACAATGGGGTTCAGTATGGTTGGGGTACAGAGGGTACCGTGGGTACAGTGTGGAGACAGTCTCCTGCTGCAGGGGAAGGGCCAACCTCACCTCTAACTCCACGGACTGAATCAGGACATGTGCAGAAGACCTTCATGGCAAACATGTCCCAGCCCTAGAGGAAAGTTCCACAGAGCCTGACCTGAGGCGTGGGCTGTGGCCCCTGGCTGTACCATGAATGAGAACAAAGTGATTCCTGGTCCAGATGGTTGCCCTGGTGCAAGAACTACCAAACACTGAAAGAACTAAGACTTCACAAACTTTCTGGAAAGAGAAAAGAATGGAGGGAGGG
>NW_008352136.1:2221677-2222738 GCF_000622305.1 Nannospalax galili
AGAATGAAAAGAGAGAGCAAAAAGGAAGAAGGGTGTTTCCCACCTCACTTGAAGATGCTAGTCCTCATAGAAGGGAGGGGCCTCACTGGTGTCCTGATATCTCCCTCAGACAAAGTCATCACAAGGAAACTTCAAACCAGCCCTTTTTGTGAATACAAAGGCAAAAATCTTTAGAAAAACTTTCAACAAATTCAATCCAAAAAGACATAAAATGATTACATGGCTAAGTGGGGCTCATCCCAGGAATGCAAGGATGATTCAGTGTCTAAAAATCAATCAATGTACTTCACCCCCTTAATACAATACAGGCCTCTGTGGGGACCATCTGTGCCTGCAGCCCCAGTACTCTTGAGGTACAGTAAACTCTTTCACCTAAGATCAGGAACAAATAAAGACGTCTACTTTCCCCCTACAGTTTCAGGCTAGGGCAACTGAGAGAGAAAAAGGAATGACGGAAGCTGGACAGAGTGGTGTACACCTATAATCCCAGCACAAGCACATGGGAGGTGGAGGCAGGAAGGTCAGAGAGAAGTTCAAGGTCATATTTGGCTGCATAGTGAGTTCAAACCAGCTAGAGCTATATGAGACCCTGTCTCGAAAAAATATTGAAGAGAATTGGAAAGGAAATAAAGCTATCTGTGGTATCGCTAGTCACAGAAAACATGACTTTACATATAGAAAATCCAAGGAATACTATGTAAATAGGATAAATGAGTCCCTGGAGGATGTAGAATATAAGATCAATAATCAGAAATGTTCTATACAGTTGAACAATTCCAAAATCAAATCGGGGAAAAACTTCAATCTGTAGTGTCATCTAGAAGAATGAAGTGCTTTTGACTAAATCTGACCAAGGTGCATGAGTTTATTGAAAAACCATAAAACATTAAAGAAATGGAAGGACAGGCTGGGGAGGTGGCTCAGCAGTTAAGAACACTGTTCTTGCAGAAGACCCAGATTCGAATCCCAGCACCCACATGGCAGCTAACAACTGTCCATAACTCCAGCTCCAGGGGATCCGACAGCCTCTTCTGTCCTCTGCGGGCATTGCATGACATGGG
>NW_008352136.1:2230033-2251054 GCF_000622305.1 Nannospalax galili
AGAGAGATTGAAAAAGAAAAAAGAGGAAAATTGGGCTTGAGCAAAATGATAAACTTTAGTTCTTCAAACTATCAAGCGAGGGAAGACTAAATAGAAGAAAATACATGCATGTTACATGCATGCCATAGACATGTTCAGGGACTTGTGTCCAAACTATGCGAAGAACTCATTGAAAAGTTTCCAGTTTGGGGGCAAAGGGAGACACAGGCAGATTGCCCCTCTGGGTTGTTAATGCCATGGTCAGACGCAGCGTGGCAGGGACACTGAGGAGAGTGCAGGCTCATGTGGCAGAGTGGGAGTCCCTTCTAATGGATTTCAGAGGAAGTGGGAGACTCTAAGTCACGTGGCTGATGAGTAGCCTGTAGTGTGTGCTTGAAGTCAGGCTGTCTCTGAATCAGGTATGTGGGGAGGGCAAGAGTCTAGATAAACAAGAGGCTGGGGTTGTAGCTTGGTGGGTAGAGTGCTTGCCTAGCAGACACAAAGCCCTGGGTTCTAGCTCCAGAACTGTATAAACTAGAGGTGGTAGCATACCCCTGTAATCCCAGTACTTGGGAGTGGAAGCAGAAGGATCAGAAGTTCAAGGTCATCCTGGGCTACATAACAGAGTTTAAGTCTAGCCAAAGCTGTGTGAGACCCTGTCTCAAAAAAAAAAAGAAAAAATAAGAAAAGACTAGAATTAGCTGGGCACAATGCCTTTAATTCCAGCACTTGGGAGGCAGAGACAGACCAATCTCTGTGAGTTCGAGGCCACCCTCGTCTATAGAGTGAGATCCAGGACAGCCTGATCTGAATAGAGAGATTAATCTCAAAGACAAACAAAACAAAACAAACAACCAAGACAGTAACAACAATAACAACAACAAAAATCAAGTTACTTTAGTTCTGGAAACCAAAGTACTGTAGTGTCAGGAATTGTCATCGTTCAACCAAAACTGAGGAACTTTGTAATGGAGTGACCCTGACTAACAGTACTCAACAATAAAAAGATAACCAAAATTGAAAGTGAGTAAAAGAGCTGAGTCATCCCTTCTCAGTGGAACCAAAGACATACAAATGACCAGTAATCACTTTAGAATTGCTCATGGGGAAAACACAATCCATACTGAAAATGGCGCCCTCCCTATTTTCTAGGATGACTGGAATCAGAACCGTGGGGAACATGGAGTCTTGGCAGGGATGGAGATGCTGGAGGCTGCATGCATTCCTAGGAGAATTGTGAAATGCTTTGGATACTTGGAAAAACATTTGGCCAACAGTTTCTTATAATATTGAATACAGAATTGCCCAGCAAGCCCATGTGTCAGTTTATACCTAAGAGAATTAAATACACGTGGCTGTTAATGAGTCCTTTGTAATAGCTCAGAGTAGTCATTCAACAACCCTTCACTAGAGCCAAAGAATGAGTTACAGAAATAGAATCAGGTTTATCTACACTCACAAGTGTGACTTAGAAAAATAAAGGAAGAGGTTTTAACCTGAGCTGCACTGTTACTAAGTGAAAGAAGCCAGACATGAATGGCCACAAACTACCTCATGATTCTGTTTGGACACCATGCCAGGAAGAGAAAGATTCAGAGAGGCCAGAAGTGGACTAGAGGCTGCAAGAGACTAAGGGAGGAGAACTGGAGAGCAATGCCTCAAGGGTACTGGGTTTCCTTTTGGGATAAAGACATGTTCTGTAACCAGATAATGGAGATGGGTCTACGGATTTGTGGATGCCGTGAAGACTCTGGCTTTTCTGTTTGGAAGGGTGAACGTGATGGGGGGGACTCTCAGGAAGGCTGTTAAAAGGGACAGTGGGAGGTAACTTCCTTCCACAGAGTGCAGGACAGAGGCGATGCCATGATAGCCAGAGAATTTACAGAAGACCTGTGGAAACTCTGCCTCAGCAGGTAACCAAGGCCACACTGACAGTGTCCACCTTGACAGGATGTCCCCTAGATGGCTTCTGTGTTTTCCCTCCCAGTATCCCACTACCCAGTCTTTTAGTGAGAAAAACAAACACCTTCTATCACTAGTGGGGACAGCGTGCAAGAACAGGTGGACAGTGTCCTTCACAACTGTCAAGGTCAAAAAAAGCAAGAGAGCCTGAGAGACTGCCAGAGTCAAGAAGAGCCCAACCCCTAGCCCCAAGAAGTGGCACCTCCAGGGCAGGAGCCTGGGACTAGGCCATCAAGTGAAGATTGAGGAAATCAGAATGAAGTATGGATCCACATACATATGCATACACGCATACAGACGTGCTTACCTCCACATGCATAAATAAAATGAAATAAAACCTTTTAGAACTTAAAAATGAGAGAATTTCAGAAAAAGAAAAGAAAATTTGGGACCAATAAAACACTTCAACTTTGTGTTGTAGTCAATAGGGACCTTTCGAAAAGAATTTCTTGCCTTTTCTGACACAGGCTGTTCCACCCAATGCCTCTAAGGCTAAGGCAAGAAGTTTTTCATTCATTAAAGGTTGGTGTGCATTTATGGAAGTGTGTCCGCAGCCCCTGCCCTACCCTCTACTTACTCGGCTGAGGACCTGGCTCTGAGCTGTAGACCATCCCTTTGGCCTGGCTGACACTTTATCCTGCACTTTCCCCCCAGAGGCCCTGGCCTTCAGCTGCTTCACAGAGCTCATGAAGAGAATGAACCAGAACTTCCCCCATGGAGGTGCCATGGACACACACTTTGCCAACATGAGGTCGTTGATCCAGGTAGGACCCACAGCTTTCTGCTCCTGACTTGTTAGAGGAAACAAAGTCTAGCTGATGTGGACGAGCAGTTTGCAGACTGGGGATGTGATTGATGGGCAGAGCACTTGCTTAGTCTGTACCAGACCCTCGTTCCATCTCCACACCCCATAAACCAAGTGCTGTGGTGCATGCAGTTCTTTTCCCACTGATTTGATTCCTAATAAGTTATTACAGTTAAGGAAACAAACGAGTGCATCATAGCAGTGCTGAGCAGCAGCCATGGCTCGGAAGTGTTAGGACTGCACATTCTTGTTCCCACCCCCAATCAGAATCTGTGAGAGACAGGCCCAGCCACTTGCTTCCAACAAAGCTCCGCAGGTGCAGCCAGGCAGGCTGGATGCTGTAGTGAATGCAGAGTGTCCATGAGGGCCGTGCACCTGCCCCAGAGGTGCTTCCTCAGAGAGGAAGGAGTGTAAATGTACCACATGACAGAGATGCCTTACTGTCTCTACACCAGCAATAATCAAGTTAGTTCTTACTGCTTTGGTGAGATTTAAAAACAGTCACCAGCTGGGTATGGTGATGCATGCCTTTAGTCCCAGAACTCAGGAGGCAGAGGCAGGTGGATCTCTGTGAGATCGAGGCCAGCCTGGTCTACATAATGAGTTCCAGGTGAGCTGGGGCTACAGGGAGAATCTGTCTCAACTCCCCCCATACACACAACAAAAGTCATCAAATATTTTGGAATCAGAAGGGTAGAAATGGGACTGGAGAGATGGCTCAAAGGTTAAGAGCACTGGTTGTGGGACTGGAGAGATGGTTCAGAGGTTAAGAGCACTGGCTGCTCTTACAGAGGCAGGGTTCAATTCCCAGAACTCACATGGAACAACCATCCATAACTCCAGTTCCAGGGGATCTGATGCCTTTTTCTGACCTCGAGGGCATTGCAGGACATGGCTACACTTACATACATGCAGGTCATACACTTTTACGCATGAAATAAATAAATAAACATTTTTTTAAAGGTAGAAACAGGCTGGGCATGGTGGTGCATGCCTTTAGTCCCAGCACTCAGGAGGCAGAGGCAGGCGGATCTCTGTGAGTTTGAGGCCAGCCTGGTCTCCATAGTGAATCCAGGCCAGCTGGGACTACGGGGAGACCCAGTGTCAAAAAAACCAAAAAAAAAAAAAAAAAAAAGAAGATAGAAACAGGGATGGAGAGATGGCTCAGCAGTTAAGGGCACTGACTGCTCTTGCAGAGGACCCGGGTTCGATTCCCAGCACCCACATTGTGGCTATGAACCATCCTTAACTCCAGTTCCAGGGGAATCTGAAGCCTTCTTCTGACCTCTGTGGCATTACACGACATGGGTGCATTCACATACATGCAGGCAATACACTCATTCACATAAAATAAAAACAATAAATAAAAAATTTTAAAAAAGAACACTGGTTGTTCTTTCAGAAGACCCAGGTTCGAATCCCAGCATCCACATGGCAGCTAACAACTGTCCGTAACTCCAGTTCCAGGGGATCCTACAGCCTCTTCTGTCCTCTGCCGACACTGCACGACACGGGTGCACTTACCTACATGCAGGCAATACACGCTTACACATAAAATAAAAATAATAATAAAATATTTTTTTTTTAAGTAGAAACAGGGCCAGCAAGATGATTCGGGGATCAGGGCACTTGCTGCCAAGACTGATACCCTTAGTTTTATCCCCAGAACCTACATGGGAGAAGCAGAAAACTGATGCCTTAAGTTGTCATCTGACTTCCACACACATGTGAATACACACACACACACACACACACACACACAAACACATAAACACACAACACGAAACATGCAAACTAAATGAATAAATTTTTTAAAACTTTTTTTAAGGTAGAAGCATCAGGGGCTGGGGAGATGGCCCATTTGGTAAAGTGCTTGCTGCACAATCATGAGGACCTGAGTTTAGATCCCTAGCACTTGTGTAAAAGCGAAGCATGGTGGTGCATGTCCATTACCCCCGTGCCAGGGAAGTGGAGACAGCAGTGGTACTGCTGTGCATATCCAGTGGTTATGCATGAGGGGTCTAGTGTTTCAGCATCCTCACCAACACTTGCTATTGTCTGCCATTTTCATTTTAGCCATCCCAGTGGCTGTCTCCTGTTCAACTTGCTGTCTCTGATGATTATTGAGCTTGAGCCTCTTACACATGCTTGCTGGCTGTTCATAAATCCTCTTTGGAGAGCCATCCATGCCAGTCCTTTGTCCCCTGTGAGCCACACCTGGCTGTTGAAGGCTGTCTGGCATGCAGTGTGGGCATGTGGATTCTGCTGCCACCTCTGTTCTAGCTCTTTCCCAGGAGACTGATGTGCTGTCCTTCCTCCAACAGATCTTGGACTCAGAGCTCTTTGAGCTGATGCATCAGAACGGGGATTACACCCACTTTTACTTCTGTTACCGTTGGTTCCTGCTGGACTTCAAGCGAGGTACTGACCTCCAACTGGAACTTATCCCCAGACCCTTTGTAGCAGAGCCTCAGAGGTGGATGTGGTTGGGAGGTGAAGGCTGAGAGGCAGGAGTGGCTGGTAAGATCCCTATTTGGGAGACTGAGGAGACAGCTCAGTCAGTAAAGTGCTTGGTATACAAGTGTGAGGGCCTGAGATGGGATCCCCAGAACCCACATAAAAGGCCAGAGGTCGGGGAAGCGAGGCCCAAGCTCCGAAGCCAGGAAAGAAGGAGGTTGGAGAGATTGTGAGGAACCATGGGCAGATAAGACATGCTTTATATATTGGCACATAGAGGCTGCACACAGGCCACACAGAGGTAGGCACACGGGGAGACAGACACGTACAGGGAGGCTGGCAAAGATGAAGGCTCAAGGTCCTGACCTCAAAGTCATATTTATACAGAATCACACAAAAGTGGCATTCTGCCAAAAAAAAGTTCTGTTGTAGATTACATCACTATTTTCTTTTGGGGTTCCCAGACATCTGATATCAGCCATTTTGTGCTGACTCGTAGCCCCCTGGATGTCCAGTGTCAGCCAGCTTGGCCCACTCTGGATAGCTATATCAGAGACATGTTGTCTAAAGATAAACTGGCCCATATGGTCCTCTGTTCCCAACAGAGGCCAGCAAGATAGCAAAGGCATTTGCCGCCAAGCCTGATGACTAAAGCTTGATCCTCGGAATCTACTTGGTGAAGGGAGAAAACCGATTCCTGAAAATTGTCCTCTGATCTGCTCGTGGTGTGATATAACATGCACCCACACAATACATGCATAATTAATCATTTAAAATTGTTAAAAAGCCAGGTGCTGTGATGCACATCTATAACCACGGTACTGTGATCTAAGGAGCTGACTGGCCTACCATCACAGCCAAATTGGGTGAGCTCCAGGTTCAGTGAGAGAGCTTGTCTCAAAAAGTAAGGTAGAGAGATAGCTTAGCAGTTAAGATTTCCTGCTCTTGCAGAGGACATGGGTTTAATTCTCAGCACCCACATGGCAGCTAACAATCATCCATGACTCTAGTTCCAGGGGATCCAACACTCTCTTCTGACCTCTGAGGGTACTGAACTCACGTGGTACACGAATATACATGCAGGCAAAACACATGAAATATAAATAAATTAATTTTTTTAAGTATGGTGGTGAGCAATTGAAGAAAATACCTGACACCAGCCTCTAGCCTCGACATGGCACATGAACACTTGTGCTCACGCATGCCCACACGAACTTGTATATACACAAAGATTCCCATTTCACAGATAAGAAAACTAAGGTTAGGAAAGTGGGATTCAGAGCTTGAACCAGGGTCTTGAACCAGGGTCTCAGCTTGTTCCATCCATCTCCAAAGGTGAGTTCCATTCTGTCTTGCTGTTCAGTGGAGACAAAGGACTTTAAATCTGGAGTTGAGGGACTTCACACATTTCACCCATGACCAAAAGTGACATCACCTTTTAATACATGCTATTGTACATACTTGAGGGTAGCTAATAACACCTGACCCATCTGGGGATGCTGGTCCTTTACTGTTACCAGCATCCCTCCCCCATACACACGAGGCACAGAGAGGCTTTGGGGATGGCCCCAGCCCACGGCCCCTGGCTGGTCAGTGAAGGCTTGAACCCCAAGGCCAACTTATTGGACTCATCAGTCTTGCTCTTTAAGGGCCTCTCTCTCTTTCATCTCCTTGCTAGACTGAGGCAGCAGCCAGCTCTGCCTGTTGAGGGGTTGAGAGAGACACCCATGGGTGCTGTCGAAGATGGAGGGAAGGCAGTAGCAGCAGTCAGGGCAGGGACAGGCCCTTGTCAACAAACCCACACATGCTCAGATTCTTCTACACAGGATTTCAGCTCTGAGAGGAACTTAACGGCCACCTGGTTCACACAATTCATTCCACAGCTGGGGAAACTGAGGCGTTGGCAGCCAGAGGGCGGTGTCAGGTCCCTTGCCTTCCAGCCTGAGCTCTGACCACTGCAGAAGAGTGAGGACACAAGGCTGGCCTGGATTTGTCACTGAGAGATGAGGGACGCCCTCAGGGAGGGCGGGGCCCTGAGTGCAGCTGATGTCTCCTATGTGCATGTGTGGTGTTGCTGCAGAACTGGTCTATGATGACGTCTTCTCTGTGTGGGAGACCATCTGGGCAGCCAAGCATGTGTCCTCTGCCCACTACGTGCTGTTCATCGCACTGGCACTGGTGGAAGTCTACCGTGACATCATCCTAGACAACAACATGGACTTCACTGACATCATCAAGTTCTTCAACGGTACCTAGGACCCCACATGACCCAGGAGGGAAGAGGGGGAGGGGAGGGGGAGAGGATGTGTGTGTGTGTGTGTGTGTGTGTGTGTGTGTGTATGTGTGTGTGTGCATATGTGTGAGTGTGTGAGTGCATGGGGTGTGTGTGATGTATATGTATGTGTGTGAGTGTGGCATACATTTTTGAGACCAAGTCTTGCTGTGTAGCTCTGGCTGACCTCCACCTCTCAATCCTCCTGCCTCAGCATCGTCCCCAGTGCAGGGTTTACAGGAGTGTACCGCCACACCCAGACGTCCTTTTGTGAAACACTCCCTGTCATTCTGCCTGCAGGGTAGAGGCAGAAGGACCCAAGGTCTTTAAGCACACTCCGAGCCAGCAGCATCTCATTTCATTTCCATGGTAACCTTGTGCAGTGGCTTCCTACAGGAAACTGAGGTCTGGAGATGCACACCTTTACCCAGGTCTCTGCATCCAGAGCCACTGTGTGATGTGGACACCCTGGAGCCCAGACCAGGAGCTGGAGGACTGTCCCAGGGTGGAGCACACCAGGCAGCTCACGAGATGCCTCTTGTTTTTCAGAAATGGCAGAGCGGCACAATGCGAAGCAGGTCCTGAAGCTGGCTCGGGACCTTGTGTACAAAGTGCAGACTTTGATTGAGAACAAGTGAGGTGGGCACTGGTGGGCACCCCTGCTGTCCTTCACCGGCTCTCCCTCCTGCAGCCCCGCACAGGCTTCTGGTATCTTTTGACCAGTGAAGATGTCTGTGCAGAGAACAACACCCTTGACTTTGGCCCCTGGGCAGTGGGATGGAGGGGGTCTATCTCAGCGCAGCCTTATGTTTTCCTGTTTGACCAAAGATCGCCCAAGTCTGGGGTTTCCCCTCTTGGGAGTTGGCTTGTGAGTGGGTGGAGGTGGCCCGTCCCTGCTCTCCTCGACTTTCCCTTGTTCCTTCCTTGAATGTGCAGGTGGCACTTGGGTGGGTGGGGCTTCTTTGGAAAATCTGTACAGGAGAGACCTCTGGAGCTCCCTCTGTACCTGGCAAGGACCTTAGAGGTGTTCTAGAACATTCCCAGCAGGTCAACTCTGAGCAGGGTCTCCGAGCTTGCCATTGTTGACATTTGAAGTCTGAGATGTCCTTATGCCCTGGGTTTTTGGGATGGTTGAATGGCATGCTCGCCGTCACTTGCACCACCTCCCAAGGTGATCCAAGGTGTCGCCAAATGTCCCCCCTTTCCCATACACAGCAGAAGTGCCCCCATCTAAGGACCACTGGCTTGGAGGCGAGCTCCCAACGTATCCCTCTCCACTCTTCATGCTAAGCCGCTCTGTCCGAAGTCCACCATTCCCAACCCAGTTAGCAAAAGCACATGGAAGTCCTTCTCTCATCCCTCCCAGAGTCAGAGATCACATTGCTATATTTTCTCAGTTTTCCTCCTCTGCCTGATGCCAGGAGATTCTTCTTTCAAGAAAGACATCTTGCAAGTGCAGTGGGGACCAGAGACATGTCCGTAGGCAAGAGATTGAGGCCCCTGGGGTCCTCTAAGCAACCATACACATTGGCAGGGCAGAGCCCTGCCCCCCACTGCTCGCTCTCTAGGAAAGCCCACAGCCTTCACCTGTGGGTCTGGGTCTCAGAAGCTTACAAACATGTGCAAGCGTGTATGTCTCTGAATTCTTTGGGCAAGTGAAGCCGGCTCCCTCTAAGCACCTTCCTCACTCAGGACAGAGGAGAGATAAGCCAGAGTTTGGTCTGGCGCAGGGTTGGTGTACATTGCCTTGCTGTGAGTTGGGGCCAGGGCTGGGTCTGAGAACATCCTCTCTATTCCATCACACCAAGACCTACCAATCCACACACACCAACCATGAATGAACTTGCACATCTGGCTACCTGTCCCTCGGTAGAGCAGGCTGGTCGTAGCTCTCAACATCCCTGGGGATGGGGCAAACAGAAGGGGAGAGGAGAAAGCTCATCCCAGAGACCTGCAGCCTCCGGGGGAGTCAAGAAATGGCAAGAAGGATTTCAGAGAGAGATATGGTGAGAGTCATTTGAAGCATGGAGGGGACCCTCAGTAAACCAGGATGGGCAGGACTCCTACCCCAATGGTGATTGTCTCTCTCTGTTCCTGTTCCACCCTCTCAGTCAGAACCCCTGCCCTCATCCAGGGGGCAGAGTGAACAGGGAGAGTCATGGACAGCCCTTGCTTCCCGAGGCCAGCTCTGTGGAAGGCCGATGGTCAGTGTCCCCTGATCTGTGAGGTAACTGCAGTCACCCACTGATAGTTGCAGAATAGGAAGGTCTTCTGATGAAAGTTTATTTTACCACTGGGCTGTTGGCGACAGATGATGTTATTTTAGTGCAACCAGGTCCAGACTCCCGATTCTTATTTATTTTTGTAACAGACCAGTGTCAAAGATAGCACAAGACACCCCCTACCCGCCTCCCTTTTGCCTCCCGAGAGCCTGTGCTTGTGCTTCCGAGTGCCTCGTGTTTATTGGTTGAGCAGCCTGATGTCTATTATATGTTTCCTCGTGTCCTGGAATTGAACATGTGGGAATTGTTCTGTCATGGACTAATCTCTTTTTCAGTGTTACCCAAGTATCTTGTAAATGTTTACTGAAGAATTGTGTCTAAATAGAGAGTAAATATATCCCAGCAGAGAAACAAGACTGGTTATTTTGTTTGTTTTACAGGGTTTCATGTAGCCCAGGCTGACCTTGGGCCCCCCTCCCACCATCTAGCAGAGGCTGGCTGAGGCTAGCCTTGAACTCTTGATCTTCCCATTGACTGCCACCTTCCCAGAAGGTGCATTGCACCCTGCTTTGGTTTTTAATTCTGAAGATGGGGTCCTTACTCACTCCAAGGTCTTGTGTAGCCCTTCGACCCATGCCTACTTCCTCTTCTAAACCACAGCCCATTTCCTTTCCACCTAGAATGCTTGAGAAAGCATTGAGAATTGGCTAGAGGAAGAGCCTCAGGGATTACAAGGCTCTCCAGGGGAAGTCGAGGAAGCCGTCACTGTCCAGTGTCAGAACAGCACAGTGGAGTGGGGCCACCTTTCCTCACCTTTCTTTCTCCTCCTTCTGAGTGTCTCCAGCCTAAGATCCCAGGAGCCCCAGTGGAGGGACTTGTGTCCACACTGAAATGCAGTGGGAGGAAGTGCTGTATGTTCTGTCCTCAGCCATTACTCTCAGCTTAGGTAGACGACAAATCAAGGAAACTCTCCCTCATCCCACACTTTAGGTCAGGATCCCCCAAATTCAAACCTCATACTGTCTACCTGTGTCATTCTGACATGTCTTCCAAGTGCCACCATAGTGCAATGTCCTTAAACCAGCTCAATTTTTTAAACTTCAGACATGGAAAGTTAGGATTGTTTGTAAATGAACAGCAGAAAATGGCAAGAATGGTTATTTGACCAAAGCACTATCTCTTACCAGAGCTTTCGAGCCTGAAACCTGCCCTTCCTTCCTTTGTTGGTGTGCTAGCCAGTGTTCTGTTGCTATAACAAATGCCAGAGATAATCAACTTACAGAGAAAAAAGGTTTATTTAGGCTTACCATTTTGACAGTTTCAGTCCATGGTGGGTAGACATGTTGCTTTTATACCTCAAGGAGGAGAGTAGGGACATACAATGGCTGGAGCCTGTGGAAGAGCAAAGTTGCTAACCTCACAGCCAGGAAGCAAAAGAAAAGAAGGGGCTGGGTCATCCCTTTTCAAGGGTATGTCTCCTAGTGTCTAAAGGCCTCCCATCAGACTCTGCCTCTTAAAGGTCAACTACCTCCCATTAATACAAAGTTGGGGACCAAGCATTTAACCTGTGGGCAGTTGAGAGGGCATTTTAAGATTCAAAATATAACAGTTAAGAAAGGAGATAGTAGAGCTGGGAGAGGGCAGCTTATGAAAGTGCTCACCACACAGGCACGAGGACCTGGATCTGAGCCCTAGAACCCATGTAAAAGGCCAGGTGTAGTGGTATGTTCCTACAGTCCCAGCACTGGGGAGGTGGAGGCACATGGATCCCTGGAGCTCACTGGCCAGCCAGCATGGCCTACTGGGTAAGCTCCAGGCCACTGAGAGACCCTGTCTCAAAAAGGGGGGAATAGTACCTGAGGAGGATACGTGAGGTTGACCTCTGGCCTCCTCATACATGGACACACATGGGCACACACAAAGCAGAGGTAGAGTTGAGGTTTGAGAGGCATTGAAGGTACGGTAGCACCCAATGAGCCTTTGTTTTTATTTATTTACTTAGCATTGCTTTTTAAAAAATAACGTGATCACACTAGGAAACTTTGTATAGGCTGGAGAATTTGGAAAGGAAGTGAATGCCATATTTACATTATAGGAACAGTGATAAATTTCACAGCATTGTTAGAAAATGCCAGTGCAGTTTTGTCAGTAAATAATATTCAAAAGTTACAGTTGACATACAGAATTGTGAGTTGATATTCTAAAATACATTGACATTATTTTTAGAGAATTATATCAATTTAGTTATTACAGTACTTTAAAAAAAAAAAATATTGTGTTTTAAAGTTTTATTTTAGACAGGGTCTTCCTATAGCCCCAGCTGGCCTGGAACTCACAGAGATCCACCTGCTGCTGCCTCCCATCAGACTGTGATTTTATCTCTAGAAGTTCAATTAGGTGACTTCCATTTTCTGTAGGGCACAGGTGAATGTACACAGGGGCTGCAGACAAGTAATAGAAAAATGATGGGAAACCTCTTCATGCCTGGGAATGGGAAAGGTCTAATGTCAAGGTCTGGGTGCCCAGGACCACATGTGGAGTCAAGACCATAGCTGACCATCAAGGGAGGTGGAAAGTCTATTCTAGAGAATTAGTTCTCCCAAGACTAGAATCTGCAAATGACAGAAACCTCCCTTGTCCCCAGGATAAGCCCAACACAGAGGCAAAGCCACTGCCATGCACTACCTGGGACCCTGGGGGAAGGACCTGGGACCCTGGGGGAAGGACCTGGGACCCTGGGGGAAGGACCTGGGACCCTGGGGGAAGGACCTGGGAACCTGGGGGAAGGGGTTGTACAGAGTGCAGCTGCTCAGAGAAGGCTGAAACTGTTGCCCAGCTTCAGGAAGTGGAATGTGGAACCATAGCTCAGGGTTGGGGACCACAGCTCCAGCTCACAGAGGGGACATAGCTCCAGTTTCACAGGACAGGACCACTACTCCAGCTCATAGAAGGGGACCACATCTCTAGCTCACAGGAGTGAACCACAGATCCAGCTCACAAGAGAGGACCACAGCTCCAGCTCATGGAAGGAGACCACAGCCCAGTGAGCCTTTTTTATTCAAAGGCTGAAAGTACTGAAGTAAGCATGACTTTCACATGACACCCCTTAAATTTGATTCATCTTTCTCTGTTCACACTTGGGAGAGTGATGACATAGGATCCCAGATCTACTGTGTGGCCTTGGGCAAGTAACTTTACCTCTCTGAGCCTTAGTTTTTACATGTGTGAAATGGGGATAGCAGAGCCTCCCTTGGTTCTGGACTGGATCCTGGGTCTCCCATGTGATGGAGTGCCCTAACCCTCAGCGTCATTGTTGAGGTGTCCTTGCTGGGAACCCATCTTCCCAGAGTTCCTGCCGGCCCTATCTCTAAGGTTCTCAGTTGAGTCTGTGCAACTTACAAGGATGTGGTTGGCTCCTGAGGAGGACTCAGGCTGGGTATGGGATAAACCAGCACAGGATGTCCATGCAAGGAGACCATCCATCTGTCTGTCCTTGGCAGGTGTGATGTCCATGCTGGCTCTGTGCTTTGCATTGGTTCCTGCCCTGCTGGGTCAGAGCTGTGGTTCCCCCAGCTTTTAACTTTAGAGTTACAGAGCACAGTACAAGCTGGAATCCAGCATAGGTCCTCCCAGAGGAGGATTTTAACCTCACAGGATGCCAGTGTGTCAGTTACTTAGTCACCACTAGGCCCACACAGCTCCTTGGGGACTTTCCATTGCATTAGGGAGCTGCAAGGAGCTCTTTGGGCCCTTCCTCATCTCTGGTCTTGGTGGGGAGATCTGGTGGGCTCCTCTTGTTTTGATGGAGAGAGCAATGCAGGGAGCAAGGGTCATCTGCTGTCAGATGGGCTCTCTAGAAATGCCTTTGCCTTGTAGCCAAGGAATCGCCACTTGTGGAGTTGCTGGGAGATGCCTTGGAGGGCCATTGTGAGGTGAAGGAAAAGACATAGCCCTGGACTTGAGGGTGGAGCTGTGCAGCTCCCTCTTGATGGTTTTATAACAGAATTTTCCTGGACTTCAAGGAACCTCCCCCAGGTGACTGATAAACTTGGTCTCCCAGGACATCTGAGTGCATACACATACTCAGTTTTCCTAATACATAATCACTATTTTAAAAAGTGGTCAAAGGTCAGGCGTGGTGATGCATGCCTTTAGTCCCAGCACTCAGGAGGCAGAGGCAGGTGGATGGATCTCTGTGTGTTCAAGACCAGCCTGGTCTATATAGCAAGTTCCAGGCCAGCTGGGGCTACAGGGAGACCCTGTCTCAAAAAAAAACAAAAACAAAAAAAAGTGGTTAAGGGGCTGGAGAGATGGCTCAGTGGTTAAGTGAACTGGCTGCTCTTGCAGAGGACCCGGGTTCAATTCCCAGCACCCACGTAGTGACTAACAACTGTCTGTAACTCCAGCTCCAGGGGATCTGACACCCACTTCTGACCTCCATGGGCATTGCATGACATGGATGCACTTACATGCATACAGGCAATATGCTCGTACATATAAAATAAAAATAATAAAATATTTTTTTAATTAAATAAAAATTAAAAAGTGATCAATTTGTCCTAGTGTTCTTTCTGGCAGATAAATCAGCTGCCTCCTCTGATCTGTTTTCGACATTATAGAACCACTCTCCAGGGTGGTTTGTAGATAGTCTTGGGTGAGCATTAGACCCAGAAGTTTTTGTCTAAGTGGGGGCACACAGCAAATCCAGGGATTATTTTGCTCTACCACAGAGTCTAGAAGACCTGGATTCAATACCCAACTCTGCCACTGATGGGCTGTATAGCCTTGGGCAAGTAACTTTACCTCTCTGAATCTCAAGTTCCTCTTCTATGAAATGGAAATAATAAAGCTTCCCTTAAAGAGAGTTGGCTCTCCAATGTGTCTATATGATCAGCACCCTTTCTCCATTCTTCCGTCAGCATCCACTCTAAGAATAGCCTGAGTATGTGTCCTAGTGACCCTCTATTGCTGTGATAAAATACTGTCCCAAACCAACTTGGAGAGGAAAGGGTTTATTTGACTTACAGCACAGTCCATCATCAAGGGAAGCCAAGGTAGAAACTCAGGACAGGAACCTGGGGCACAGACCATGGAGGAACTCTGCTTCCTGGCTTGCTCCCCTGGCCTGTGCTCAGCCTGCTTTCTTATACAACAGAAGTCTACCTGCCCAGGGTGGTACCATCCACAGTGGGCTGGGTCCTCCCATATCACTCAACAATCAAGAAAATATCCCACAGACAAGGCCACAGGCCGATACAATGGAGGAAATTCCTCAGTTGAGGGTCCCTCTACCCGATGTGTTAAGTTGACAACTAAAGCTGTCTAACACAATTGACCCCGTGTCAAATTGACACACAAACACATCGCTATTAAATCACAGCCTTTCCATTTCTTATCTCCAAATCTCATGTTACTATTACAACATAAGACAGCACAACTTTAAAAGTCTCATGGTCCTTAAAAATTCAAACACTTTAAAAGTTCAAAGTCTCTTTTAAGCTGGGCGTGGTGGCGCACGTGTTTAGTCCCAGCACTCGGGAGGCAGAGGCAGGAGGATCTCTGTGAGTTCGAGGTCAGCCTGGTCTACATAGTGAGTTCCAGGACAGCTGGGGCTACAGGGAGACCCTGTCTCAAGAAAAAAAAGTCCAAAAGAAGTCTCTTAACTACCAGCATCTGTAAAATCCAAAACAATTTAAATACTCTCGTATTTCGAAAGGCAGGAATCAGGCACACTTAAGCAAAATCAAAGTCCAGCAAAGTAGCTCAAGGTTGACCATCTGGGATTCATGCATGATCTTCTGGACTCCAAAGGGCTTGGGCTCCACTTTTCTGGCTCTGCCATCCACAGCACACACAGCTTATCTTGTAGGCTCTAGCTGGCTCACTCCACACCTGCCATTGTCCTTGTTGGTCATCTCCAACATGCTAAGGTCTCCATTGCAACTGAGGCTGCACCTTCACCAAGGGCCTCTTCTGGTCTTACATGATGCCAACCTCAGATCCTCTCCTTGACCCCTTCATGCCTTTAACACCAAAACCATGTTGGAGACTTGTACACATTACCAAGTCTTGCGTCTACCTTGAGATGGAGACTTGGGCCTCCACTGGACCACAGCTTCTGTGTGCTGACCCTGAGGAAACACTTCCTAGAAGATTTTGCCACAATGATGCTGGTCTCTTGTTACAGCTGATTTTTGAGACCCAGTTAACCAGCATCAATCGTCTCAGTAAAACAAAGGTTTCACTTCAGTGGTTCTGGTCTCTTTTTAGCCACAGCTGATTCTTCAACCCCAGTCAACCAGAAACCACAGATTCTCAATTCAAAATATCATACAAACAGCCCTGATAATCTTTGCTTCCCTTTGAAGCTTCACAAGCCAGGCCTCCATGGTCTACACCTCTTTCAGCATTATCTTCCAAGTTCCTACAGAACACCATGCACTTTTCCAGTCCGAACCTCCAAAAATGTCCACAGTCCTCACAAACACATATTGTCAGGTCCATCACAGTGAAATACCCCATGATCCTGGTACCAATTTCTATCCTAGTTACCCTCTATTGCTGTGATAAAAATACTGAGGGGCTGGAGAGATGGCTCAGCGGTTAAGGGCACTACCTGCTCTTGCAGAGGACCCAGGTTCAATTCCCAGTACCCACATGGTGGCTACGAACCATCCTTACTCCAATTCCAGGGAAATCCAAAGCCCTCTTCTGTCCTCTGAGGCATTGCACGACATGGGTGCACTCACATACATGCAGGCAATACACTTATACATGTAAAATAAAAATAATAAATAAAATATTAAAAAAAATACTAACTGAAACTAACTTGGGGAGGAAAGGGTTCATTTGATTTCCAGCAGAGTTCACCATCAAGAGAAGCCACTGCTGACAGGGGGCTGGAGAGACGGCTCAGTGGTTAAGAATACTGGCTGTTCTTGCAGGGGACCTGGATTCAGTTCCCAGAGCCCACACAGCAGCTGACATCTGTCTATAATTCCAGTTCCAGGGGATCCAACACCCTCTTCTGACCTCAGTGGTCATTGCATGACATAGGTGCATTTAGATACACGCAGGCAATACACAGACGGTTGTCTGCTGACATGTGAATACTGGGGACTGTACCTGGGTCCTCTGCAAGAGCAACCAGTGCTCTTAACTGCTGAGCCATCTCTCCAGCCCATAATTTCTTTTCTTTTTTTTTTTAAAGACTGCTGACATGTCCCATTGGCCTTGGCTACATGTCCTAGTGCTCCCAATCAGACTGTCATCTTGATATTTCCAAATGCCAAGGTAGGGAAGACACATTTACTCTTCCTCTGGAGCAACCAAGCTTGGGAAGTGCCAGCTTACAACTGCCTGTGACAATGTCCCCTGTGAGTGGAATGTTGGCATGGCTGGATCCAGGTGTTCAAATGAGTCTGAATTCCACCTCTTTCCAAAACTCACAATTCCTTTCCATGCTGACTTTTACAGGTCCCATACTCACCTCTGAACCAATCATTCTGACCATCCTTGACTAGCCAGTTGTCAATCTTAAAGCCCATAATGGTCAGAAGGTAGCTGGGGGTCATGTACTGGGTGGAGGAGGGGGGGTTTAATACAGAATGCTCAAATCTCCCATGAGAAGATGAAAGAAAATGTATGTGCCCATGACAAAGATGTTGTATCAGACAACAGGTTCCCATGTTTGCTCTACATACTTTTCAGACATATATTTGGTTCTCACCCCTATTCTGTGAGCCAGAGATGTGATGACAGGGAATGTTTGCCAAGCTATCTGTGCAGGCATGGCACAGCACGCCTCATTTACACACAGTACCTCAAGTTCATGCAACCCATGAGAAAAGCATCTTCCCAAAGAATAAATGGGCCCAGAGAGGGAAAGCAGTGTGCCCAGGGTCACATAGCATCCAAGCAGTAGAGGTGGGATTTGTACCTGTGTATGTAGCAATTTCATACAACTATAGGTTAAGCTTTTTTTGCTCCTCTCAGGCCATGTTTATTTGCTCATTTCTGGCATGAAGATGATTCTCTGAGTTTCGCTGGAGAAGAGGATGGCTGTTCTCTGGACTGTGGCCATCTGAGGCCATCCGATGATGGGCAGGAGGCTGGCCAGGACCATGTTAAGGATGGCCAAGGCATAGCCCCAGCTCAGATGGCACGCTCCACTGTGGTACACTGAGGAGCCTTTGCAGACTTCTTTGGCGAATGGGGAAGCCAGAGTGACTGGGAAAAGCAGCAAGCCCACAAGGGAGGAGGCAGCTGGAAGGAAAGGAAGCCAGTGTGTGACTGAGAGGGTCTGAGCCAAACTGTCATCCCAGAGCTCATCTGGCCACCCTGCCATTCTCCCCAAACCCAACCATTCACAATCCACTCATCCATCAACCCATCCACCAACCCATTCATCCAAGCCCCCATCCACCAATCTACCTATCGGTTGATGGATCCATCCATTCATTCATTAATCACCCCATCAATCCACCCATCTACCAATCCATCTGTCATTCAATTGATCCATCCACCATTCCACATCCACCCACCCAACCACCCATCTCTCCATCCATCCATTCATCTGCCCCATCACTCATCCACCATGCATTCATATATTCACCCATTTATCTATCCATCAATCAACTGATCCACCCACCTACCCACCATCCATCCATCAATCCATTCATCCATCCATCCACCATCCACTTACCCATTAGAGAAATGAAAATCAAAAGTACAATTCAGAGCCTGATGTGGTGGTGCACACCTTTAATTCCAAGAGGGAGGCAAAGGCAGGCGGATCTCTGTGAGATTGAGGCCAGCCTGGTCTACATAGCGAGTTCCAGGACAGCTCTGGCTACAGGGAGACCTTGCCTCAAAAAAGACACACAAAAAATACAATGCGATACCAACTCATACTCATTAGAATGGCAGAGAGAGAGAGAGAGAGAGAGAGAGAGAGAGAGAGAGAGATAGAGAGAGAGAAAACTGGAAAGATATAGAGAATGGGGAGCCTGGAAACTGTCGTGAGTATAAGGTGGCCTGGTTTCTATAAAGAAAATCTCACGGATTCTCAGATTAAACTGAACTTCCATTCCATTCCTAGATATGCACCAGGAAGAACAGAGGTCAGCCTTCTCCAGCATAGTGAAATCGGGGTAGACAGGAAAGAGCTGTCAGATCTCTCTCTGATAGTTCTAATTTATTAATTTGATTTTTTGTGGTATTTTTGAATGCTGAGATTAAGGGCATGTGCCACTATGCCCAGCTAATTCATTAATTTGAAACTGACAAAATGTTAGTATTTATTCTGCATAGCATGCATACATTTGAATAATGGAATATTATTGTCCTGATTAGTTTTCATTGTCAACTTGATACAACCTAGAGTCACCTGGGAAGAGAGGGCCTGAACTAAATAATTTCCTTAACCAGACTGGACTCTAGCTGTGTCTGTGAGAGACTGTCTTGACTAATGATTGATGTAGGGGGGCCAGCCCACTATGGGCCGCACCATCTCTAGGCAGGTGGATCTAGGTTATATAAGAAAGCTGGTTGAGGGGCTGGAGAGATGGCTCAGCGATTAAGAACTCTAGTTGTTCTTGCAGAAGACCCGGGTTCAAATCCCAGCACCCACATGGCAGCTAACAACTGTCCATAACTCCAGTTCCAGGGGATCCAATGGCCTCTTCTGTCCTCCATGGGCACTGCACGACATGGGTGCAATTCCCTACACGCAGGCAATATAGGCATACACATTGAAAAAAAAAAAAGCTGATTGAGCATGAGCCAGAGAAAAGAGAGAGGGAGAAGGGTGGAGAGAGAAAGGGGGCGGTGCCAGTGGGGCAGGTTGGGGGAGCCAGTAGCAGCGTTCCTTCATGGCTTTTGTTTGAGCTTCTGCCCTGATGCCCCTCAGAGATGAACTGTGATCTGGAAGTGTAAATCTTTCCTCCCCTGAGTTGCTTTCGGTCAAAGTCTTTTATCACAGCACAGAAACTAAACTTACTGAAGCTTTCAAAGGAAGTTCTGACCTGCACTGTAGCTTAGATGAACCTTGAGTGCGTTATGCTTAGCGAGATAAGCAGGCCACAAAGGGACAGTGTACGCAGACACACACACACACACACACACACACACACACACACACACACACACACTGTCCAGTGCAGAAGTCAAACTCAAAGTGACAGGAAGAAGGCTGGGGGCTGGGGGCTGAGGGGAAGGAGTGGGAGGTGGGTGTGTAATGTGTTCAATTTCAGTTTTACAGATGAGGAGCAGGGCTCTGCAGACAGACAGTGGTGATGGTTGTATGCTATGAATGTATTTAATGCCACAGAAGTCTACCCTGAAAAATTGTTAAGATTGGGCCAATGAGATGGTTCAGCCTGTAAAAGCAGTAAAGGCGCTTCCCACCAAGCCTGACCACCTGATTTGATCCCCAGGACCCACATAGTGGAAGGGGAGAACAGAGGCCTATAAGTTGTCCTCTGACCTCCATATGTGCTTTGTATGTGCACACACAATAAAAAGTAAATGTAATAAATTTTAAAAATTGCTAAGATAATAAATTTTGAGTTATGTGTAGTTTGTCATGATAAAACATAATTTAAGGCACAAAGTTTAGAATGTGCATATTCTTGATGCTGTATATATATTTTTTTAAAATTTATTATTTTTATTTTATGTGTATGCATGTATTTCCTGCATGTAGGTAAGTGCACCTGTGTCGTGCAATGCCTGCGAGGGTCAGTTGGATCCCCTGGGACTGGAGTTACTGACAGTTGTTAGCTGCCATGTGGGGGCTGAGATTTGAACCCAGGTTTTCTGCAAGAACAACCAGTGTTCTTAATCACTGAGCCATCTCTCTGGCCCTGATATTGTACATTTTATGCCTTGAATCACTTTGAAAAGTGTCTTAGAAATCCTGACAATCCTCTGTACCTTCACAGGAATTTCATATGTATTTATGAAGATGATTCTGTATTCTAGTCAATTTTTTTGGGCATGACTAATTTATATCTTCATACTCATTCTGCACAATCTGTATATCAAACTTACAGGTGTGACCTTAAGTTTAACTTTTTTTTTAAAAAAAATGGGAGGTTAATAAAATTTAAACTGTTTGATGGGAAATTTGTTAATGCTATTATGTCTCATAATTATTTTTTAAAAAAAGAAAATGTAAAAGGTGTTAAAAGGATATGGGAATGGAGATATTTTCCAAAATAGAAAAAATGAGAAAGCCTAAGCAATTGATGAAGGTCTGTTGGTTTGTCATGATGTATAAAGGATGAAGCAAAAATAAAATGCACATAACCTTAAATATTATA
>NW_008352136.1:2252103-2291054 GCF_000622305.1 Nannospalax galili
TCCTATTCATGATTCAAGGACTTTCTTTTCCCCTTAGAGATAAGAGTTATGCAATTTGGGAGTCTTTTAGATAGACCCACTGAAGGGGTACCCCAATTGCCTCACCCTGCATCCCTCCCTCGTCATCATGGAAGAAGCCAGAGCAGTCTGCATTCCTATTACTGGCAATTTGGGTAACCTCTTCAGAGGGTGATTGGTAAGAATAGGAGGTAGGAATTGGCTAGGCAGTTAGGGTAGAAAGACCCCAAAGAAAAGTAGCCAGTTTCTTGGCTAAAAGTCAAAATGTCCTTGGGCCTCTTAGCAACATACTCTGTTCCAAAGGCCAAAAATGTTGAAAGTATTTGGGAGCTTGTATCTAATCCTTAAAAGATTTTAGGATTACCTCTTCAGAGAGGGGAATATTAGAGTAGCCAAAATCCCCATAAAAATAAATAAATAAATCAAAGAAGAAGAAAGAATACATAAAGTTATCAGAAAAAAGTGATGGGGAGAGATGGGAGGAGTTGGAGGGGAGGGAGTGGGCATGGATTTGATCAAAACACCTTATATGCATGTATGAAATTCTCAATAATTTTTTTAAAAAGAAAAACAAAAAATAAATAAAATTTAAATTGTTTAACAAAAAAACAAAAAATATAATTGATAATCAGGCATGATGGTCGCACAGCTGTAATCTCAGAACTCAGGAAGCAGAGGCAGGAGGATCATGAATTTGATCCAATCTAGACTATACAGCGAGATCCTGTATCAAAAAAAAAAACTAAGGGTTGGGGCTGTAGCTCAGTGGTAGAGCACTTACCTAGCATGCCCCAGGCCTCAAGTTCCGTCACCCGCACCAAGCACACATATTTATTTTAAGTATATCCATGTTGTACCTTGTTAAGATCTAACTTCAAATAGATACCACCTAGACCTGAGCCCAAAGGGATAGTGTGATACTTTATTTCAGCTCCATTTGTAACTTTCTGTTTTTTTTTAAAGTTAGATTCCCTGGGAATCTTTAAAACCATGTATCTAGGTATATTTATTTTAACAAATTCTAAGTATTTTAAAATCTCTTTTTGAAAAAACAATAACTGGGGCTGGAGAGATGACTCAGTAGTTAAGAGCACTGACTCCATTCCCAGCACCTACATGGTGGCTAACAACTGTCCATAACTCTAGTTCCAGGGGATTCTACAGCTTCTTCTGTCCTCCGGGGGCACTGCATGACATGGGTGCACTTACCTACATGTAGGCAATACACACATACACACAAAATTTAAAAAAATTAAAAAATTAAAAACCAATCGCTTATCTGGACATGGTGACACACACATTTAATCCCAGCACTCAGGAGGCAGAGGCAGGTAGATCTTTGTGAGATCGAGGCCAGCCTGGTCTACATAGCAAGTTCCAGGCCAGGTGGGACTATAGGGAGACCCTGTCTCAAACAAACAAACAAACCAAAACAATAACTTAAAAGCAAAAGAAACTGTTGTGGGTGTGGAGGGGGCAGTGAAGGCACTAGGGGAATGAGTCATTGCCACACCTCAGGGGTCGCCCAGAGGACAGGAGGGAGCTCCCCAGCCTTGTTCCATTCCAGGTCAAGGGGAAGGAAGGCAAGGCGGGGTAAGAGAATAGCAAAGCTTAGGAGAGAGAAGCTCCCTAGATTGAGGTCAGGGACAACTTCATAGTGGCCTGAGCAAAGCCTTAATGGGTCGGTGGGGTGGTGGTGGGGGCCTGGGAGCAGGGAGACCTTCAGGCAGAGAGAATGGGGTTCAGAGTTGCAGGGAACAGTGGGCAGCTGGATAGGTGAGGCCAGGAAAGACTTGGGTTTCCTTCTGCATGCCACAAGAAGCCCTTGGAGGGTGGATATGCCAGTCAGGTGGCAGGATCTGATTTCACCTTAGCAGGACCTGTCTGTCCAGTGTGGGGGTAGGAGTGGTGGCCTATGAGGTGTTATTGTCATAACCCAGGTCAGATCATGGAGGACGTATCAGATGAGAATCACTGCAGGCTACTGCCCTCAGAGGTCCCTTCGACCCTCCTCAGCAGATGCAGCAGATGGAGGATGAACTACACTTCGGCATCCCCTCAGCTCTAAGCTGGGTCAGTTTGGGCAGTGCCCAACCTACCCAGCGATACAGAAGTAGCTCTGGTAAACATGATACAAAGTGGATGGATGAAAGAGAAACAAAGGGGGTGGACACTTAGGACTAGGTCGGCTGAGGGGAATTTTCCCTGGCACAGTTTCTCAACTGCTGAAGGACAGGAGCAGTCTACCATCTGGGGTTCACCTCTGAAACCTGACTGTGGAGATCAGATCTCAGCACCGTATGTCAGGGATCTACCTGCTGCCCCCTGCACCACTGGTATCAGGCCGCTGCCCCTCCTCAGGTAGAGCCCTCTGGGAGCCAGGGCCCAGGACAGAAGCAGGACAGCACTGAAGGCCAACAGCAGCCAGCCTCCCAGGAGCATTGCAGCTGAGACCTGTCGGGACAGAGGACAGGAATGGTGGGGCAGAGAAGGACGGGGGGTGATCCCTCTGCCTACTGCCCAGTGAGTCCTCAAAATGTCCTCAACCACCTGTGCCATTATTATAATCTCCATTTTTCCTATAAACAGAGGTCCAGAGATGCCAAACCTTTTGCCTCAGAACAGAAATAAGTTAATCAAATAAGCAAAATCAGGATCCAGGCTGAGGGACCAGCATACCCCTCCTTTACGCAGTACTTCTTAGGGTCACCAGAAGCATGAACTGAGTGCTGCATTGGCACCTTTGCGTTCAGTTTTGGAAGGCTGTATACTCTTCCTCACAGGTGCTAGACTAAGCATCCATCCTCCCATCCTTTCCACTGCTCACTTGATGATGTGCATCATCATGATGGCTTGAGCACCTTATCTTTCATGGCAGAGCTCAGAGGATAGCTTGGGAGGAGTTCACAGGTTTCACATAGCACAACCCCTAGAAGACACGTCTGGGGTCATCCCCGATTTGCATACTGATGACAGTGATTTTCCACCAGATGGCAGTACAGTGTCTTTTCCTGGCTTGCACAAAGGTGCTATAGAGGCTGAAAGCCTTGTCTAGATGGAAGTCACACCCCAAATCCACAGTCAGCAGCTCAGAGGTGTAGCCCAGAACTCTTTGTGCAAGGTTCCTGTGCTGAATAGCTTTAGCTGTCAACTTGACACACCTGGGTAGAGGAAGAATTGCCTCCACTGGACTGGTCTGTGGCAATGTCTGTGGGGCATTTTCTTGATTTTTGAGTGATGGAGGGGGGTTGCCCAACTTACTGTGGATGGTGCCACCCCTGGGCAAGTGGGCCTGTGTTGTATAAGAAAGCAGGCTGAGCATGGACCAAAGGAGCAAGCCAGTAAGCACCATTCCTCCATGGCCTGTGCTCCAGCTCCTGGCTCCAGGTGCCTGCCCTGAATTCCTACCTTGGGCTCTCTCAGTGATGAACTGTGACCCAGGAGATGTAAGACGAATAAACCCTTTCATCCCCAAGTTGGTATTGGTCAGAGTGTTTTGTCACAACAATGGAGAAACAAACTAGAACAGTTCCTCATGTGTTTCTTAAGTGTTGTCTGGTTCAAGACCCTGTGTGCTCTGACACTGGGACACCTGGGTGGTCAGCAAAGGCCCCCAGACCCCATTCCTCAGGAGCCAGCATCTCTGCCCTGGTGGCTGGAGGAGGTTGTGTCTTACCTTCCAGGTCAGGCTGGGAATGTCCTCCAGGGACCTGAAGGTCACACAGCTGTGGTTCCAGCTGTCACCCTGCAGCCAGGAACAGTAGGTAAAGATGCCATAGGAGAAGGTGGGGCTCTGGAACCAGGCAGGGGAGAGGAGGCTGAGGCTGGACATGCAGGTGAGGGAGAGCCCAAGAACTGCCCTCACACCACCCTCCATCAGGAGTGTAGCTGACCTATGGGTCAAAGCAAGGTGAGAAGTGATGAGGGTAGAGACAGGCAGCCCTAGCCAGGGACCCGGTCCTGTGGTGAGAGCCCCGGTCAGCAGCCCCTTCTGCCTGGTGACACCAGTGTCCAGCACAGGTCAGAAGTGAGGACATTGCTCCAGTAAGTTCTAGAAAAGGGACTTCCAAGGTCAAGAATAATGCTGGCAATAAAAGAAACCTTTGCACACAGCCCAAGCCCCTCTTCCAAGGGCCCCACTAGGTTCATTCATTCATTCATTCATTCATTCATTTCTTTGGCAGTCCAGCATGCCTCATGTAATGGTTAATCTTGACTACCAACCTGACAGGATCAAGAATCAGTAGAAGGGACAAGTCTCTGACCATGCCTTGAAGGAGTATATGGATTAGGTTAACTGAGGATGGAAGACCTACCTGAATGTGGCACCATCCCATGGGCTGGGGTCCAGACTGAATGAAAAGAAGAAAGAAGGATCTGGAGAGATGGCTAATTGGTTAAGAGCACTGGCTGCTCTTGCAGAGGACCTGGGTTTGATTTCCAGCACCCACATGGCAGCTAAAAACCATCTGTAACTCTAGTTCCAGGGGATCCGAAGCCCTCTTCTGATCGCTGTGGGCATTGCATGACACACATGCAGACAACACACTCATACACATAAAATTTAAAAAAATTTAAATATATAAAAAGAAAAGAAAGAGGAGAACGCAAACTGAGAGGAGCACAAGCTCAGCACCGCTCTCTCTGCTTCCTGACTGTGGATGCCACGTGACCAGCTGCCTCTGCTTCTACCCCCATGACTTTCCTGCCATGACTGTGTTCCCTCAAATTGTGAGCCAGAATAAACCCTCCCTTCCTTCAACTGCCTCTTGTCAGATATTTGACCTCAGCAACAAGAAAAGTAGCTAGCATGCCTCCCTGTCCAAAAGGCTCTTAAGCCCCACACACCTATACGGGGCTTCTGATAGCTGCCCCACTCACTGGCTAACTCCCTCCATCAGTGGGCATGTTCCCTGTTCCATGTGGGCGATAGGGTCTGCGGGGTTGACTGGCAGCTGGTGTGGTGTAGTGCAGTGTGCATTGGCCATATTCGGTCCCTAAAAGAATCCTTGAGAGAATTTAGGAATGTGGACACATGGTCTTACCAACTGTTCTAGGTATTGGGCACTGTCTTAGTCCACTTACTGTCACTCTAAACAGAATGCTGCAGATAGGGTCATTTATAAAGAAAGAAGTTCGTTCAGTTCATTGTGGTATTGGAGGTTGGGAAAACCAAGAGCACAACTTGTGGCATCTGCTGGTGAGGGTTTTGAACAGTGTCAGATGTGGTGGAAAGCATCCTGCACCAGCTCCTATCTCTCTTTTCTTCACTTTTTAAAATTATTATTTTGAGGTGTGCCTGTGTGTATGTATATGTGCATTTACATTTGTGTATATACATATGGAGACCAGAGAACAACTTTAGGTATCATTCCTCAGGGGCCATCCACCTCGTATTTTCAGACAAGGTCGCTCCCTGAGACCTGGAGCTTACAAGTTCAGCTAGGTTGACAAATCATTGAGCCCCAGGGATCCACTATCTCTCTGCCTCCCCAGTGCTGGGATTACAAGCACACACTACCATGCCCAGCTTTTTTGTGTGTGTGTGGGTGTTGGGAATCAAACTCAAGTCCTCATCTTTACTGAGTCTCCCTGGCCCTCTCTTTCTCTTCTTACAAAACCATTACCTCTCATGGGGCTGGAGAGATGCTCAGTGGTTAAGAGCACTGGCTACTCTTGCAGAGGACCCAGGTTCAATTCCCAGCACTCACGTGGTGGCTAACAACGGTCCCTAACTCCAGTTCCAGGGGATCTGACACCCTCTTCTGACCTCCTCATACATTGCACTAATACACATAAAAGGAAAAAAAAAAAGCCATTACCTCTCATAGGGGCCCTGCCCTGGTGACCTCACCTATCCTTCCCTATGTCCCCAAGACCCTGCCTCCAGATAACGTCAACATAGCATTTAAGGATCCTAATGCATAAACTTTAGGGAAACACTCAAATCATGGTAATCTTAATACCAGTTTTTAAAAGAATTTTTTTTTTTTTTTAAAAAAAGCAAGGGACTAAAATAGAGTCTTAGAGCCTTACCTAAGCAATGGTGGAGGTGGCAGACTCACAGCCCAAGCTCGGGGGAGGCTTGCTCTGGTTGGCAGAAGCCCTAGTTTGTTCAAGAGCTCTCAGTATCCAAGTGGGACCTGCCAGTCAAGCAGAGGGCAGCCTTGCAAATGTCCTGGGACTATGGCTGCAGAACATTGGTGTTCTCAAAGCCGGGTCAGCTTTAAACATGGCAGGAACCCTCGGCTCTCACCTGGTACCTGGGGCAAGATGGCCCATGGCTGTAGGCCTCAGTTTCTCCATGTGTATAAGAACACTATGGCGGGGTGTGGTGGCGCACGCCTTTAATCCCAGCACTAGGGATGCAAAGGCAGGCAGATCTCTGTGAGTTCAAGGTCAGCCTGGTCTACATAGTAAGTCCCAGGACAGCTGGGGCTACAGGGAGACCCTGTCTCAAAAAGATTAAAACAAACAAACAAAGAACACTATGAATCCCGGCAGACAAGTGATGCTGATTCAGTTGAGGTGGAGACAAGACCTTCCCCTTCCTAGGTGTCTGAACTTGGGGATCTGCCTCCAGTCTGGGAAAGTGGGGGAGGGGAAGGGAGGTTGCTGTAGCATCACATGGGAGGTACAGGGATCTGCCTGGAAGGGAGGGCCAGGGTCAAGCTGCCAGATCTTTCCACTCTGGGATTGGAACCCCCTGGAGCTGCTTGCCAGCAAGTGAGCAGTTGTCCCTTGAGTGAGGACTTATATTTTCCCTTCACTAAACCCCACAGTTCCTTTGGGTTGGCTGATCTCAGGGCTGTAATTCTAAACCAAAAGACTGGGGAGCCTAGGCCAGGGAGGGGGGGAGGGGGGATTTGCCTCTGGGCCCTGGAGGTTTCTGGCCTTGAAAAGACTCTTAGATAAGACTCGTGTCACCTGGAAAAATCATAGAAACTGAGCAGGTGCCCAGAAAGCTAACCAAGGCTTTACAACCCCAAATCAGGTCTGGTCAGGCTCCAATTAGGGGATCGACCTGCAGGGAACCGGAAAGAGACTGATTGCTTTCTTCTCTGCCTAGAGCTGACTTTTTAATTTAATTTCGATCTATTTTTTGTGGGGGGCCTGCCACAGTGTGCATGTGGAGGTCAGAGAACAACGTGAAGGAATTGGCTCTCTCCTCCATCGTGTGGGTCTGGGGATTGAATGCCAGTCTTCTGGTTTGAGGGCAAGTGGCTTTGCCTACTGAGCCATCTTGTCACCTCTTAGAGCTGAACTTTTAAAATTTATTTATTATTTTATGTGAAGGGGTGTTATGCCTGCATGTGTGTAAGTGCACCCGTGTCGTGCAGTGCCAGCGGAGGACAGAAAAGGGTGTCAGATTCCCTAGAACTGGAGTTACGGGCAGTTGTTAGCTACCATGTGGGTGCTGGGATTCAAACCTGGGTCTTCTGCAAGAGCAGCCAGTGTTCTTAACCACTGAGCCATCTCTCCAGTCCTAGAGCTGAACCTTTAACTGCAGCCAGTTTCCTATAGCTCTGTGAGGCCCATGCTAAACCCTTTTAGCGCCTTAGTTTAAGAAACTGGTGAGAGTTGCTGTTCTCATCTGTACTGTTCACAGGTAGCGGAGCTCAGGCTCAGGAACTGGATAGTGGAGGGGCTTAGACTCAAACTTAGGGAACCAGGATTCTGCCTCTCAGCTGGAAGCCCATGGGAGTCCTAAGGGTTTAATTAAAATGCCAGACATCCCTACGACGTCATGACTGCCCAGCATCTGTTAGAGCATCAGCAACTGTTCCAACTGCTCCTGCCAGGGAACAAGAATGATTCTGAAAGAGCCAAGATTAGCCACAAAGACCCTCAGGATGGGGGGTGGGGTGGGGGTGGGGCACAGAGGTGGTAGCTGGGGGCTTTGAGGGGAGCTAAATTTTATTCTTTCCCCGACCTTCACATCCTCATTTGTAAACTGAAGGCACTGGATCACCATTCAACTATTATATGCAGTGCCACCCCCCCCCCGCCCCACCGTCACCTCCACAGAATACAGTGGGGAACACAACATAGTCTCTTTGTTTCAGGAGCTTAGAGTTTTATGAGCAAGACAGAGTCACAGGACATACCAATATGGTTCATCTATCCATCCACCCACCAATCTATCCACTAATCCATCCATTTATTCATCTATCTATTATTCATCAACCCATCCATCCATCCATTCATTCGTCAGACTACCCATCAGCAATCAGGACAGCATAAGTGATTGAGTGTGAGGCTATGGGAACCGAGCCGTATGCTGTGCCAACTTCTTGATCAGCAGACATGGGTACAGCTGCATGGGGCAAGGTAGGGCAGCACAAAAGAAGGGAACTGAGTCAACCAGAGGTCAGGGGCTGCCTGGGTAAGAACTGAGGATGGGCCTTTGAGGCCAGAGGCCAAAGGAGTAGGCCAGTAAAGCAGCATTCCTCCATGGTCTGTGCTTCAGTTCCTGCCACCAGCTTCCTGCCCTGCTTCCCTCAAAGATGGACTGTGCCTTGGAAGTGTAAGGGGAAAATAAACCCTTTCCTCTCCAAGTTGGTTTTGATGTTTTTATCACAGCAATAGAAGTAGCTAGAACAGGTTCCTTTAAAAATAGGATATAAAACAGTGGATGTGTCCCTCTCCGACAGCCCCCTGAGGGTTGTTAGGGCCCCTGAGCAATGCCTGAGGCCAGCCCAGCTTCCTTCCTTCCTGCCCGTCCTCACCTCAGAGACTCTTCTGTCCAGGATCCCCACACTTTGGTTTGGGTCAAGTCTTGTTAACGTGGCCTCCCCAGATTCAGTTTTAGCTTTTAATGTACGGCTATGATCTTGTAAAAAGGTCTCTGTCTCTTTAAAGGGCATGTTCAGGTTGGTGAATGAATCTGGCTCACGTGATGAGAAGGGTGTGTGCAGGTGTGTTTTCCTTCCTAGTTCCTGAAATCAATAGCCTTTCATTCTGGGCAGCTGATGGGCCGCACAAAGAGGGAAATTCCATATTAGGAAGGGGTGCGAGGGGTGGGGTCTCCTGGGTGGGAGAAAGCACAAGTAATCCTAACTGGTCTATGCTAAATACTGAGGAGTTCTACATCTTTAAACGACAGAAATGCAATCCAAAGAGGCTCAAGCAGAAATGAGAACTGTATTGACTCATTACTGAAAAACTATGAAGCAGCTTCAGGCACAGTGAGGTCCAGGTAAATAAGCACTCTCAATCTGTCCCTCTCTCAGGAGGTGTCATGGAAAAGCTCACATAACAGGGGGGTGCACACCAGTTGGCCTCATCAGAAGCAGGGGATCCCCAAATTAAGTGCAGAAGACCTCTGAGGGTGTCCAGTGTGCAGCCTTGGTTGAGGGTCTCTTGGGCCCTAGTTTCTCCTGTAAAATAAGAGCATCCGGTGGAGTCTGGGGCTACCCAGGTCTCTTCCTAGCTTCTTCAACCACACACATCCACTTCCTTTTCTAAAGAAATCAGTATTTGCTACAGGGCTTTGGGAGCGTTTTGACCCAGATCTGATGTTACTAGCTGGATCTGGCTTGACTGATGCATATATTTTTTTGCAGATGTACTGGGCTCTGTCCTTCTGGAGCACCCAGCAGTGCTGGGGACTTCCCAACCTCCAGGCTTCTCCCTGCAGGCATCCTGGGTCAAGTGCCTCAGCAGCCACTTGGCCAGCTATAGCTAAGCCTGCAGTGATGTGGCTGGATGGTGGCCCAGCAGCCTCCCACGCCGACCCCACCAAGATCCCAGGGAAGGCATCTCTGACCCTTGCCTCCCAGATGGGGCTCTGAGCAGGCACCTGGCTACCCGGGACCGCTGGAAGCCGCCACCACAAGCACCAAACCTCAACTCCTAGAAGTCTTCCTGGCTCCGCAGGCAGCTAGGGGTCTCTGATCTCAGCAGCTAATGTAGATCCGAGAGGCAGGCGCCAGCAGATGGCGCCCTCGCGCCCACCTACCTGCAGTGGGCTGCTTCATTGTGTGGAACTTAAGTGATGGAATTTCTGGCTGAGATGTGGACATCTTTGCCAATCCTATAGGGCATTTCTTGAATCTGCCAAAGATTCTGGCTGTGTGACTTTGAGGCAGCAGTCTACCTAACCTCTCTGAGCTCAGCCCCATCATCTGTAAGAGGAAGGGAATGCTACATTTTCAATGAGATTGCACGGGCATACACACCTGGCTTAATAAGCAGCTAATGCCATTACTATCATTGTTACCGGGAGTAGAGGGGCCCCTTTGGGGGCTCTTAGCCTATGAGATAATAGCACTTAGAAGTAGAACCAGAAGGAACTTGGGGACAACTTTATTGGAGTCTGAGAGAAAAGGCAACAGGGCAGGCAAGCTGGAGATCTGGCAGCTGCCTGTAGGAGGAACGTGACGACAGGGCCATGCTTTGGGAGTCAGAAATCAGGAAAGCAGGCAGGCTCAGGGATGGAGGTCTGAAGAGAGAGTGGGGTGCCTGGATCACCAGGGCAAGCAGGCTTAGGATTTTGGCTGGTGTCTGAAAAAGGAAGACAGAGAAAAAAGGAGTTATGCTTTTAAAGTTGGAACTCAGAAAGTGGTCAAGCTTCACATTAAGGGTCTGTGAATGACTGCGGGGGGGTACTGTAAGGAGGATGGGGGGCTTACATGGGAAGGAGTGCTGTATGGAAGGGGGCCTGCGTGGAGGGGGCTGCATGAGGAGGAATTTGCATAGACAGGTCTGCATGGAGGGGTGGCTTCTGGGTGCTGTAGGTGTGTATCCCACTCAGGGGAGATTTTCTCCTCTCATCTTTGTTTTATTTCATGTTGAACAAGGTCTCGTGTACCCCAGGCTGCCTTTGAATTCTAAGAAGCAAAAGGTGGCCTTGGATTTCTGATCCTCCTGCCTCTACCCCAAGTGCTGAGTTAGAGATGTGTGCCACCATGCCCAGTTTTATGCAGTGCCTGGGACTGAACTCAGGGTTCTGTGCATGGCAGGAAAGTACTCTCTCCACCGACCCATGTCCCCAGCCTTCTTCCCATCATTTCAACATATGTTCAGGTGCATATCACTTTTCTTGGAGGAAAAGCTCTTGGGGGGGGGGGCGGTTCCTGTTCAAGTAATTGGGATTAGCACTACAAATGTGTTTTGTAATTGCATAACATTGTGGGCAGTTTAGTCTCCACCCAGGATTAGAGGTACGACTTGGTTCCCTTCCTTTTGTCCAAGAAAACTGTGTAAGAATAGGTAGGTTTAAGAGTCAGACGTGGTGGTGTATGCCTTTAATCCCAACACTAGGGGGGCAGAGGCAGGCAGATTTCTATGAGTTCTAAGCCAGTCTGGTCTACATAGTGAGTTCCAGACCAGTCAGGGCTACATAGTGAGACCCTATCTCAAAAAACAAAAGAGAAACAAATAAAACAAAACAACAACAAAAACCCCAAAACAAAACCTAGAACAAAACCAAACAACCAAAGAAAAGCGGCATGTGAAGCGAAGGGGGTGGAGCTCAGCTGGTAGAGTGTCTGCTATGCAGGCAGGAAGCCTGGGTCAGGCCTCAGCACCATTACTGGGCATGGTGTCTCAGGGCTGTAGCACTAAGAGGGTAGAAACAGGAGGATCAGAAATTCAAGATCAGCTACAAAGTGAGTTCAAGCCCTTATCTTAAAAAAAAAAAAAAAAAAAAGACTTTTGCCATCAAAAAGAAGGTGAGTTACAAGGGCAGCAGCAAAGATGCTTGGACAAAACCAGGTGGTGGCTCATGCCTGTAATCCCAGAACTTGAGAGGCTGAGGTAGGAGGATTGCCATTAGTTCCTGCCAATAAAACAGGAGACAAGAATGCCTGAAAACTGGCCCTTCCAGGCAGCTCTGTGCTGATCGGTAAGGCAGATGAAGCCACACAGGCTATCTAAATTGAAATGAAACACAATATAATACTATGTATTCAGTCCCACTAGCCACCTATGCTGTAGAATCTCCCTTATTCCAGCAAGTGCTATTGGACAGAGCTGCTGAGAGTCTGGGACCTGGTGCCTAATCCCTGCCAGCTTCTTGGAGAAGGCAGAAGATGGCAGAGGTGATTCTGGCATAGTCCCTGGGGAGCACTGTCCTCTGTCCACCAGGAGAGGAGAGCCAGGGCCTGGGTGCTGGTTCTGGGAGTGATTTGGAACCTGACACTCCTGGCTCAGGGTACAATCCCTGGGTGTGTATGGATAGCAGCCAGGCACCTGGCCAAAGGACAAGGGATGCAGGGGAAGGCAACTAAGGTCGGGCCCAACCCCTGACTCCCAGGAAGTCCTGGCTCATGAGGACCAAGACACTGGGAGTTGTAGTTTCATTACCTGGGACTTTTTCCCCCTTCGTGGCTTGAGTGACAGGCAGAATGGGGATGGTGGTAGTCACAATGGGAGACATGTCTGGGGTAGGGGTCTGTGGGGTTGTCAGGAGGAACACTGTCTTGTCACCTTCCATGTTTATATTCTGGGGCTGAGGGGAGCTGTCAGGCAGACAGGCAGACAGGACCCTGTTGGCTGAGGACTTGAGAATCATGGACATTTATAGAAGTGTCCTGTTGCATATCTGGTATGTAGAGATTTGCACAGGAAAGATGGAAGCTTCCTGAAGGAAGAAGCTTCTGGAAGAGATGTGGCACGTTGTGAGGTACCACAGATTTAGTCATTCATGCCTCTGCCCTGTTCACTGAGCACTACTATGTCCCTGAACTTGACACAGGGAACCAGGAGAGCATCCAAGTCCCTTCCTGAAGGTTCTGTAGAGAGAGGAGTGGGCATAATTTTTAAAATAACACACAGTCCATATTAAAGGCCTCCTTTAAGGAAGACTTTGAGGGAATTCATATTGTGAACCAACAATTCTGTCTTCTGCCTCAAAGATCTTCAAGGGGAAGTGGCTCTTCAAGGGGAAGTGGCAGTTGCCAGTTGCCTGGAGGGGGTACAGTTAATGACTGCCCATGGCATCCAGATGTCCAAGGATGGAACTGCTACCCACCACTTGGGGTTCTGTCACTGTGGGTAAGTCCCCAGGGGCCTCAGATGTCAATCCCTTCTTCAAAAAGTCAAAATGTGAATAGGATGAGCTCTCTCTCTCTCTCTCTCTCTCTCTCTCTCTCTCTCTCTCATTTGAGGCAAAGATGAGTCAGGAGAATGTTGGGCAGTTTTCTGGGAGCCACACTGTGGTGCTTATGTCTGTCTGTCCTTTTTAAAAAAATATTTTATTTTTATTTTATGTATATGAGTGTATTGCCTGCATAAATGCACTGTACTGTACAATGTCTGAAGAGTGTGCAGATCCTCTGGAACTGCAGTTATGGTTGTTAGCCACCTTGTGGTTACTGGGACTCAAACCTGGATCATCGGCAAGAATGGCCAGCACTCTTAACCGCTGAGCCATCTCCAGCCCCTGTCCTCTCTTCTTGAGGTCTGGTCAGTTTACAATAAAGGCACAAACATGTCCCATTGCTCATGCTGGGCAACTTCCCCCAGGAGCATGTGTGCTTCGGAAAGCATAGTGGCTGGGTAGGGTGTCCAGTGAGGTGGTTCCAGCTACTCGGGGAAGGAAAGGGGCTGAGGCAGAACTGATTGAACCTAGGGGCTCAAGCCTGGGCAACAAAGTAGGACCTGATAGAAGGAAAGAAGGAAAGAAAAGAAAGGGAGGGAGCGAAGAAAGGGAAAAAAGAAAGATGTTGTACGTATGTCTAATGAAGGTGGCAGAATGGGTATGTTCACTGGTGGGGACAGCTTCAATTCTCTCAACTCATCGGCAGTTCTCAAGCCATCACCTGCTCCGCCAGCAGGCAGCAGGGACCAGTGGCAGGCACCAAAGACTAGCGGGGATCAGAGGCCAGCAGCAGACATCAGGAGCCAGCGGACAGGAGGGGCCAGCAACAGGCAGCAAGGGCCAGGGGACATCAGGGGCTGGAGGGCACCAGGGCCCAGCGAGGACCAGGGGCCTGGCCCCCAGCAGGCCGCCTGCGGACAGCGCAGTGCAGTTCCTAGTCTGTCCAGCAGAGGACGCGCTCCGCACAGCGTTGCCGGGTCCTCCCACTTCCCAGCGCCCCGGCCGCAGCGGCTGGAACGGAACGGGACAGGCTCCGGGGACACGACGCGGTCAGGGCGGGGGTGGGGCGCCGGCTTCGGGCCGAGGTCCGGACGTCGCCCTGGGCGGAGACAAACAGCGGCGTCCCAGGACCCCGGCGTCCGCGAGAGGGCGGAGTCGGAAGGCTGTGCTCCGCCCCGGGCCTTTGTGCGCAGGCGCTGCCGGGCGCAGTTGCCATGGTGACGGGGCGCTTCCCGCCCGAGCCCCGCCCCCAGCAGGAAAGGCTGCGCGCGCCGCGGCAGGTGCTGCGGGCAGGTGGCGGCGCGTCGAGCGGCTGTGGTAGGTGCTGCGGACGCGGGGATGCGGTGGGTCTCGGGTGCGCGCGTGGGGACGCGCGGGGACGCCAGGCTCCTGCCCCGATGGCCGGGAGAAAAGTTGGCAAAGTTGGCGCAGGAAGAGGCGGGGACGCGCGGACCAGGGCTGCGGGAAGGGAGGCCGCCGCGTGGGAACCGCAGATCCGCCGGTGGGATGATTCCATGGCTGTGGACCCAGGACTCGGTGCCCGAAGGGGATCGGGTGCCAGCGGCCTGCGTCCTCCCTCCCCCACCGAATCTGTGGCCGGGGAGTGACGGCGGAGGCAGGCTCGGGGACCCAGAGCGGGACCCGCTCCCCACGCGCGTCCGCGGCTCCCCGTGGATGGGGATTGCTGGTGTCCGGGCGCCGCGCGGTGGAGGCCCGGCGTGCCTAGAGCTCCGGGTCGGGCCTTGGACGCAGAGCCTGCCCTCTCCACAACCCTGAGAGCCCGGGGCGCCCCGCCGGCCCCACTGAACTTTCTCTTGCCAGGACCAGCCCTGTGCTTTTGGACGGAGACGGCGCCTGTTGCACAAAGAAAAAAAAGGATTTTTTTTTGAAGCTTCTTTGTAATCTTCTGCGAAACACTTAACCAGTTGGAGCTCCCGTTTCTCCCCTGGACAAAATGGGGAGGAGTGGGGTGTCGCAGCGCGCTCCTCTGGGGCGGGCGGGGTTAGGCAGCGCCCTCCGGCCCCCTTCCCTTACAGTATCTTCTTTAGCTGCTATTACAAAGACATTTAACTTGGACTTTCTTCCAAAAGCGTGAGTTTGCCACTCCAGGCCGGCTCACAGAGAAGCGCTGGGGTCGGCTAATCAGTAACCAGGACATTTGGACAAGGCTTCCACCTGGCCAACCTTCCCTCTGACAGTCCAGCGAGGGTCCCCTCCAGACGCACTCAGGGCAGCCCGTGGCGAGGCTGGGCTCCAAAGGGAGCCGCAGACACAAGCACTGGTTTTGGTGGGGCTGAGGGATTAGACAGTTGACAGAAGTGCCAGTTCCCTACCTAGTGTCCGGGCATGTTCCTGCGCTGCCTGCAGCTCCCTGCCTGTGTGCACCAGCAGCCACTGGGTACTTGGGAGTCACTGTAGACTGGCCAAGAGCGGTTCAGAATACTCCCCGGGGTGAGACAGCCTAGCTGCAGAGCAGTCAACCTGCCCTGCTGGCTTTCCTGAGTTATCGTGGAGGTGCAGTCCTCACCCCAGATTCTAAACTAGACCCTCTTTCCCCAGGGCGTCCCCAGGCCTGGTCTTACCCAATCTCACCTTATCTGGAGAATGAAGGGCACAGTTGTCCACCTTCTGTCCAACCAACCCAGACCTTGAACCTGGGAATATCATCTGTGTCAATTCAGCATTCATTCATGTGTTCGTTTGTTCATTTGTATGTTTATTTGTTCATTCAACAAACAGCACAAGACACTGGGTCAAAGACAAGGCTGGCAGTTATATCCTGAGGGGGCAGATCCTTGGTCTGGAAGGACTTGGGACCAGAAGGGGATGGAGTTTTTTTCCTATGACTTGTGAGTGGGCAGAGGTGGCTACCAGGGAAAGATGAACAGTTTGTGCAAAGGCCCTGGGGCAGCGGGAGTGTAGAGTGCTGGCTAGTCCAGGCTGTTTAGTGGCTTAGACTTTCTACCTGAGTAGGGGGCAGGTGTTCTGCTGTTAGTCACCCTGGCCAGCATAGGGAGGGTCAGCCAAGGAGGCCAGGACCAGCAAGAGGTGCTAGAGGAACCCAGGTGCACTGGACATAGATACAGAACAGTGGCGTGGAGGGAGCTGACTTGGGACTCTGGACAGTGTTCTGTTGAAGCCACTTATCCGGAAGACCCCTTCCTCACCATGTGAGTGACAGTCAGTCTGGAGACGTCTCCCTTTGGGGAGTGACCTACGTATACCATGTGCCATGCTTACATCAGTTGAGCAAAGCCCCCGGTGCTTCCAGCCCAGGATGCTTGTTAGGTCTGGAGAGCTGGGGGAGGCCCAGGGGTGGGTGGACAGTGCCCCACCCCTGTGATGAAGGGGGCCTCTTTCACAGATGCAGGCTGGGTGGCTGGATCAGGTCTCTGCCAGTCCCTCTGCAGCACAGCCAGGCTCAAAAGTGCTCCAGGCTTGCACTTGCTGGATTTTGGAGTCATGAGGTCCAATAGCCAGAAAAGTACCAGGGGCTTTTGGGAGGAGGCAGGGGAGGAAGGAGGGGCTGGCCAGGGAGACTTGGGAGCAGCCTTCCTGACTCTTTTTTCTTTTTTACATTTGATTGCTTATTTGGGGGTGGGTGGGGGACGTGTGCCATAGCCCTTATTTGGAGGTCAGAGGACAAAGTATGGAAGTTGGTTTTCTCCTTCCACGGTGTAGGCCCTTGGATTGAACTCAAGTTACTAGGCTTGGCAGCAAATGCGTTTGCCCACTGAGCCATTTCACTGGCCCATGGCACTTCTTTCTTATCTGTAAAATGGGCTGATAGGATCTTCCCCTCCTTCAAAGGGTGGTTGTGGGGGTTGGTGAGTCAGGACATGGGGAGTGTCAGGTTTGACTGTGTGTGCTCAGGGAGTGGGAAGATTATTGTCATGATAGCTGTCATCAGATGAGTTCTAGCTAGGCAGGGTATGTGTTTGTGTGTGTGTGTGTGTGTGTGTGTGTGTGTGTGAGAGAGAGAGAGAGAGAGAGAGAGAGAGAGAGAGAGAGTGAGTGCAAAGGTGACATGGGCCACGTCTTGAGGGCTGAGTGGAAGGCGTGAATAGTTGTTTCTGCTCATGGTAGAGTGTAGGGTGTGTTGAATGAATAAAAGACCTTTGGCTACAAAACTTCTCTTTTGCTGCTCTGCCGCTCTGCCTTACAAGGTTTGGGACACGGGTGGGGACACACACACACACACACACACACACTCATCCCTGTCTAGGAGTGCACACCTACTTCAGACTGTAAGAGTGTGAGTGTAGACCATCCAGCTGCCTCTCCAAACTTTGTTCAGGCTCTTCCTCTGTCACAGGTTTGGGTTGAGAATGTAGGTAAAGCTGGACACACGCTTGGTGTAGGAGCTGGGTTGAGTCCTTGCTCTCCCCCATTCTTCATGACAGTCTGTAGCAGTGCTTGCTTTGGCCACCCCCTCATGAGCCATTCATGAAACAGAAGCTTTGAATGATCCCACAGCTGGGAAGTACAGAAATCAGGATCTGAACTCAGAACTGGCTGTTTAAAGCAACATACCCCTCAACTCTCTGTGTCCCCTGCATGGATGTGGGGCTTCCACTCCCCTTCTCCCCACCCCCTGATGTTGCTGGCACTGGAGAGGGATCTAGATACTGTTTGAGTGGAGACACATGGACATGGATAATTTTTCTCCCACAAGATGAATATTTCATGGAGCATCTTACACAGGAGAGTCCCTGGGCTGGAGAAGGGCTCAGAGGATTCTCTGTCCCCAGGAGCCCTCCAGTCAGCTGTTCAGGTCACGGGACTCGAGTCAGGAAGTAACAGGGACTTGACTTTGGGCAGGAGTTATCACTGCCCTTGTTAATTGCCCAGTTAAGTGACCTTAGAAATGTTTTATAGCTGTGTCTCCATTGAAAATAGAACTATGTTTTCAAAATGCAGTCTTTGATTGTTTACATCCCTGAGTCAGCCACAATAAGCTCCCGTCAGAACAGTGATGCAGTGTGCCTTGTGAAACAGCGTATGGCCCAAACTCTTTAAAGAGGCAACCGGATAGTCACTAAGTCAAAAGTGAGTGACCACCCACAGATGCCCAATGAACTTCTCAGAGGGCCAACAGTTCTTCTTGACCCTTCCAAGGTTTTAAGCACACATAGACTATTTAATTTCCTCCCGAGCCTCTATTATACATTGCTGATTATCAGTTACTTTCAGATCCACTGAGCAGCCAGAGGGATGGAGTTAAATCCTGACTCTGCTGTATATCCACTGTGTGACCTTGAGCAGATAACTTGGCCTCTCTGAGCCAAGTTATTTTTCACTCCTTTGTAAATCTGTATAGTAATGGGACTTACCTCCAAGGGTCACTGTGAGCGGTACATAGTACACCTTGGCAAATGGCATGTGTCTGTGTGTGTTGGTTCTAACTGACCCAGAGAAGGCACTCAGTAAATAGTTGGGGGACCAAAAAAATGACTCCATATATGTGGGTATAATGTTTTAATAATGACTAGCAACAAAATAAAGAATTCTATAAGACACTTTTGGACACTTCTCATTTGAGAATGTATTGATTTACCTAACTCTTTTAAAAAGCTGAAAGTGTGCAAGTTATTTAATCGACCCCCTGCGGATGGACAGTGCTATGGCTGGCTGGTCCGTTGGTCTTTGTCACCCAGCGCTGCAGTGAGCATCCTTGTTGGTGCATCCACATCCCCTGCATCCAGGCAGAACACAGAGTCCAGGAGGTGGAAGGAGGAACAGGAAGGAATTAGAGTGGTGATCTAGCCTGCCAAGGAGCTCCAACATGAGTACCAAGGTTGTTGGAGAGAAGCTGTGTATTTCTTAGAGGGTGGCTGTGTCTAATCTGTGGCCACAGGTTGTAGCAGGGAACCCGACTGTTGGGAAGGTAAGCATTCTTGCAGGCTTCATGGTGTTTTGCAGCCTTTGGATTTGAACCCAACCTGCCAGAGTGCACCTTGGAAGACATTTGCTTATGAATGGGCAAGTCTTTCTCAAAATACTTGGTTCCTGTATTAGTTTGCTTTTTCTGATGGTGCTGTGTAATAAGCATCTCCCAAATCAGTGACCTGTAACAGCAGATGTTTTGCACTTGTGCCAGCAGGTGGCTAGGCCGATCTTGGCTGATTTGTCTAGATCAGTTCCCCTGGCCAACAGCAGCAGCTGGGTGTGCTCTTCTGAGGGGCAGCAGCAGGTGTGCGGGAGCTTGGTGGGAAATGGGGTTCTAAGAGACTCAGGTAGAACTGCTAAGGCAAGGTGTTGCTTCTGCCGTCATCCCATGAGCCACTACAGGTCATGTGATCATGCCCCATCAGTGAGCTCAGATGTGCTCCCTCGGAGGAGGCTAGAGGAGGCTGCCTAGGTATGGGTTGGGCATCAGTGCACACAGCTGTGGTCATGCTCTGAGTGATGGAATGAATGGATCCTTGAGGGAGCTTGGGGGCTTCGGAGGCGAGATCCTTGGCTCATGGTTTGTATGTGGCAGTAGACTCCAAGGAAGGGACCTGACAGAACCGGAAGCTTTGCTCACTGAAGCCTCAGTTTTCTCATCTGGAAAATGGGACTCATGTCTCTCTGGCCCTGGCTGCTCTGCTATGAGCCTCCTGCCATATGAGGTTCTGCACCTGCCTGCAGATGTGTTACTGATGCTTGTCCTAGATCTGACTTCTCGGTCCTTGATCCTGGTATATGTAGTTGGTGGGCTGGTTTTAAACCGCAGCATGGCCTCTTGGAGCCACTTGACTATTTGTCTAGTCTTTGAGACAGGGTCTCACAGTGTAGCTCAGGCTGGCCTTGAACTCAGGATCTTCCTGAGTTAGCCTCTGTAGTCTGAAGATCAGGGTGTGCACTACCATACCTGCCAAGCCAGCTGACTTTTGAGTGGCCATCGCAGCCAGAGTTTGCCAAGGATGCAGGGCACATGCTCATTACTGAATATGACTGCAGTGTGCTCCTTTTGAAGGAGGTGATGATGTGATAGCTGTGAGGGTTGGCATGGGGCTGAAGGATCAGGCTGGGAAGGGATAGGAACACGATGGGGAACTTGGAGAGACTGCCTGCGTTTGAATCCCAGTTCTGCCCCTTGCCAGCTGAGTGGTTTACAGAAGGCTAGTGAACCCATCTGGGGCTCCATTTCCTCATCTGAAAAATGACAGTCAGTATAATGCTGGCCTCTGGAGGCCCAGGAGTGTCACTGTGTTGACAGAGGACACCTGCTAAGGACTTGGCCAATGCTATGCTAGCTTTGCTGAGGGTCAAGCCCTCCACCACTGAGTTATAGCCCCAGGTCCTTTGGCTCGATGCCTTTGCCTGCCACGCTCTCTTGCCAGCCCTACTCTGAGACAGGATCTCACTGAGTTGCCTGGGTTGGTCTTGAACTCACCATCCTTCTGTCTCAGCCTCCCAAGTATCTGGAATTCTAGACCTGTGCCACCAGGCCCGATGGTTCTTGTTGCTATGACTACTCTTAGTATGGGGAATCCCAGAAAGGTTACTTGCCTTTCAGGGAGCTACAGGCACCCCAGGGACTGAAGTGAGGAGGTGGTGTTGGGGCCCTACTCTGAACGGACCTGCCTGACAGGCCTCCTGCTGCAGTGGGCATGGCTGCCCGTATATGGGTTTTGAGATTTTTCTCGCCTCAAAGCAGGAGGGGAAAATCTACCAGCCACTGGCCTCCTGGCCCCTGGTACGGCCCTGATCCAGAGTGATGACAAGTCGCCATGTTGTCCTATGAGGCAGCACAGTAGACTCCTGGGAGCCCAGGTTTTGGGCGACCTGTGATAACCATGGGGCAGACTCTGAGGAGAGCCTGCTGGGGGTCGGGGACGAGCGTCTAATAGAAGCCAGTGGGAGGAAGAGTCTGGTAGATCTTGTGTGGGTTCCTGTGTGGCCTGGGCAGACCCACTCTGTTACCTCATCTGTCATGTGAGTATGATGGCGGGAGGGTTGCATTTTGCTTGCCTGCGGTGGCCTCTATCTTGGCTTCTCTGCCTCTGGAAGTCTGGGGAGATGGCGGCTGCTCTCCTCTGCCAAGACCTGGCTGTTGACAGTGATGCTGGTGTTTGTGATAAAATCATGTGAACTGAGGGAAAGCATTCTCTCTGCCCTCGCTTGTCCGTCTGTGTGCTGTTCTGTGTGAGCGAGTCCTACACACCCATTTTATAGACGAGGAAACTGAGACTTGATAGGGAGTCCCTCACCCAGGGCCACCAGGATTGGGGGCTGTGGGCCCTGCAGCCTGACTTCAGAATTCCCTTTGCTCCCCTGGTGTCCCCTGCTGCCTCCTGGCAGTGAGCAGGCTGGGCAGAACTGAAAGTTCCTAGCCGTGGGTTCCATGGCTGTAACCAGGCAAGTGACTCAATCTCCCTGAGCTTTAGCTCATTTGCAGAAAGAAAAGAAAAAAAGAGACAAAAACCTGGGAAGGTGAGATGCCGCAACAGGTAAAGGAGCTTACCACCAAGCCTTAGTTCCACCCCCAGACCCACATGGTGGGAGGAGAGAACCAACCTCTAAGTCAGCCTCTGACCTCCACGTATGTGCTGTGTCCCTCCATAAATAAATAAGGGGCTGGAGAGATGGCTCAGCGGTTAAGAACACCAGTTGTTCTTGCAGAAGACCCAGGTTCGAATCCTAGCACCCACATGGCAGCTAACAACTGTCTGTAACTCCAGTCCCAGGAGATCTGACAGCCTCTTCTGACCTCCGTGGGCATTGCATGACATGGATGCACTTACCTGCATACAGGCAATACATGCATACACATAAAATAAAAATAAAAATAAAATAAAAAATAAAAAATTTTTACTCTGATAATACACATTTGAAAACAAGTCTTAGGTCAGCTGAGTGGTATGCAGCTAAATTCTAGCGGCTCGAGAGGGAGAGGGCCAAGGATTGAAAGTTGAATACACTCAATAAAATTTAAAAAATGTAATAAAAATATTTTTTAAAATGGAAAAAGAAAACTCTCAAGAATTTCTGTGCATGGTCCTTGTGGATTTATATAACTTAGATAACTATACAAGGCTTTTTATGCATAGTAAGCGCTTTACAGATGGGGAGGCTCTCCCATAAGACTCCACCTAGAGCTTATTTTTTTAAAGGTGTTTAAATCATCTCAAGGTATAAATTTAAATCTTCCTCATTTGTAGCAGCAGAAATAGTAACAGCAGCAATAAAATAAATAACACAGATTGAGTTGGGTGTGGTGGTACACACCTGTAATTCCAACACCAGAGAGGCAGAGGTAGGAGGATTGCACAGCCTAGACTCACATAGTGAGTTTGAGGCCGGCCTGGGGTACATAGTGAGTTTGAGGCCAGCCTGGGAAGTGGCTCTGGTTCTGTCCTTGATGCAACGCCCACATTAACCTGTGGCGAAAGAAGCTGTGTTGTTCCGATTGCACAGATGAGGACCTCGGCTCCCAGAGGTGGACTACCTGCTTGGAGCATCCTGCCAATGGGCAGCAGGCTAAGGGGCAGACTTTGCCAGTGGAGAAGCCACTGTACTTTCAAAGGCCCTGGGTCAGGGCTCTGGCTTCCTAACACCCACTCTGTTGATATTTCTTTTCATTTTGTTCTGCTTGGGTGGCTTAAGGTCTTTCTGGGGATGACCCGTCTGCCCATAGAATAGGTGGTGCATAAAGGACTTCCCAGCAGAGAGGCCAGTGGCACTGGGTACTCCAGGGTTACCCTGTGAACTATGCTGCCTGGCCTGTTGGGACATGAAGCCTGGGCCTTGGCAGGCATTGCCTTCTGAACTTGCCCAGGGCACTGGGCAGGCTGGGGAGGGACAAGGTGGGGAGCTCCCAGGGCCCTTTGGCTCTGGAAAATGCTCAAGTTCATCTCCCTTTTACTTCAGGCCTGGGCACAGCTGATTATTTGTGTCAGGGATTGTGGTGGCACTGGGAGGGGCCCAGGCCATGGCAAAGGATAACAGTGTATTTAGAAGTTCCAGTGCTGGGCCCTCTGCCTCGTGGCCTTCTCCTCCCTGGAGTAAGAGAAACTGAGTAAGTGGGTCCCAGCACTGAGTAAGTAAGTGGGTCTCAACTGAGGAACTGAGTAAGTGGGTCTCAACCTTTATGCCCCCAGGAAGACTTGAAACCAGCCCTTTAAAAGGCAGGGCACAGAAATGCCACAGTTTGCCCAGGGTGTGCTGTGTGCCAGGTCCCTTGCTAGGAGGTGTTGTGTTCTGTGTCTTGTCACCAGAGAGTGACTCAGGCAGGTGGCATTATTAACCCCTTCACGGGGGAGGAAACTGAGGCTCAGAGCTTCAGGAAAGTGTGTATACTGCCACGAAGTCCTGCCCTCAGGGCCTCATTAGAAATACAGCTCTCCCCAGGGAGGTCCCTGGTCCCAGCCCTGGGCTCTGTATCCTCTCAGCAAGGTTGACCCTTTTCATATTGTTATTTATTGAGCACCTGCTGTGTACTCAGGGCTGAGCCCCTGCCACTATGGAGAAGGAGACACAGGGGCAGAGAGCTACTTCTTGGGACTGCAGTGGGATCCACTGAATCCAGCCTGGGTCCTGTCTCCTGGCAGTAGTGAGCCCAAACTGCTTCCTTGGACACTTAGGACGTGACTTGGTAAGGATTTACTGGCCACAGGTGACACCTTGCTCTGTGGAGAGGTGAGCCACGTGTGCTCACTCAGATTTAACTCCAGAGAGATAGTGAGGGTGCCTGTGAGCCTTGCTTTCCTCCAAGGCCATCTGTCCTTCCTTCCTTTACTCAATCAGGGGGTGGGTGGGGTGCTTGGAGGGAGGCAGCCAAAAGCAGGAAGAATCTTCGGAATGCCCAGAATGCTGGCTGGCCCAGCGGAGCAAGTGTGAGCCATCTTCTGCGTGCTTTGGCAGGGGTCAGCCCGGCATCCCCAAAGCTTTTGGGTGTACTGCCCAGGTCCCCTCCTGAGGCCTGAGTCACCCCTGGGAGGTGACTGTTGGGGGACCACAGCAGCTGTGTGCTGTGTTTGACACCACCAGGATTTGGAGCCATGCAGCCTAGGGTCCCAGGGCGCATGTTGAGGCTGGTAGAGTGTTGCCTTGCTGTTCTGTTAGCGTAGGTGGTGGTGGGTAAAGCCCCTGAGCTCTCTGGAGCACTTGGGTTTTCCATCCTCTATTGCATGGTCGTGTGACCCCTTGGGAGTCCTTCCACCTTGTTTTCTTACTGTCATGCCTCTCACCTGGGGGTGGCATGCCCTCCACTGCATGAGTGGGCAGCTCTTCTTTCATTTTTCAAAGCAGTTATTTTTGTGTTCTTCCCCCCCCTCCCCCGCAAGAATATAGTAATCCCTTTTCATAGGAGAACCTTTGGAATCAGGTCAACAGAAAGAAGACAGAATTCTGTGGTCTCACATCCTGAAGATGCTGAGCAGCCCACTTTTTGTGCTGATTGCTAAATGGGTCTACCACACTTAACGCATGTTGATTGAGAGACATCCAGCTCCTTGGAGTGTGGACTTTATTCTCATCCCTTCTCTGAGCCTCAGTTTCTCCTCTGTAAAACAAAGTGGTCCCAAGGATTCAGAATGTTATTGCCCATGCAACGTTCAGTGCTCCATCCATTCTTACTGTCATTTTATACGGCTGCATACTTTTCCTTGTTTTGAGAAGTCCGGCCCCTTTCAGAATTCTGTTGCCTATAGCTGACAGATGGAGACATTAGGCTGGGGTAGGGGACTGCAGGTCACCTCCTCTGCACACAGCCCTAGCGGTGTTCTTTAGCTCCTTGGGTGGGGGCTGCACAGCCAGGACTGGTCCAGGTGGCTCAGTACCCGCCGGCACACTGGGCTCCTTCATAAGACAGCCTGATCACTATCACCGAATGCTTCCTGTCCCTGCTTGGGTCTGGCCAGTGTCCAGGTTCCAGCCGCTGGATGGTCCCAGCGGACTGGAGGTGGCCCGTGTAAGATGAGCCCCAGAGAACCCTCTACCTCCTCCTCTGGATGTGGAAGCAGCTTCCGGAGAGAGGACTGGCCCTGCTGCTAGGAAGAGGGCTGTGCATGCCATGCAGACCTGAAAGGGCAGAGAGAGAGGAGAGGGTGTAGGGAGCCACAGGGCAGGGCAGGTAATGGGACCAGGTTCTCAGAAGTGAGTCGGGGGCCAGGATATCTGCAGGGGAGAGAGACACTGCCCTTATTTCTGTGACCTTGGATGGGGACATGACGAAACCCCGTCCATCCTCATTTCCCTCCGTGTGACATGGGGCCGAGGTGGGGGCCCAGCCTCAGCTAGGGTTGCTGTGTCATGTGATGTGCAGTCTCCTGCCCTGCCGGGTGCCTAGTTCTGCCGCTCCCTCCCTGGCCCCAGCCCCTTTGTGTCAGCTGAGGTGCTGACTCAGCCTGCCTGCTCAGTGCCCGCCTCTCCGCCACTGCCACTGACTCTTCCAATAAATCTCAGTCACTGTTGTCACTGCCAGTGTCCAGCTCCAGCTCCTGGTGGCTTGGTATTTTGCTTGTTCGTTTGTTTTTATTTCTCTGTGTATGTGTCTGTGGTATGCATTTGTGTGTGCCATGTTGTTTACAAAGGTGCATGCCATGCCTGAGAGTAAGCATGTGGAGGCCAGAGGTCATCTCTAGGTCTTCCTCTGTTGCTGTTCACCTTATTTTTTTGAGGCAGGGTCTCTGAACCTGGAACTCCCTGTTGTGGCTAGACTGGCCATGGCCAGTGAGCCCCCGGGATCCATCTGTCTCCACCTCCCCAGTGCTGAGTTTATAGACGTGCCCCATCGTGCTGGCTTTTATGTGGGTGCTGGGGATTGAACTCAGGTCCTCATGGTTGCATAGCAAGCACGTCATCCACCGCGCCACCTCCCCACCCCCAGTGCTTGGTGTTCATAACCAGGCTTCACATCTTTACAGTGCGATGAATGCTCAGCAGGTGCAAAATGGCCACTGCGGCCGCCGTGCCAGTTGCTGCCTTTGCTGGTCCAGGCTCCAACCTGACACAGGAGCCACTGCCCCAAGTCCCCTCCCGGGGCTGATCCTGCTTCTTTTTCTTATCTTAGTACCATAACAGGTTGTCCTCCATTAGGTGCCCCAGGTCCTGCCTGTCTGTTACAGCTGCCCTAAGAATGGCTACTAAATCTTTTATTTACTTATTTGTTTATTTTTATTTTTGAGACAGGGTTTCACTGGCTGGCCCCGAAGTTCTTATATAGACCAGGCTGGCCTCAATCTCAGAGATCTGCCTGCCTCTACCTCCTGAGTGCTGGCATTAAAGGTGTGTACCACCACAGCCGGCTAAGGCTGCTAAATCTTGAGGTACCCCTGCAGCCCTCTAGAGTAAATGTACCTACCACCTAGAGAGTCCTGGTTTCCTCTCACATCTGGAGGTGATTGTCTGGCTGTTGTGGTGGGTGTGGCCCACCAGGACTTGCATTCTGGGGAGTGGAGCATAACGGGGGTGGGGTGGGGGGGTAGAATGTGTGTGGGGGGGGTTGTGCCTTGGCTTCTTGGGAGCCACCAGCCTGGGCTATGGCCTGGTGCTGCCAGTTGATGGGAGTCCTCACGTGTTCCCTATTAGAAGTGTCTTTACTTGTGCCTCTGAGAGGCAGCTGCTGGGGGTCTTCAGGTCCCAGGGTGTGTTCAGCATGAGGGATGGCAATGGCACAGGTGGCAAAGGGTCCCAGCTGGTCCTCTGTCTGTAGGGCTTTGTAATCCAAGGCCACTGTCCCAGTTTCTTTCCTGTTGCTTTGATAAAACACCCTGACAAAAAGCTACTTAGCCGAGAATGGGCTTGTTTGAGCTCACAATTCCAGTCCGTTACTACAGGGAAGTCAAGTGGCAAGCCTTAAAACATCAGGTCTCTTCTGGCCTCCGCCAGCGCTGCATGATGGGGGTGCACTTACCTACATGCAGGCAATACACTCATACACATAAAATAAATGATAAATAAAATATTAAAAAAAGAGGAAAAAGAAAAAAGAAAACAAAACAGTGTTCATGGGAAACTTCAGTTCAGGGCCCCAAGCTCATGATGAAGGTTCAGAGCCACCTAAAGGATCTGGCCATCCACTGACCCTTCCTTCTGATGCGCATCAACTTTCCATCCTTCTGTCCTTTCTTCCATCTGCCCTTTGTATCTTTCCACCCACCCACATCCACTTACATCTATCCATCCACATCTGTCCACTCACATCTACCCACCCACATCCGCCCACCCACCCACCATCTACCCACATCTGTCCATCTACCAACTATCCACTGACTATCCACCCACATCCATCCATCCATCTACTCATGTCCATCCATCCATCTACCTACCATCTACCTACCAATTGTCCATCCACCCACATCCATCCGTCCATCCATCCATCCATCCATCTACTCATGTCCATCCATCCATCCACCTACCATCTACCTACCAATTGTCCATCCACCCATATCCATCCATCCATCCATCCATCCATCCATCTACCTACCTACTACCATCCATCTGCCCATCCACCCATCCCTCCTCCTACCAACTCATCTACCCACCCATCCATCTATCCATTCATTCATCCACCATCCCTCACCCACCTGCTCACCCATGCAGCAGTATTAGTTCTGTACCCACTTGTGCCAGGCTCTGTTGTAAGCCCTGAGGCTGCAACAGGGGTTGGTGGCTCTAGTGTGGAAACACATAGCCTGCTCACAGAGGGCTTCAGAGGTGATTGGGAGATGTTATAGAGAAGGTGCTCTGACTGGAGGTGTCTGAGGTTGCACAGGGAAGGGAAGGCTCCTTGTGGAAGTGACTTTTGTTTGGGTTTAGACTGAAAGGCATAAAGAACCCTCTGAAAAGTCCAAAGGAGAGTATTCAGAGAAGATGCAAAGGCCCTGAGACAGAAGCAAGCCGGGAATGCTGGGATAGCCAAAGTAACAAGGTTGGAGGGACATAAAGAACCCTCTGAAAAGTCCAAAGGAGAGTATTCAGAGCAGATGCAAAGGCCCTGGGACAGAAGCAAGCCGGGAATGCTGGGATAGCCAAAGTAACAAGGTTGGAGGGAGTGCTGTGTTGTCTCTAGTTCCTGCTGGGTACCACAAGGTTGATGTGACTTTTTGTGGCAGAGTCTGGCTTAGGATATTTTTCTTTGTTTTTTTTTGAGACAGGGTCTTACTATGTAGCACTGGCTGGCCTGCAACTCTCTGTATAGACCAGGCTGGCCTCAACCTCATAGAGATCTACCTGCCCCTGCTTCCTGAGTGCTGGGGTTAAAATCATACATCACCGTGTCTAATCTGGGTTAGGATTTATAAATACCCTCTTGGTACCTCTAGAGAGTGGATTTGAGAAGGGCAGGAGTGCCCAGGAGGGCAGCCAGGAGGTGACCTCTGTCCTACCCTACCTTCTCTGCCCACCTGGCCTCTTCACCTCATCTCTGCCCCACCCCACCTCCTCCCAACCAACTCCTCCTCCCCACCCTGACTTCTCCACTGGGTTATGCTGCCTTGAGAGCCCTCTTATATTATATATTATATATTGCTAAGGTTTATTAGTGGACTTGGGGCTAGGTGGGGCCTCTCTGCTGGGAAGTGCGATTTCCCTTGAGGGCTGAAGTTCAGGAGCCTGTGTTTGGGCAAAGTAGTTTGCAGTGCTGCTGCAAGGGCACCATGGAGGTGCCAGGCACTGGGCTTGGTTTCTTTTCCTGTGACTGTGATAAAATACCCTGACCAAAGTAACTTAAGGGAGGGAAGTTCATTCTGACTCACAGTTCAAGGATGCAGTCCATCATGGAGGGCATGGCATGGAGCTGAGCATGAGACAGTCAGGATGGCAGGGCGGAGGGGGAGCGGGGAGAATCTGCTGGTGCTCAGTGCCCTTTCTCCTTTCATACAGCCCAGTATCCCAGCCAGGGAATAATCCTGTCGGTAATCAAGATGGGTCTTCCCACAGCAGCTAACCTAGTTAGGATAATGCCCCACAGGCATACCCAGAGGCCCATCTCCAGGTGATTCTAGATCCTGTCAAGTTGACAGCAGCCAGTGCTCTTGATCACTGAGCCATCTCTCCAGCCCCATTTTTTTTTTTTTAAAGATAGTCCCCTGTAGCTTAGGCTGACCTTGAATTTATTGTATAGCTGAGGATGATCTTGAACTCCTGACCCTCCTGTAACCCTATGTGCTGGAATTACAGGTGAGCACTACCACACCTGGCTTCGTTTCTATATTTATTTATGTGTTTATGTATTGCCGGGGATTAGACCCAGGGTCTCGCAATGCTAGGCAAGCACTCCACCTCTGAGAATACTCACAGACTTTCCCCTTGATTCATTTTTCAAATTTTTTCTTTTTTTTGAGATGGGTTTTCATGTAACCCCAGCTGGCCTAGAACTTGCTATGTAGACCAGGCTGGCCTTGATCTCACAGTGATCTGCCTATCTCTGCCTCCTGAGTGTTGGGATTAAAGGTGTGTGCCATGCCTGGCCTCAAAACTTCAAGCATTTAAAAAGATGTTCAGGGCCGGGAAGATGGCTCAGTGGGTAAGAGCACTTTCTTATATGTATGGAAGTCTGAGTTCAGGTCTCCAGAATCCACATAAAAAGCTGAGCATGGCTGTGCACACATCTGTAACCTGTGGGGGTGGACACAGGAGGCTCTCTGGGGCTTGCTGGCTGCCAGCCTAGCTCGAGGCTCAGTGAGAGACTCTCCTCCATCTCGCTTCCCTAATGCTGAATGCCCACAGCTCAGCTCATGGGCACCTGCTCCCAGCTGGGCCTGATGTTGCAGGAAATGCTTCTGGGTCGGGTCAGGTCAGGTTCTTGGTTTTGAAATGCCTTCTAGGACAGCCAGCAGAGCAGGGGTGGGACAATTGGATGCCGTGGTGCCCCAGATCAGTGAGCATGTGCAACCCAGGTCCTCCATGAGACAGGCCTGAGTCCCCATCTCACTGTGGTCAGGTCACCCCTCTGTTTCTTTGTTCTTATCTACAGTGTGGGGGCACATGTGCTGTAGGGAACTGCCGAAGTGTTGGCTGGTGCTTAGCAGATAGATGACTGTGTGATCAACAGGAGGGACAGAGCAGGCCTATATTCTCACAAGTCGGTGTTGGGGTGCTTGCTTTCCCTGATCACAGCTTGTATGACTCTGGGTAAGTTCTGTGATGGGCCTTAGTTTCTCTGTACATTGGGAATGATGGTGGTGTTGCCTCATGGGGCTGGGGTGGGAATTTACAGACATGTCTTCTGAGGGCTTCCTAACCCAGTGCTAGACATGCTGTGGGGCAGCAGTTTTGATTGCTGTAAGTATCGTGCTATTATACAACAGTGTCCCTGGGGCTAGGTCATGCATGCGTGTGAGTCACGTGCAGCCAGTGTCACACACATCCATGTTCCTGTTAAGTGACTCATTTGAAGCATTCTTTGTGTCTGGTGGGAGGGAGGAGTGCACACACATGCATGTGGAGGCCTAGGGACAGCCTTGGGTGTCCTTCCTCAGGTGCTGCTCACCTTTTAAGAACATTTTTCTTTTTATACTTTATTTTTATGTTTATTAGTGGTTTTGCCTGCCTGCATGTATGTGTACCACATGCATACAGTGCTTGCAGAGGCCAGAAGAGGGTGTCACATTCTCTGAAAGTGGAGTTATAGACAGTTGTGTGTAGGCAGTTATATGCCGCCATGTGGGTGCTGGGAACTGAACCCAGGTCCTCTGCAAGAGCAGTCAGTGCTTTTAACCACCAAGCCATCTCTCCTGCTCCCACACATCTTTATTAAGAAAGATGCCTCCTGGGGGTCCTCCTGGCATCTGAGTGCCACCTCCATGTAGTAGGAGACTCAGCTAGGTCAGACTAGGGGCCCTGTGCAAACGTGTCCATCACTGCTGGAGTGAGGAAGGAGATGCGCGAGTACAGAGCTCCCCAGCTCTGCCATGCACACTTCAGCTTTGTGAGTTTTGCCCCCTCTGTGACTTTGAGTCATGATTCACCTGAGACTCTCAGGTGACCCACTGAACAAGTCTGTGTCATGACCCCGCTGTGAAAACAGACTGTGGTGGCCGTAAATAGAAGGGGACTTTGAAAACACAAATGTAGGAAAGCAAACAGCCCATTCAAGTTCTTCTCCCTCTTGCGGCTGTCACTGTGAGCTTTGAGCAGGAGGAGGCCTGGCATTCTCTGTCCAAAGTGTCATCAGAATGCCTCACTGAAGTGGCAGAGCCTAGCTAGCTGGCTCTGGATGGTGCTACTTCTGCCTGGACCTTCTCCAGCTGTCAGTGGGATGTGCATGGTAGTTGGAGGGGCAGGGCATGGGAGCCTTCCTCTGGCAGGAAGGGAGTTAGGGGAGGGGTGGGGAGAGAGAGGAGCCCTGGGAGGGAGTTCTGAGTGGCCATCACTGGTAGCTGACATGTGCCCATGGGTGTTGGGGTGACGACCTACTTTTAGGGCATCTCCCACTTTTAGCAGAACTTCAGAAGGAAGGAAGAACCTCTTATCTGCAAGGTCACTGCCACTGAGCTGGGGTGTGTCCTGGCCAAGATTAGGCACTTTCCTGGGATCTGAACCTGGGAGTCGGGGGCATAGTACAGGCAGTCAGAAGATTAGTGGAGTTTTGCAGGGTCCAAGTTCTTCACAGGCTGGGCTTCTGCAACCTGGCTATGAGTCATTCATGTGGAGGCTGTGGTCTGAGCACTGATCCCACTTGCTGCTTCTCCTTGCTGTGTGCCCTTGGATAAAGTACTTGACCTCTCTGAGCTTCTGTCAAGCACTCTCTGGCACCTTCTGTGGGTTTGCTCTGCTGGCTGCTGCAGGGGGTGGGCAACTGAGATACCTTCTTCCCTGGTGTCCAAACCAGGAGAGAGAGGGCTAGTGAGGGAGGGCTGGAGGGAGAAGAAAGTGTACCTTGCAGGCTTTGATACCCCTATGTAAAAAAAAGGCAGGCAGAGTGGCCCATGTTTTAATCCCAGCGCTGGAGAGGTGGTGGAGACAGGCCAATCCTTGGGGCTCCCTGGTCAGCTCAGATCCCAGTGAGAGACTGTCTCAAAAAAACCAAGGTGGAAAACAAAAAAAAAACAACAAAAAAGGCCAAAACAGGGCAGATAGCATGGAGGTTGTCTTCCGCCCTCCACACACGTTTGCACATGTATACCTTCACACATGCAAGTGGGCTGTGTGACTGCCCACATGTACATATGCACAGACACAAAAGCAAATAAGACCCATCTACATTTGCAGTGGTGCCGTTTTTACACACGAGGTCACATTCTGAGATCCAAAGTGGACATGTGTTTTGCGGGGGACACTGTTAACCTGCTACCTCCACCATATTTGGTGGTACACTCCTTTAATCCCAGCACCCGGGAGGCAGAGACAGTGGATTTCTGTGAGTTCGAGGCCAGCTTGGTCTACATAGTTCCAGGCCAGGTCGGGCTATGGGGAGACCCTGTCTCAACCCTCGCCCCCAAAACAAAGCAAAACTCGCTACTGCAAAGATTGGTCATCAGAGCTGAGCCTCAGAGGGGTGTGTGTGGTGGGCAGAGGTCCTTCCAGGGGAGGGAACCTGCAGCCTGCAGCAGATGGAGGGCAGAAGGGGCTGGCTGTGGAGCCCTGGGGGTTCTGATTTAAGTTTAAATATCCAGAGGTGTGGCTTAAGCAGGGGTGGGTTTTGACTGCAACTCCTTTTGAAAAGGGGTCCCTGAGACTCTGAAGGGGCATGATGGTGACCCCCTGACTGCCAGGGTCCCTGCCTTAAGTCCCACATCCACTCCCAGTACACCCAGGACACTCCAGTGGGTTTTGTTTGTTTTGAAGACTAGCCATCCCCTAACCTAGGCTGACTTCTGTCCAAGTTGATAGGTAACCGAGGAAGACCTTGATATCCTGATCCTCCTGCCTTCACCTCCTGAGTGCTGGGATTACAGCCCCGACCCCCCCCCGACCCAATTTATTCAGTGCTGAGGTTGGAACCCAGGGCTTTATGCATACCAGGCAAGCTCTCTACCCACTGAGCCGCCCCCGCCCTGCTTCAGTGTTTAATCAGCCCCCTTGGAGGTAGGCTGGGTAGCACTGTTATCCCCCAAGGAGATGGAGGCCTAGAGAGGGTGAGCATTTTAGCACAGCCCAGATGAGGAACTCAAAGCTGCAGCCAATGTCTTCTGTCTTGTGCATGCAACAGGCAAGGAGGTGAAGGTTGTCCTCACAGATGGCTGGGGTTCCCAAGAAAAGCCCAGGACAGGGAAGCCTGCTTTATGTACCCATCCCTGCTAGAAAGCCTGCTGCTGGGTCAGGGACGCAACTGCCACCATTGGTGTGGATCACCCCCCTGCATGTGGGAGCTGCTGTTTGTCTCCTACTCAGCACATGGTATGGAGGCTGAAGATGAGCAGACAGCCCAGCCATGCACAGTTGAGCCTGGCCATGCACAGCCCAGCCCAGCCTGGCCATACACAGTTCAGCCTGGCCACACACTGTCTAGCCCAGAACTATTGGAAGGACTGGGATGGAAGTCTTGGTCACAGCACCAAAGGCCGGGCCAGGAGGATCTGGCTGTCCCCAACTCCCCTACATAGCTCCCCTACATAGATTCACCTGTAGGGATAAGTCTTCCCCAGTGTGGGCATACCAGCTATGCCCACTAGGACCCAATACATCTGAGGGGCACCTCTCTTGGGTACAGATGCCTGTGTGCTCCTGAGCTGGGTCTGTTAACAGGGTCTGAAATTCCAAGTGAAGTGAAAGGCAGGCTTTCCGGCAGTCTCTATTTTCTTTAACTCCTTTGTTTCTGTCTTTTGAGGAGGGACAGGAATTGGGAGGGACAGGCTGCCCTCATACCAGCGGCCTGTCCCCTGGGAGCACCCTCCTCCTTCCTCCAGGAGTTCTCTGTGTGTTGTGGGTGGCCTGTGGTGATCTGTGATGTGTCTGTGGGGAGAAAGCTGAGCAAGACTCTGGGAGAACCCATGTGCGCACATCCTCGGGTGTAGATTCTGGCTGCTGTGCTGCGTAGAGGAAAGGAGTTAAATTTGGTGGAGGATCTGGGAGCCGGCTTCCTTCCTCTCCCTGATAAAGGCCTGTGTGGAATGAATCACATCCTGCCCTATCTTCACATTCTGAGTCTACAAATGTCAAGGCCATGCTGGCGCTACACTCTGGGGTCTGGGGAGGATGGCACCGGAGATGCCTAGGGGAGCCGCATTCCCTGACCTGCTCACCTGTCTCTTGCCAGCCTCGGGACCCCCACCTTGTCCGGGGACTCGGCTTTGTGCTAAGCCCCCAGCATTAGTTAACTGAGGACCTACCAAGGGCCTGGCACTACTTGGGAACCAGGAACTATCCCCATGACAGAGGCCAGCTCTGGAGCTAACAGGCCAGAGCAGAACTGGGTTAGTTTCTTTGGCAGGACCAGATGGTGAAGAATGGAGGCCTTGGGGTACACATGCCCTCTCCAGTTGATCCCCATTGGGAGGGTGTGGAGGAGTCACAGCCCTGCTGAAGGCCTGGGGGCTTCCTGCTCTGTGTTGGGGACTCCTTCCTCTTTATGCTTGGCAGGTGCCGCATCTTCTCCACCTGTCCCACCTTCCCTTTCTCACTGGCCCTGTGTCTTGGGTCTAGAAAGCTCCTTCCCAGGAGGCTCCTTTTCTGCATATAGGTCTCATCAATCTGGTGTTGTCTCCCCCAAGAGGTCTTAAGTAGATGGTTTCCTGGACCCCTGGCCCCAGACCCCTGACCCCTGGCCCTTACTGCCCTGGCTTTATTGACTTGGGAAGAGTTTCAGACTTTCTTTCTTTGACTTGCTATGTTCTTCCACAGTGTCCTTCATGCTCAGAGCAGCCCGTGTAGTAGACACTTATTTAGTACACATCCGCAGTGATGCAGTGATCAGCCCTCCAAGTTCATTCATGAATGCCTCCCTCTTTGCTGCCTTGACCTTGGCAGCTGGATGTTTTATATGGAACATTCTGGATTCTGGGTCCCAGTAATTCAGGGCTGTCAGGGCTCTAGGGGAAGCACCAGGCCTAGGAGGGAAAGTGGGAGGAGGGCTGATCCTGACTGCAGGAAAGGGAAGATCCTGGGTGGGGAAGGAAGTAATCGGATGAGTTCCCAAGGCTTAGCCACAGCCCCTTTGCTGCTGCTCTGAGAAAACATGGCCATTGTCTGAGCTCCAGTGCTGGGAGGTGGCAGGAACCTCTGCCAAAGGGACCTCGTTTATTTGAGATTTGGATGAAAGTGTCTGTCCTCTTAAAACCCTGTCTCCAGCTGCCTCCATGGGGTTTTGGGATTGGGACAGATGGCAGCAAGCTACTCTGCCTCTTTGTTTAGTATTAAAGAAACAAAAAAGGGGCTGGAGAGATGGCTCAGCGGTTAAGAGCACTGACTGCTCTTGCAGAAGACCCGGGTTCGATTCCCAGCACCCACATGGTGGCTACGAACTGTCCTTAACTCCAGTTCCAGGGGAATCCAAAGCCCTCTTCTGACCTCAACTCCTTTTGAAAAGGGGTCCCTGAGACTCTGAAGGGGCATGATGGTGCCCCCCTGACTGCCAGGGTCCCTGCCTTAAGTCCCACATCCACTCCCAGTACACCCAGGACACTCCAGTGGGTTTTGTTTGTTTTGAAGACTAGTCATCCTGTAACCTAGGCTGACTTCTGTCCAAGTTGATAGGTAACCGAGGAAGACCTTGATATCCTGATCCTCCTGCCTTCACCTCCTGAGTGCTGGGATTACAGCCCCGACCCCCCCCCGACCCAATTTATTCAGTGCTGAGGTTGGAACCCAGGGCTTTATGCATACCAGGCAAGCTCTCTACCCACTGAGCCGCCCCCGCCCTGCTTCAGTGTTTAATCAGCCCCCTTGGAGGTAGGCTGGGTAGCACTGTTATCCCCCAAGGAGATGGAGGCCTAGAGAGGGTGAGCATTTTAGCACAGCCCAGATGAGGAACTCAAAGCTGCAGCCAATGTCTTCTGTCTTGTGCATGCAACAGGCAAGGAGGTGAAGGTTGTCCTCACAGATGGCTGGGGTTCCCAAGAAAAGCCCAGGACAGGGAAGCCTGCTTTATGTACCCATCCCTGCTAGAAAGCCTGCTGCTGGGTCAGGGACGCAACTGCCACCATTGGTGTGGATCACCCCCCTGCATGTGGGAGCTGCTGTTTGTCTCCTACTCAGCACATGGTATGGAGGCTGAAGATGAGCAGACAGCCCAGCCATGCACAGTTGAGCCTGGCCATGCACAGCCCAGCCCAGCCTGGCCATACACAGTTCAGCCTGGCCACACACTGTCTAGCCCAGAACTATTGGAAGGACTGGGATGGAAGTCTTGGTCACAGCACCAAAGGCCGGGCCAGGAGGATCTGGCTGTCCCCAACTCCCCTACATAGCTCCCCTACATAGATTCACCTGTAGGGATAAGTCTTCCCCAGTGTGGGCATACCAGCTATGCCCACTAGGACCCAATACATCTGAGGGGCACCTCTCTTGGGTACAGATGCCTGTGTGCTCCTGAGCTGGGTCTGTTAACAGGGTCTGAAATTCCAAGTGAAGTGAAAGGCAGGCTTTCCGGCAGTCTCTATTTTCTTTAACTCCTTTGTTTCTGTCTTTTGAGGAGGGACAGGAATTGGGAGGGACAGGCTGCCCTCATACCAGCGGCCTGTCCCCTGGGAGCACCCTCCTCCTTCCTCCAGGAGTTCTCTGTGTGTTGTGGGTGGCCTGTGGTGATCTGTGATGTGTCTGTGGGGAGAAAGCTGAGCAAGACTCTGGGAGAACCCATGTGCACACATCCTCGGGTGTAGATTCTGGCTGCTGTGCTGCGTAGAGGAAAGGAGTTAAATTTGGTGGAGGATCTGGGAGCCGGCTTCCTTCCTCTCCCTGATAAAGGCCTGTGTGGAATGAATCACATCCTGCCCTATCTTCACATTCTGAGTCTACAAATGTCAAGGCCATGCTGGCGCTACACTCTGGGGTCTGGGGAGGATGGCACCGGAGATGCCTAGGGGAGCCGCATTCCCTGACCTGCTCACCTGTCTCTTGCCAGCCTCGGGACCCCCACCTTGTCCGGGGACTCGGCTTTGTGCTAAGCCCCCAGCATTAGTTAACTGAGGACCTACCAAGGGCCTGGCACTACTTGGGAACCAGGAACTATCCCCATGACAGAGGCCAGCTCTGGAGCTAACAGGCCAGAGCAGAACTGGGTTAGTTTCTTTGGCAGGACCAGATGGTGAAGAATGGAGGCCTTGGGGTACACATGCCCTCTCCAGTTGATCCCCATTGGGAGGGTGTGGAGGAGTCACAGCCCTGCTGAAGGCCTGGGGGCTTCCTGCTCTGTGTTGGGGACTCCTTCCTCTTTATGCTTGGCAGGTGCCGCATCTTCTCCACCTGTCCCACCTTCCCTTTCTCACTGGCCCTGTGTCTTGGGTCTAGAAAGCTCCTTCCCAGGAGGCTCCTTTTCTGCATATAGGTCTCATCAATCTGGTGTTGTCTCCCCCAAGAGGTCTTAAGTAGATGGTTTCCTGGACCCCTGGCCCCAGACCCCTGACCCCTGGCCCTTACTGCCCTGGCTTTATTGACTTGGGAAGAGTTTCAGACTTTCTTTCTTTGACTTGCTATGTTCTTCCACAGTGTCCTTCATGCTCAGAGCAGCCCGTGTAGTATTTAGTACACATCCGCAGTGATGCAGTGATCAGCCCTCCAAGTTCATTCATGAATGCCTCCCTCTTTGCTGCCTCTTAGTACACATCCGCAGTGATCAGCCCTCCAAGTTCATTCATGAATGCCTCCCTCTTTGCTGCCTTGACCTTGGCAGCTGGATGTTTTATATGGAACATTCTGGATTCTGGGTCCCAGTAATTCAGGGCTGTCAGGGCTCTAGGGGAAGCACCAGGCCTAGGAGGGAAAGTGGGAGGAGGGCTGATCCTGACTGCAGGAAAGGGAAGATCCTGGGTGGGGAAGGAAGTAATCGGATGAGTTCCCAAGGCTTAGCCACAGCCCCTTTGCTGCTGCTCTGAGAAAACATGGCCATTGTCTGAGCTCCAGTGCTGGGAGGTGGCAGGAACCTCTGCCAAAGGGACCTCGTTTATTTGAGATTTGGATGAAAGTGTCTGTCCTCTTAAAACCCTGTCTCCAGCTGCCTCCATGGGGTTTTGGGATTGGGACAGATGGCAGCAAGCTACTCTGCCTCTTTGTTTAGTATTAAAGAAACAAAAAAGGGGCTGGAGAGATGGCTCAGCGGTTAAGAGCACTGACTGCTCTTGCAGAGGACCCGGGTTCGATTCCCAGCACCCACATGGTGGCTACGAACTGTCCTTAACTCCAGTTCCAGGGGAATCCAAAGCCCTCTTCTGACCTCTGCGGCATTGCACGACATGGGTGCGCTCACACACGTGCACGCAATACACTCATACACATAAAATAAAAATAAAATATTAAAAAAAAGAAACAAAAAAGGGTTACGATAGAAAGGGGAAAACTATAAGCAGCAGGAAGAGGAAACATCCTACGGAGGCCTCCCCCATCAGACAGGCAGAGGCCATCCCATCAGACAGGCAGAGGCCTCCCCATCAGACAGGCAGAGGCTTCCCCATCAGACTGACAGAGGCCATCCCATCAGACAGGCAGAGGCCATCCCATCAGACAGGCAGAGGCCATCCTATCAGACAGGCAGAGGCCATCCCATCAGACAGGCAGAGGCTTCCCCATCAGACAGGCAGAGGCCATCCCATCAGACAGGCAGAGGCCTCCCCCATCAGACTGACAGAGGCCTCCTCCATCAGACTGGCAGAGGCCTCCCCATCAGATAGGCAGAGGCCATCCCATCAGACAGGCAGAGGCCGCCCCCATCAGACTGACAGAGGCCTCCTCCATCAGACTGGCAGAGGCCATCCCATCAGATAGGCAGAGGCCATCCCATCAGACAGGCAGAGGCTTCCCCATCGACTGACAGAGGCCATCCCATCAGACAGGCAGAGGCCATCCTATCAGACAGGCAGAGGCC
>NW_008352136.1:2291372-2291787 GCF_000622305.1 Nannospalax galili
TAGACAGGAGCCTTCCCATCAGACAGGCTGAGCCCTCCCAATCAGACAGACAGAGACCATCCCATCAGACAGACAGAGGCCTCCCCATCAGACAGACAGAGGCCTCCCCATCAGACAGACAGAGGCCTCTCCATCAGATGGACAGGAGCCTTCCCCATCAGACGGACAGAGGCCACCCCATCAGACGGACAGAGGCCACCCCATCAGACGGACAGAGGCTTCCCCATCAGACAGACAGAGGCCTCCCCATCAGACAGACAGAGGCCTCCCCATCAGACAGAGGGAGGCATTTTGCAGGGTGTGTTCCACGTGGCACATGGATTTTGCTTTTTTTTTTTTTTTTTTTTTAAACTTTTTGACATCCCCCCCCCTTTTTTTTTAGGGGGAAAAGTTTCAATTTGGGGGAAATAGCTTA
>NW_008352136.1:2292574-2293471 GCF_000622305.1 Nannospalax galili
GACAGACAGAGACCATCCCATCAGACAGACAGAGGCCGCCCCATCAGACAGACAGGAGCCTTCCTTTCAGACAGACAGAGGCCTCCCCATCAGATAGACAGGAGCCTTCCCTTCAGACTGACAGAGGCCGCCCCATCAGACAGACAGAGGCCTCCCCATCAGACAGACAGAGGCCTCCCCATCAGACAGGCAGGTTGTGATCTGCCACGGACAGGGAGGCATTTTGCAGGGTGTGTTCCACGTGGCACATGGATTTTGCTTTTTTTTTTTTTTTTTTTTTTTTTTTTTTTTTTTTTTTACTCCATAGCCCTGCTGACCTGGAATTCACTATGTGAACAAAACTGATTGGAACTCACAGAGATCCCCCTGCCTCTCCCTCCCCAGTGCTGGAATTAAAACCATGTGCCACCCCACCTGGTCAGTGTTTGCACACTTTAAAGGCTATTTCTTCTTTTAATGATGTAGGTCTACATTATTTACAGTGGTGGCATTAAAGGCGTGTCCTGCCATGCCTGGCTTTCCTTGTTTGTTTCTGAGATAAGGTCTCATTTGGTAGCTCAGGATATTCTAACACTCACTACTTATCCCAGGCTTGCCTTGGCCTTGAACTCACAGAGATCCTCCTGCCCTTGCCTCTAAGATTACAGGTGTCCATCCCATCAGACAGGCTGAGCCCTCCCCATCAGACAGGCAGAGCCCTCCCCATCAGACAGACAGAGGCTTCCCCATCAGACAGACAGAGGCTTCCCCATCAGACAGACAGAGGCCATCCCTTCAGACAGACAGAGGCCTCCCCATCAGATAGACAGGAGCCTTCCCTTCAGACTGACAGAGGCCGCCCCATCAGACAGACAGAGGCCTCCCCATCAGACAGACAGAGGCCTCCCCATCAGACAG
>NW_008352136.1:2293780-2332794 GCF_000622305.1 Nannospalax galili
CACGTGGCACATGTATTTTTTTTTTTTTTTTTTTTTTTTTTTTTTGTAGCTAATTTTCTCATTTCTGCAGAACCCCAGCTATGTCCAGCTTTGGCGGGGCCAGATGGTGAAGAATGGAGGCCTTGGGATATACATGCCCTCTCCAGTTGATCCTCACTAGCCCTGCTGAAGGCCTGAGGGCTTCCTGGCCTTTCCCATTTAGCATCATGCCCTTGCCATGTTGTGAGGGGATAACTATGGAATTTCCAGGATGTCCCAGTCTGTTTAACTGCTCCCTAAGTCACTGGGCATGTCAAAGGCTTTTAGCCTTCTGCCCCGACTGTGACCCTCTCCCAGCTTTCTACCCTGGTACTGTGCACTTTCCTGGGCTTCCCAAGGGTTTCCTACCCTAGCACCTTTGCACAAGTACTTACCTCTGACTGTCCTGTTGTATCCTGTTGTTCTTCTTGTGTGTGTGTGTAGGTGTGTGTTCAGGTGCGTGTGTGGGCACGTATGTGGTGGCCTGAGGTCAATGTTGACTGTCTTCCTTGATGGTTCTCTACCTTATTCTTCAGAATCCCTCATTGACCCTGGGACTCACTGATAGACTGATAGACTAGGCTGGCTGGTCAGGGAGCTCCAGGGACCCTCCTGTTTCCACCTTCCCAGGGCTGGGATTACAGGTGTGTACAACAATAGCCAGCTTTTTACTAGGGTGCCAAGGAGCATTTGAACTCAGGTCCCCAAGCTCATGCCGAAGGCCCTCTCCCTTGGCCCCTCTCCCCTCCCCTCCCATGTCCTCTCCTCTGCCCCCTCCTCTGCCCACTCCTGGCCTTTGAGTTGTGCTATTGAAGCATCCCTGGTTTCCCTTTGAGGTCTTCCTGTCTTTTTCCACCCATCCCCCTCCCTCCTGTGAGCTGCCCCAGGCAAGATGTTATCTGTCCACTTGCCTGATTTTCATTGCCCTGGGACATCAGTTAACTCCTTCCTGAAGATGCTCATTTATACTGTGTACTGTGGCCTTGGCTGCCTTGTCTGCCAACTGTTTGCATGGGGAACACACTTGTTTTATGATGGTTGGGGGAATCAGTTTGTGTTTTAGCCCCCAGACACAAGGTGAAGATGAAAATGACCTCACAGACACACTGCACCCCATCCAGTCCCCGCATTGACATACACCTGAATCTACATCATGGTGGCAGTTACCATGGAGACTCCAGAGTGCATGGCAACCATGATACAGGGAATTGGCCTTTATTGGGCACTTGCTATGTGCCAGGGACCTGGTGAGTGCTTCCTGGGCATTTATTCACTCACTCCTCATGGCAGCCCCACCTCCCTCAGACTGGCATTATCCACTTATTTATTCCAGATCTGGAGAAGAGAGATGTCAAAATCTGTTGGCTCGCACAGCTTGCCGCTGACTGAGACAGGACAGAAACCCAGGCAGAGGGTTCTGGACTGTGTGTTCTTAGCTGTAGCCTCAGGACAAATAGCTATTCAAACCACCTCTGACTCTTCACCACCCAGGACAAACAACTCAAGCTGCCCTGGCCCAAGCTCTGGATCAGCCTCCCAGCTGGAACTCACCAGACATGCTGCCCACTGTGTAATGTTGGGTGCATTCCTGTCTCCTGGCATCTCACCCCAATACTTACCCATCTCCTACCCACCTGACACCTGGGAACATGATCTTGGACTTCTGTATCTCTGTGTGAGAGAGAGAGAGAGAGAGAGAGAGAGAGAGAGAGAGAGAGAGAGAGAATCCACTGTATGTCCATGTGTGATATCAGGGCTGGGCTGCAGAGTTGTCTGTCTCCTCCCTCCAGCCCCAGTACAAATAGGCCACCTTGGAGTGTCAATACATGCTAAGTAGCAGGAGGCACTTGGTGGCACCCATCCTGGCCTTGCTCTTCCCTGGAGGCTGTGATGGCCAAGGTGATGTGACCTTGAGGGTGAGTAGGGATTTCAGGACTATTGACCTTGGCCTGGGCCCATTGTCCTTCCCTAGTTCCATGTGGAGCCAGGCACTGAGCCAGCTCTTCTGGCCAAGCTGGAGAAACTAAAGTTCCAGTTACACAGCCAAGATCCTGAGCGAGTACCCAGCGGCTCACCCTGACCACTCAGCCACCCCCCCCCCCCAGGCAGCCTGTCCCTTGGGCTCCTGAGTTTGGAGGACTGTCCCCATGTGTTCCTGTTTGCTGATTGCAGAGCTGTGAAGCCTTTGGGGCTCTGGAATTTGACCAGGCTGTTGATCTGTCTATACCTCTGATGCCTTGTCTGTCCAGTAGGATGAAGAGTGACACTCATGGCTACTTGGTCACTGAGGAACCCCTGAATGCCCCTGGCAAGCTGTGGCAACTCCATATTCTTCTGTTCTAGAAGACACATGGGAGCCTTGGGGAGGTTGGGGGAGGGGGACATTCTGGTAGACCCCACGTGTGTCTTCAGTCCCAACAGATATGCCCATTGCTCCCCTCTAGACCAAGCCTATGCCCTTCCTCCTTTTCCCTCCAGCCTCTTCCAACCTTTGATGCCCCAAGCTTTCAGCTGACTCTACACCTCATGATATCGTCTGCCTTCTCCATCTTCCCAGGATACACGGCTGCAGTGTCATCTCCAGGGAGCCTGCCTTGATCACTTTATTCCGGGGGGACCCCTCCTCCTCCCTTGTCACATGGGGATGCTTCATCTTGGTGTGTTGCTCATCCATCACTTATCTGTTCCACACCCTACTCCATCAGCTTTACCTGAACAGGGACCTTGACCTTTGGGTTCATCACTAAAGATGGAGTCAATAAATCTTTTGGTGAAGTTGGTTAAAATGTAGCTGGGGAACCTGGAGCCCACAGTGTCCGCCCAGTTATCAGGTTGTAGACTGTTCTATATGGGTGTGTCTTGCTGTTGTGTCGTGACACCTTGGGGAGACCCGTATTCTGAGCCAGTCCCCAGTGAGTCAGTGATTCTAGGAAAGGAGGTGTCATAGGGCAGGCTGCCCTTGAGGCCCTGACTCAGGTGCCAGCCAGGTGAGGTGGTTTGAGTGGGCAGTATGGCACCGCTAGGGTGCAGTAGGGAGCAGCTTGCCTCTGGGGATCCCTGCTGCTTACTTGTGCAGGGGTCTTTAGGGGGGACTTTGGAACTCGACACTGAATGGTGGGGACTGAGGTTCTGATCATCGGCAGCTGAGAGGAAGTCGTCTGTCCCCTGTATCAGAGCACTTGGTAGAGTCGACAGACTGCCAGGCCAATGGCACTTCCCTGGTGGCTGACACAGGATGGTGGTGAGGTTGGTGAGGGCCTGCCTCTCTCCTGGTGACTGAGGCTTGGGTCACCTGAAGGGAAACCTATAGGCTGTGCTGAGGCTAGGCTCTCCCTTCCCACTCTGTGTGGGATCAAGTAATTTGCAGGGAAGCGTGTCATTGGGTAGCTCTCTAAGCCCAGACAGGTCACGTTCTTGGGCCTTCCCCATCTGAGGATACGTTTGTAATGAGCACCTGCTGTATACACCTCATGCCACCTAGCTTCCTGGAATGCAAAGGGTTGGAGGGAGCTTGCTCAGTATTCTTTCCTGTGTCCTTCCCTGCACAGGCACTGACATGGAAGGGCCTACTTCCTGCCTCCCCCAGCCTCTCGGAAGGATTGACAACACCCAGAACAGTGCAAGGTGACCTCTGGCATTATACCAAGTGCTTGAGAGAGGCTCTCATCTCCGTCCACCATTACTGGCCAAGCTGAGCGCCTTTCCATCTGTACTCGGCTAGAAAATCTCACACTACTGTTCACGGAAGGTAGGGTTTAGAAGCTGGTTTTCAGAAGAGGAAACTGAGGCTCGTGGAATGGGCAATTTGCAGCTGAGTAGATGTTTCTAACCTGCAGCTTAAGGAAGTAAAATACACAAGTACTCCCCTGGTTCCCTTTCACATACGGGAAGCCAAGCTCAGAGATGTTGTCCAGAGGCACCTGAGCTACAAAGGGCTAAAGATGTGGGGGCATTCTCTGAAGGGTCACACAGAGGGACAGAGGCAGGGCAAGGACACAGGAGTCCTTGGTCACCAGTGCCCATGCCACCTCCTAACCCTAGCATCCTCTGTGCTTTTAGAAACTGGTGATTGTGTGGTCCACGTGAGAATCTGGGTGAATGGAGGGTGGGTGGTTTCAGCTGGGTTTGGAAAACGTCTGTACTGTGTGCAGCAAGGCCGGGTAAGCCTGTCCAGGGAAGGGCTGCAGTGAAACCCGGGAACTGACCCTTCCACACAGGGACCTTTTCCAAGAGCTGTTGGTGGGGTGGGATGGCTCCTTGGAGAGCTGACTGCACTGGGGGACACTGCAGTGTCCTGCCAGGAGCTCAAGGCAGGGGTGTTTGGATTCTGTTCATGTGTCCCATAGACACATGAGAGGCACCAGAGGCAAGGCATGAAGACGTGTGTGCACATGCACACTCATGCAGGTTCACACATTTACACCCAATGTGCACATACATGCACATACTCATGTAGGAACATATATTTAGGGCACACATGTAGTCATGCAGGAACACATATACATACACTCAGGACACACCCACATGCACACACTCAGAGCATACACACATACACATACTGAGGTAGGTACACACACACACACACACATACACACACACACAACCCAGGGGAGATTCAGACTCAGAAGGAATTACACATACACACACACACAACCCAGGGGAGATTCAGACTCAGAAGGAATTGTATCTTCTACCGAGCCACGCCATCTGTTGTAAAGCTTCAACTCTAATTAAGTCATTCTGGCTTGGGGGCTGCCCCCCTATATTGTTGTAAAGAGCCCCCCCCCCCTCGCAAAGTGCTAGTCAGAATCAGTTGGAATCCTACTGCAAGAGTACGGCCTCTGGGGAGCAGCTCTGAGCTCTCCGCTCCCTTTCTGCCCTGTATCCCCTAGGGTCTTGAAGGTCAGTCACATCAGCCCCAGGGAGAGGAGAGAAACAGTCTCCTTCCCACCAGTATCCAGCACATGCTTGGGCATTCGGTGGGCACCAGCACTAGCGAGGCTCCTGGAAATTATTGCAACTGTCACTCATTGGCAGAGATGGGCAGAGTTGTGCCTCGGGCCTTGTACCTGACCCAGTGGGGGAGCATGGATGGATGGCTTGGGGGATAGGTGACCCTGGCAGCTCTGTTGGGTGACTGGACATGAGGGAGGAAAGTCAAGATACTAAAACGGCCTGTTATGGGGAGACACACCTCCCAGTGGAGGAAAGAGCTGAGGCATCTCTATCCAGCTTTTCAGTTGATGGAGGAAGGCTGTCTAATGGTTTTATGCCTACCTCAGGACCCTTGCACATGCCATAGGATCCTCTGCCAGCACTGTGATCTGGCCAGCCAAAACCTCCACCCTGAGAGTACAGAGGGCACCACCTGGGGTGGTGGCCACAGCCTTGGTAAGAAAAATGTGGATGTTGTGATGGTCATGGGTACCACTGTCTATGCTTTAACTGTGTGTTTTAGCAACTGTCCTAGTTTCCTTTCCGTTGCTGTGATAAAGCACGGACGGAAAGCAACCTGGGGAGGCTTGGCTTACACGTCGGTGTCACTGTCCATCATTGAAGGAAGTCAGGGCAGGTGCTCAGGAGGAGCCTGGAGGCAGGAACCAGGGAGGAATGCTGCTTGCTAGCTCATGCTTAGTTAGCTTTCTTATACAGGCCAGGATTAGCTACCCAGGGATGGTGCTGCCCACCGTGGACTGTGCCCTCCTGTATCAGTTACCAAAGAAGACAATCCCCACAGACGTGCCCACAGGCCAATCTGATCTAGGAAGTTCCTCAATCGAGGATTTCCTCTCAGATAACTCCAGGTTGTGTTGAGTTGACAGTTAAGCTAATTAGGATAACTTTGGCGTTAAATCTTTTTTTTTTTTTGGTCTTATCTCAAACATGTCTGTCAGAAGGAAGCAGCAGAAAGCACAGCAATGGGTGGCTGTTTGGTCTCTGTGTTCTGGAACTTCACTTTCCTTATAAAATGGAAGAAAATACCACCTGCCTAAAGGCTGCTGGGAGAAATGAACTTTGGTTTGTGAAGTGTCTCAGGCAGCTTCTGCTTACATATTCCTACTGGAATGCTTCTCATGAAATTTAAAATTAGAAGGGAGCCAGAACAAGGACGAAATGGCTGTGTTCTAGTCATCCTGTGAGCTGACCCATCTGCATCCCATCTTTTCAGTTTTCTGATATTTGCTGTAAGCAGCTGTGTCTCTCTTGTCTGCACCCTTCCATGTGTGTCAGTGTAGAGCAGGAAATGGATCTTAGTGTCCACATAGAGCAGGAAATGGATCTTAGTGTCCACATCATACCTAAATGTTAAAACAAAACAAAAAAAAAAGACTGGGACTAGGGAGATGGCTCAGTGGATAAAGCACTTGCTGTACAAGCTTGAGTGCCAGAGTTTGCATCCCAACCCCCACATAAAAGCTCACAGGTGTGGTAGCCCCACCTGTAATCCCAGAAATTGGGAGCTAGAGGTGGGGAGGGGGGAGCCTCTGTACCTGCTGGTTAGCTGCTGGATTGGTGAGAGACCCTGCCTTAGTACATAAATGGACAACGACTGAAGGGGGACCCTGATGTCAACCTCTGACCTCCATATGCACCCATATACATGCAAACGTGCATACACACAACTACACATGCAAAAGAAAAGAGAAAAAATTATCACCGTGTTTGGGTGCAGTCACAGGATTCAAGTGTGTCCACAGTATAGGGGAGTCCAAGCCTCTCATCAACCCTCCTTCCCCACCTGCCCCTCTCCCTACCCCAAACTGGAAACTTATTTTTAATTATGTTTTATTCTCCTCTGAAACTCTTTCCAGCTGCCTCTAGCTAGTGTAAAGGACATTACACTTATTATGACTCATCATCTGTCAATCAGTGGATCCCGAGTGAATTATTTGGTGGTGGATGAGGCTGTCAGACAGCGAGCCAGCTTCCACTAGTGTGTTGATAGGTAATTCTGGCCCCTAAGATAGACATTGCTAATGTTGTGTGAGGTGGTTGGTAAAGATGATGGGCTTAGGGGATGGGAACGGTGCTGTGTCAGACTAAACCCAGAACAGCTCCTGCAACAGTAGCTTCATTCCTTGGACCCTTGCTTTCAGAATTCATCTTTTCTTTTTGGAGACAGTTTCCGTGCTAGCCCCAGCTAGCCTGGAATTCACTATGTAGACCAGGTTGGTCTCAATCTCACAGAGAGATCCACCTGCCTCTGCTGGGATTAAAGGTGTGTACCTCCATGCTCAGCGAACAGATCTCTTCTCGAATCCAAGCCCTAGACTTTCCTTTCACCTAGAACCCCCTCCACTGAAGGCAGAGGGACAGAGAGGTCAAAGTAGGCTGTTCTCAGGGCTACAGCCATAGCTCAGTTGGTAGGGCATTTGCCTAGCATGCATGAAGCCCTGGGTTCCATCCTCAGTAATACACAAACCAGGTGTAGGTGATCCACACCTGTGATCCCAGCACCTGGATTGTGGAGGCAGGAGGATTGGATCAGAAGTTCAAGGTCATCCTCAGCTACAGAGCAAGTTTGAGTCCAGCCTGGGATACTGGAGATCCTGTCTCTGCCATTCTCAGAGAGACCAGAGGTCAGAGGTCATGCCTCACAAGATCAGCAGTTAAAAATCAGGTAGATTGGGGTCTCTTAACCCATGGAGAAGGTGGGTCTGGGTTTCTATGCCAGACCTACCCACATGACCTTTTTTTCTGAGCCTCAGTTTCCACATGCATGCATAGGGAGTGTACAGACATGCTGAGTAGAATGATGGCTCTGCTGTGTGCACTGAGCCTGTGGAGACTAGAAACTGCTGATTTTGCAAGTCTGCTCAGTTCTGATTAACTGATATTTGCAGTTTGGTACCTGAATGGGAAGTTCTGCACCAAGTCTTTCCTTCCAAGCTCTGGTGCTGTTTAAAGGCACAGATGGCAGGAAATGGGCAAGAAGGCCTCTGGTGTGCCCCCCCATCCCCAACCCTAAGAGCCTAAAGAAGGTGACTGGATGCTCTAGGCTGCTCCTCGGTGCTGCCCCCTGCAGGCAACAACACCACACTGCATCTGTTTCTCAAGTAGCAGGTCCCCAGGCTTCAGTGTGGGACCAAACAGGGTTTGTTTCCAACAGTTCTGTACCGGGAAGTCTGATATGGGTCAGCTTTCTGAAGTGGCAGAAAGACTCCACGGCCTTACCTTTTCCAGCTTCTAGAGGCTTCCAGGGGCTGCCCCACTCCCTGGCATGTGGCCCTGCGTCACCCTGAAGTGTATTTCCTCTGTCGCAGTTTTTTTCCCTCTGACTCTGGCCTTTCTCTCTTTTGAGAACTTTCTTGGCCGGGTGTGGGGAGTACGGGCCTGCAATTCCAGCTTTTGTGAGGTGGAAGCAGGAGGATCAGGAGCTTAAGGTCAGCCCACGCTACTTCAGCTTGTCTGAAGCAAAATATATACATAAACAGGATCCCAGTGCCGATGTTTAGTGTTGCTGGTCCAGGGCCATTTTCCCATCCCATTTGGCCACACTTGCAATGTCCCTTTTGGCATGGCAGGTGGAGAGGGCTGGAACTTTGACATCCTGGCGGGTAGTCTTGGCCAGCTTGCCCTGTCCCCTGTCCTCCCTGGCCTCAGTCACCACTTCACTATAGCTGTGACTAGCTGTGAGTGGCTGTCTGTCTTCCCATCATTCCAGACTTCTAGGAACTCCCAGTGGGGCCTAATCAGGGAGGAGGGTGTGCACGAAAGAACAGCAACAAGCAGTTACTTTGAGGTTGGAGGGTCGGCAAGCTTACAGAGCTGTAACCTTAGAATGACTGTCTTTCCAAACCCTAGATTACCTCCCCTAGAAAGTACTGACTGACAGTTGGAGCGCCCCCACCAGCATCCCTAAATCATGAGGTGTCTGCTGCCTGTGCAGAGCCCTGGCAGCTGCCCAGCACCTTGGTAGGGAGCGCTAAATAACAGCTAGTGCTGACACCTGGGGACCAATGACAGGATCTGGATGTGGCCAAGTTCAAAATCCTTTCCCCTGCCCTCATCCTCCAAATGGACCTGCTGTCGAGCACAGACGGGGTAGGGTCTCAATTTAATACTCTTTCTGGCATCTGAGTGTCTCAGTTGCAGTAGGAGACTTCCCTAGAACCCAGGGCTTAGCAGCCCAAGGGCAAAGCTGTCCTATGAGCTTGGGGAGATCTCTCTTTGGGTCAGGGCATGTATGTGTCCCAGCTATACAGAGCCTGGGTTCTGTGCTAGAGGCAGGCCTGATGTCCCAGTCTGAGACTGGCAGTGCCAGGCCTGGGCAGGCTTCTGATAATGCCCACAAAAGGGAGGAGTCAGTTGGGGCCTAGAGGTGGGAGGGGAGGGGCGGCCTTCCTCCTAGGAGCCAGAAGAAAACTTGTGTTACCATGAAGTGGTGGGTGTGAACTCTGAGCAGGAGTGGGGGATGGGGTGGGGTAGAGGAAGTGTGAGGGGTGGCCTGTGGGGGTGAAGATGGCTAATGGGGTGGGGGTGTGTTCTGTGCAGAGGCTGGAGACCCACCAGCTGTTTATAGGGCTGGGGTGTGAGTTGGGTCTCAGCACTGAGTCTGGGTGAGGCTTTCCCAGTGTCCTGGTTTGGGGGAGGCAGTTGGGACTCTCATTCTTTTGTGTATTTGCCCCTTTCAGTCCAGATCTGTGCAGAGGTGGAGCCAGTGTGGGGTATGGCCAGCTTTGTGAGCCAAGTATTGCTGCCCCCCATGGGTAAGCTCTGAGATATGTCTAAAGAGACCCCTGCGTTACTGTCTCTCCCAGTATTTCATTAGTCATTCCTTTGGCTTTAACATGCTAGATCCCCCTCAATTCTACCACCCCACAAGTACGCCTGTAACTGTTGCTGCTGTTTGTTTACCTGCACAGTGACTTATACATGTGCTTATAACCTTCTGTGTGCTAAGTGTGCTTACATGTTACCTGCCATCTCATTTACCCATTGGAGCCCTTTGAGCTTGGAGAGGTGAAATGGTTTTCCAATGGCTCCACAACATCCGTGTTCACTTAGAAGATACTCTGTTCATGTAATCAATGTGGGCCCAGCTCCCCATGTCTATCGGGATTTTCACCATACATAACAAACCTTAACTGCAACGTCTTGCCTTATGGTCTCCTGGTCTCAAGTGGGTTGCCGTGACTCCAGGCATCACATCCTTGTTCTGGTAGGTCATACCACTAGTTGCATCTGCCTATTTGTGCATAAAGTAGAAGCCTCCTAGAAGGTCTCTTCCACGTTTCTCTGGCCTTATGTGCCTTGAGTCAGCTCTGGATCATGTGTCAATCCTGACTGAGAAAGGCCAGGCTCTTGCTTGGGGAGGGCAGCCTCCTGAGAACCTATGCTTGCTCTGCTGACTCTAATGCCAATCCTTCCCATTGTCTTGGTGCTTTCCTTTGTTCAAATTAAACAAAAACAGAGGTGTGAAGTTTGATCACACCCACTTAACTTGAGCCATTATCTTTTTTTTTTTAACTTTCTACTTTTTCAAAAGTTCCATAAAGTTGTTTTAAAAGAAACATTTGAAAAAAAAAAACCTTTATTGTAAATACAAAAGCAGCCTAGCCTCTCTGTCTTGACAGAGAACAACAGTGAAAAGAAATGCAACAAATGCAATGAAAACCCAGGGATTTTACAGGCTGCGGCTGTGGCGGACAGTTGTCAGAGTGCTGGCTATTTTCTGTGTGTTCCCCTGGAAAGGAACAGGCTAAAGAGAGGTGGGGTCTAGGCCATCGGCGCATCAGGCAGTTGGTCTCACACACTTCTGAAGGCTCCTGAGAGGTAAAAAGCAAACAGAGGCAAGGACTCTGTTTCCCAAGCCATCTGTATACTAGGTGAGCTGCTATACTTGAGGGACCATTCTGTCCTCCTGCACCCTGCATCGGGCTTTTGGTGGGCCTGGGAACAGTCTGTGACCAGGGTGGGCTACGGTGGGAATGTGAGTCTTGCATAGCCGACAGCCTGGGACTTATGCCTGAGACAGGTGTTTTGATCAGGAACCTGAGGGTTGGAAGTCACTTTAGCCTGGGAAATCGATGTGGGCTTTCTGGAAGAGATGTCCTTTAATTAAACTGCTGGAAAAGGCAATCTGGGGTTCAGACTGGAAATTGTGCTTCAGTAAAGGATTGACCCTGGAAAGAGAGTGGGCTGAAAGGGACGTTTCATTTAGGGGACCCATTTGAGAATCTGGGTGTTCTCAGGACCTGTAGTGTAGATGAGTTTCCACCTCTCCCCTCAGGGGAATGTCCATACCTGCCAAGGAGATGGACAGTGGGAGCCCTTGATGATCTTTGAGTTGGGGAGTGATGCCATTAAACTTAACATGGACTTGAACTCTGTATATAAGACGGTTCTTAGACCAACATAAGCTAATTCCTTCAGAAACATATTGGTACTTGGAAAAGAATTATTATTTTTCTCTGAAACACAATACACATCTCCTCAGTTCCCTGCTGAGAGAGCTGGGTGTGTGGCCTTTTTTTTTTTTCCTGAAGTCCAAGTTGTGCTGCATGTTGTGTGGCATTGAGCACTGGGGTTGTGGTCTTTCTGCTCTGGGCAGGCCCTCTGGGGCTGGGTTTTCCTTTCTGTCCCTGTTTCCCTGTGCCAAGGTTTTCTCTCTGTGAGCTGTTCTGGCCCTTGGAAACTTCTAGTCAAGTTGTGATGATGGCCATTAAGCAGAGCCAAGAAGCTGCATATGAGGTGTGGCCAGGCAGCCAAACCAGCCTGGAGGGAGGCTTTATTGCCAGCCAGCTGTGTTTATTGGGACCGCCTCAAGGGAGCGGCCAGGAACCCTGACCTCTCACACTGGGAACCCAGTCAACAGGAGAATTCACTGGGAATTTTTCTGCAAACATGCAAAGCTCTGAAGAGGTGGTTGCTCTCTGAACCAGCCTCCTGGCTTCCAGACAAAATCATCTTGGGAAAACGATTGCATGTGGGTTTTCCCTCGATTTGTTTTTTGTTTGTTTTGTTTTTTGATACAGAGTCTCCCACTGACCTGGAACTCTCTAAGCAGGCTAGGCTGGCTGGCCATCAAGCCCCAGGATCCATCTTCAACTGTGCACCACCATGCCCAGCTTTTTTTTTTTTTTTTAAAACTTGGGTTCAGGTCATTGTGTTTACACAGCAAGTGCTTTACTGACTGAGCCACCTCCCCTGCCTGAGTGTCAGTTTAATGTTCTACTTCTAGAAAGATGTGGGCCGGGACCTGGTTTATCAAACATGGGGATGTACTTAGAAAGGCATGCTATGAAGGGTTAAGGCTCGCTGGTGTCAAGTGCACAGCTCAACATGGTGACATGCTGTGACATTAAACAGCAAAAACCTAAATCTGCCAAGCATGGTAGCATATGCCTGTTATCCCAGTACTTGGGAAGCTGAGGCAGGAGATGTGCCTTGAGTTCGAGGCTCGCTTGGGCTACATAAAAAGACTTTGTCTCAAAAAACCAAAACCAGCCCAAGGATTGAAAAACTGGTTCCTAGACAGCAGCCGGAACCGATAGTAGTCTAGTTTTGACCCAGTCTTCCTGTTCACACTGCCCACTGGTTACCCTGGCTGTGTGGCAGGATGCTAAGCAGACTTTGGGTCTACATAGAGGGCTTTAGGATTGCTAAAAACTTTTTCTGTGGGCAAGTGAGATGGCTCAGTGGGTAAAAACATATGCTGTTCAAATCTGATGATCTGAGTTCTGTCCCTGGATCCTGGATCCCTTGATGGAAGGAGAGAACTAACTCTCCCAAGTTGTCCTCTGACCTCTACAGGTGAAGTCACTTACATGCGTGCACACACACACACACACACACACACACACACACACACACACAGGCACATGTGCGTGCACCTGGGGATGTGGCTCAGTTGGTAGAGCATGTGCCTAGCATGCACAAAACCCTGGGTTTGATCCCTAGCACCAAATAAACCTAGTCTGGTGGTGCCTGTAATCCCAATACTTGGAAGTGTGAGGCGGATCAGAAAGAAGTTCAAGGTCATCCTCTCTTACATAGCAAATTTGAGGCCAGCCTGGGCTACATGAGACCCTGACTGAAAAAGAAAATCCTTTTGCTCGCCAGCATTCTCATATTTTTCTGCAGTTTTCAACGTGAACTGGAAGAGGTGGGCCACAGCTAGACTCTCCCCAGAGAGATGGGTATTTGAAAGATGAAGGGGCCTCATGTTCTCAGGGACTCTGTTTGAGGGGTGCAGGCATGGAAGATTTAGAGCAGGGGTCAGCTGGTATGTCCTGTAAAGGGCTGTGGTAAATATCTTCAATCCTGTGGTCCACATGGCTCCTGTAAGTCACTCAGCCTTCACTGAGATACGCTGTGCTGTAAGATACCAGGTCCTGAAAGTAACTAGGGCAGCAGTCATAGATGGGTGTGGCTGAGTTACAATAAAACTTTATTTACAAAAAACTGGGCAGTGAGCAAGGCTTAGCTTCTAAAGACTATAGTTTGTTAATCTCTGATCTAGAGAAAAACAAGAAGGAACAAAAAACAGCAGTTTGATGACAGGCTTCTTCAAGTGCTGGGGTGTCCCCAAATAGCACAAATTGCAGGAAGGAACTAGCCAGAGAACATTGCAGGGGCGGATGTTTACTTAAGAGGGGAATCCCCATTCTTTCTCTAGTGGCCCTGCTGCACCTGACTGGGGTCCCTGGGGGCGCCCCGCAGTTTGCATTATGCTTTGAGGGGCTGTAGGAAGTCAGCTGCAGGTTCTTCTCTGACCTTCAGAGCCACCTGTGTTCTGTGGGGGAATCCAGCATCACCTGATCCCTTTCAGTCCCTCCCCCAGAACTTCATTTTGGGTGTGAGAGTGCTGAGGGTCCCAGGAATGTGGAGGAAAGCAGCCTTGCCACCAGGAGCTGCAGCCGGAGGGGGAGCTGTCAGATGCACGGGACCCTGGGATGGGACACTCAGGACAGTGAAGCCCTGGCGATGTCTACAGAGGGACAAGGACAGGCTGGCGGGAAAACTCAGCTCTCTGTGTCCCAGCCAGCCTCGGACTAAGGATTTTGTCTGGGCCCCTCCACAATCCTTTATTGGGCACTGATCCTGTTGGGGAGATTCAGACCTGGGTCTGGGGATTCAGGAAGCTGGCCTGCACTGGGGAAGTGCCCTCCACAGAGAGAAGAGGGTGGTACAGTGCAGAGGAGCCTCAGGCTGAAGTCAGTGGTAGAACCCAGACACATGACAGGGACTTGGAGGGCCCTGCCCACCTCTCAGGTCAGATGTCGGGGGGGGGGGGGCTGGCCTGGGCTACAGAGAAGAGCCCAGGAGAGGGTCTCACCAGAGCGGGGTAGGGGGCACAGACCCCACTAGGATCAAATCTCCAGAAATGGTCAACACACTGGGGGGAAGGTTTGAGGTGACCAGAGGCTGGGGTAGGAGGCCGTGAAGAGCCACTGCTTATGATGAGATGGGCTTTTGTTTGGGAAAGTGTTTCCAGATAGATCGTGGGGTGCTTTCTGATACACACATACTTAGAATAGTCCGGCTTAGGGCTGGAGAGATGGCTCAGTGGTTAAGAGCACTGGCTGCTGTTGCAGAGGACCTGGGTTTGATTCTCAGCACCCACATGGTGTCTGACAACCATCTGTAACACCAGTTCCAGGGGATCCGACACCCTCTTCTAACTTCCACAGGTACTGCATGATGTGGGTGCACCTACCTACACGAAAGCAATATGCTCATACACATTAAATTAAAAAAAATAGTCCGACGCGGGCCCTCTCAGCTTCCCCTTGGTACACTTGTTGCGCATGCTTTCCAAGGAAGCTGTGCTTTGCATTGTGAATTTTGTTCCTTTCCCAAGCTGGTGGCATGAGGCACGATGCCCTCTCTGAGCTACTGCAATGAGCTATAGGCCCCAGCCAGCTCCAAGGTCACCGAAGGAGCCAGGCCACTCTCCTCAGGGTAAACATTGTACTCAGCGAAGTCATAGATGGTCAGACGAAACATAAAACAGGCTCAAGGAAGACCAGGATGCTTGCTGGGAGGCTACATACTTTAAGTGCTTTTCCCCCCTCTGTAATCCAGGCTGGTCTCAAACTCACAATCTCCCTAACTTAGCCTCCCCAAAGCAGGGTTGACAGGTATGTGCCATCACACCTACCGTGTGTGTGTGTGTGTGTGTGTGTGTGTGTGTGTGTGTGTGTGTGAGAGAGAGAGAGAGAGAGAGAGAGAGAGAGAGAGAGAGAGAGAGAGAGAGATGTGGGGGTATGGCTCAGTGGTAGAGCCTTTGCCTAGCTTGCCCAAGGCCTGAATTCAGTCCTCAACACTGCACAATCAAGCAATTAGTCAATCAGCTGATCAACATATCAGTGCATACACACCTAACCAGACCTGGCTCAGACTCAGTTAACCTCCTTTGTCCACAGACCTCTTCACTACCTGGCTTTGCTCATGTCATGGTGTGTTAGTTCTGGATTTCCACAGAGTGGGTGAGTCCACCCAGGAATAAATAGCAGCTGGCTTCCATGTGAGTGGGCTTCTGCAGTGTTCTGGAAGAGAATAGCATCTCTTAAACCAGGTGTAGCATATGTCATGCATTTGAAGTAGGGCTTTAAAACATCTATTTAAATAGGCCCTTTACCTTTTACAGCAGGGTCAGTGAAAACCAGGGAATCCCAGGCTTTTAGGGTCGGGCAGGACTTGATTACTTATGTAGGCATCCACCCCCTCCAGTGGTTTAGAAACTTCTTTGGCTCATGGGTTTAGACTCTGAACCCTTGATTCCCTGGTGCAAGTGTGTATGTTTGAACTGGAGAGTTGGAGGTACTGGATCTGATGCAGTCTGTAGGCACTATCATGCAGACAGGACCTGGACCAACATGCTTTTCTTCTAGTCTCTGCCCCCACCTCCCCGCCCTGCAGTATGGCCTTGGGGTGAGCTCAGGGGTCCCACAGCAGGTGACATTTGTGCACATTGGTACTGGCTGAGCAGTGGCCATCCTGGTGATAGTTAGCATTAAAACTATGAAGAGGCTGGAGATGGCCCAGTGATTAAGAGTGTTTGCTCTTGCGGAGGACCTGGGTTCAGTTCCCAGCACCCACATGGCAGCTAACAGCCACCTGTAACTTCGGTTCCAGGGGATCCAATGCCCTCTTCAGGCCTCCATGGGCATTGCATGCCCTGGGCACAGTTATATACGTGCAGGCAGAGCAGGCAGGACACTCATAAACATGAAATTTAAAAAACAGCCATGAACAGGCGCGTTTGTCCACATGGGCACTGACACGCTGACACAGTGGTGAGACCCTGTGGCTACAGCAGATGCCCCTCATGTCTAACCCTAGGAAGTCCGAGGATGGCACTCCTCTCAGTGACCCAGGATAGTGGTGAGGCTCTTGGTGGGGCTTGGTTGTTGATTGGTCAGCTGAGCACTCCACAGTTCCATAGTCACTGCTGCAGCGACAAGTTGTCACCGTTGTAAGATCCTCAGCACTAGACATAGCCAGTCTCTTAGAATAGTGGTGGGAGGGCTGGAAGACTGGCTCTTCATATTTATTCACTTGGGCTATTTATTCATTTAACAGTTATGTGCTAGGTGCTATTATGTGACAGGCTACTGTGGAGGGGACTTGGTGCCCTCTGAGCTTGCCACTGACTGGAGTGAAGGATCACATGCCCTAGTAGATGTGCCTGCTTAGCACTGACAAGTCTGCCTTTCTGGATGTCTGGAGTGCTTTGTGAGCATGTGTAAGGAGGGGCAGAGATGTTCACTTTTTGGTCTGGGGGGAGGTTGGGTCTCTGTGTGAGCAAGAGGCATATCCTGAAGATATAGCATAGCACGTGCAAAGGCCCTGAGGAGGCTTTCGTGACCCTGGAGAGGTTCCATATACAGGTTGGAAACAGGAGAGATGACTCCCGAGTCCGTGAAAACCTTTGGTTTGGTTTACAGCCTGGCTGGCCTCAAACTCCTAGTCCCCCAGCCTCTACCTCCCAAGTGCTGGGATTGCAGGTGTGCATCACTGTGCATGGCTCTGAAACTTGACTGCTCAGCAGTTGCATACTCTTAAGTTGAGAACGTTGAGCAAAAGGCACCGGTCTCTCTTCAAGCAGTGTATCCCCTTTCATAGGCTCCCTCTCCCGTCATAAACCATGGTACTTTCTCTGCAGTGTTACAACTGCTTATGTGTGAATGAGTGTGCGAGTGTGTGTGAGTACATGCATGAATGCATGTGTGCATGTATGAATATGCATGCATGAGTGTGCATGTATGAGTACGTGTGTGTGCATGAGCTTGTGAATGAGTGTTGTGCACAAAATTATGAGTCCCATGGTGTACAAGATCTCTAGTTCACATTGGAGCACATAGTAGGTGCTTAGTAAACATGTATCTGAAAAACAAGGAAGGCATTTACTGAGCACCTATGTGGACCCAGCCCTCTGTGCACACTGTGTGTGTGAGTGTGTGTGTGTGTGTGTGTGGGCGCGCGCGCACGTGTATATGTATGTGTGCACGTATGTGTGTGAATGGTGTGTGTGTGTGTGTGTGTGTAAAGCATAAAGCTATGTAACTGAAAAGCTGAAAGAAGTGTTAATCTCAGAGCTGGGGGAGACGCCAGCGGATGCAGTTGGAACCCGAAAGCTTTTGTACCGTCTGTGCTCATAACTGGTGGAAGGAATTCCGGAACAAGCTATCTATCCCATGTCTCCCCAGCCCTGCAGAGACAGCCTGTGGGCGCAGCTTCCTTCTCTGCCGCTTCTGCCATGGGCATGCATGGACGACCCGTTCACCGTGAGCCTTGACCCTGCTGGCTTTCCCAGGTGGCCTCACGCCCCCACCCAGGGCCTGCCAGCCCTGGTAAGTGGGTGTTACTCAACCTGAGCTGGGGGCGGGGGGCTGGGGTGTCTGGGTGGTAGGGGATGCTGGGGAATTTTCTCTCTGTCCTTTGCATCCTGTCAGTGTCAGGCTGGGTGTGGATGGCAGACAGGGGCTTCCAGAGACCTCAGGTGAGCAGTCCTGGTTTGGGATGGGACCCAGAGCCCTAGGGCTATGCAGATGGAAAGCCTCCAGTTCCCAGTCTCTCAAATCTTTGCCTCCATTCTGCCCCTGACTTAGTGGAGACAATATTCTCAGCTTGGGGAGATAGAATCTGTCATCACCACAGAGCAGGTACAGGAGAAAAAAATACCAAAATCTGTCTTCATTTCCTGAAGCCGCTATGTGAGTCACAACCAGGGGAGCCACACTGGACCGGGAGGTTCCAGGTTAACCAAGATGCATTCTTCCTTCCTAGTTCCCCGAGAGGTGGGCTGGCTGAGGGCCAGATAGGAAGGGGAAGGCCATTCTGGCTGAAGCAGGTGGGTCAAGAACAGGGGCTCATCTGGTACTTTTTAGGAATCAGAAAGGAATAAAATGATTTTTTTTTTTTGGTTTTATTTTGGGAGATGGGGTTGAGATAGGACCTCACTATGTAGCACTAGTTGGCCTAGAACTCAATACTGTAGGCCAGACTAGCCTCCAATGATGGGATGCAAGGTGTGCACCACCACACCCAGTTGGAATTTAAAACAAAAAATCAAGGTAGAGCTGAAACTGTGTGTGGTGCTGCACCCCTGTAATCTCAGCACTTGGGAGGTGGAGGCTGGAGGATCAGGAGTTCAAGGTCATTCTCCATCAGGAATTTGAAGCCAGATGGGGGTTGGGGGAGACAGATACAAAGAGAGAGACAGAGAAAGAAGTAAAGAAAGAAAAAGCAAGGCTTAATGGGCCAGGACTTGGTTGGTTGTAAGTCGGTCTCTGGGGCCTTTTTCTTCCTCTTCATAAGGCAGAAGTGCCATCATTCCTGCCTCTCTGAGCTGTTGGAGGGTTAGTGAGGGACGAGGGCTCCGTCTGAGAGCAGATCTCAAACTTGGAAAGTGAGACCTGGCCATTGGACCCACCGACAGGATGGAAGGTGGCGTGGCTTAGAACACAGGACGCGCCCTTGTGTCAGCCACCACGCCACTCTTAATAGAAGGGGGCCAGACATGGCTCAGTGGCAGAGCACAGGTGAGGCCCTGGGTTCCATCCTCAGCAGGGCAAAACAAGCAAACAAACAGCAAAGAGGAAACCAGTAAAAACAGATGTGTCAGAAAATCCACCAGCAGAGGACAGCAGGTTGAGTGCGGGAAAATAAGAGATGACTTTGGGTTTTAAAGGCATTTTTGCTGGGTGTGGTGGCGCTGACTTTTAATCTCAGCACTGGGAGGTAGAGGTAGGCAGCTATCTGAGATCCAGACCAGCCTGGTTTACATATTGAGTTTCAGGCCAGATGGGGTTACAGGGAGACCCTGTTTCAAAAAAAAACCCAAAAAACAAAAAACAAACAACCAAACAAAAAACCCCAAAAGTAAAACATATAAATAAAATAAAATGAAGGCATGTGGAAAGGAGGGAGGAAGAGGAGCAGCTGAGCCCATTAGCAGCTGAGGCATGGGTTCTCACCAGCAGTGACTCCAAGGGCCTTCTCTGTGGGTGACTGTGTGAGCTGAAGGTGCTGGGTGCTCAGCCCAGACCTGTGATGGGACTCAGCCAGGATACCTGCATGTCTTGTAGGTACGTGTGACTTGGGAAGTAGGCTGAATGGCAGGAGTGTGTGGTGTGCACACGGGGTGAACCTGGGTTTGAATCTGACTTGTCTTACTTCCTGCGTGCCTTCCAGCTTTTTGCTTTGCCTCTCTGAGCTGCAGAGAGCTTGGTGCTGAGTTGGGCTTGAGACCAGCCAAGAAAGGCCTAGAACACCAGCGCTTTGCCTGAGCCCTCTGAGCGGGAGCAAACCACAGGCAGCTGTCGGTGTCCCTCTCCAGAGCTGGGCAGGTGGCAAACTACCCAGACCTGCCCAGTGAGGTCAGAATCTGGGACTCAGGTCTCAGTCCAGGTCCCCAAACCCTCACTCTGCACCCTTACAGATACTGTTTGCTAAATTTACTTTTTTTTTTTTTTTTTTTAAAGCCGTTGCTTTCCCATTTCTAATGCGCTTAATCCTCATGGAGCCACAACTGTAACCATGGCGACGAGGGTTGAAGTTGGTTCTATGACATCCCTAAGGACAGGGCCCAGTCTTGGTGACATCAGCAAGGAGGAGACACTGAAGAGGACCTACTTCTGGCAAGCTGGGGACACCCCTGGGGCTCCCTCCACCCACATCCTAGAAGGAAAAAGCCCCCTACGGACCTCGACTTGCCTCTTCCCTCTGCCCACACTTCCTCCCAAGCCTGTCTCAAAGGAACAGGGCCCTGAGGGGAAAGCCCCTGCCTCAGCTTTGTGGCCTTGTCCCACCCGGCCCTGTCCTTCAACTGCAATAGACAAGGAAGCCAGAGAGGACTTTTGTGGAAAGATGCCTACCTTGGCCAGGCAGGAGGTGGGCAGCGGGGAGGTCCTGCACAGTGACCCATCTCTACCCAGCAAAACCACCTTCCCAAGGCCTGGCCCCAGCACCGTGGTCCTCTTTGAAAGTACCAAAGCTGGACCCACCCTGGGCAGAAGGACCAGTGAGGGGACCCGAGAGGTCAGCACCCAGGTAGCCCAGGATCCTCCCTTCAGCACCAGGCCTGAGGTAGTCACCAAGCCCTCTTTGCCTGCCCGAAAGCCCCCAGGGACTCTTCCCCGGCCAGCCTCCCTGTCTCAAAACATTCGGTCCACTGCATCCCAGGAGGAGGCAGGCCGGGCCCAGCCTTTGTCAAAGGCCGGGAGTGTGGAGGACCCCTCTGGCTGCTCTGTAGAACCCAGACCCCATCCAAAGAGAAGGCCTGTGTCAGCTGTGTTCAGTGAGTCGCTGCAGCCTCCAAAGCCAGGACCGGGAGGAGTGGGAGAGAAAGTACCCCCTACCCCTCCCGAGAAGACATGGATGAGGAAGCCCAGGCCTTTGTCCATGGACCTGACTGCTCCTTTCGAGAATAAAGAGGCCTTGCTGAAGAAGATAGCCAATGAACAGAGCACAGCAGGGCTCCAGGGCTCAGAGAGGGCCAGCATAGAACCCAAGGGGGATGCAGAGGGCTCTGTTCACAAAGCTATCCCTGGGGACCCTGATTCACATGTTCTGGAAGTAACCAAGAAGCATCCAGAATGGAAGAAGATGCTTTTTAAGCAGAAGACAGAAAGCCCCACAAGCCCTGGGGGCTGGGCTAGGGTCACCTCCAGAGATGACCAGAGTCTCCAGGAAGAGAAAGGCAGGCCGGATCAGCAGTCAGAGAAGGTGCCGGAATCTCCTATGCCCAGGCCTGGAAGAAGCCTGGGGCTGGCTGAGGTCAAGGATGGAGGGTCTGATTGGGAGACCTTGGCAGGGACAGAGAGGAGGCCTATAGGGAGCATCAGGAATCGCCTCAGCATGTTTGGAGAGGAGAATGCTGCAGCCTTGGAGGTGGCGTCTGAACCTATCCCAGCCACCTCGGAGTCCCCATCCATGGCACCAGAGCCTGAGAGAGCAGGCATGAATGTCCAGGCTCGGATCAAAGTCTGGGATGCTGAGGGCACTGAGGGAAAGCTGGAGATCAAGAGAAAGGTGCCCCCGGCGCGGCCAGTGTCTGCAGATATGACCAAACTGTAAGTGGCACATCCCAGAGCTTTACTAAGCCCTCAGGCTGCCTCAACACCCACCAGAGAGGAGACTCTGGGACGTCCACCCAGGAAACTAGGCTCCATGTGGGGGAGTCGGGAGCCCATGCAATTCCAACCCAGCCTGGCTCTATAGCTAAGCCTTCCTTCCCTAAGGTCAGAACACATTTTCGATTAGGCTGAGGGTATGGCTTAGTAGCAGAGCACTTGCTAGTATATGCTAGGCCCTGGTTCATCCCCAGCATCTCATACACACAAAGATTAGAGCTTGGCTTCATTGAGTGGCTAAAAAATAAAGCCAGCTGAGTCCTGATGACTAGGATGGGCCACTTCTCAGTGAGCCAGTGGGGTCTTTGGGGTCTTGTGTAGGTCAGGCTGCCTCAGATTCCTTATGTAGCCAATGACATTGAACTCTTGGTCTTCCCGCCTCCACTTTCCAAGAGCTTGCTGGCTCTTAGGGTGTCACCTCCCAAACCTCTGACCTTGTTGTTTTCCACTGTAGCCACAGCAGGGAGATGTCACTGGGCGTGACCCACCCCTTCCCTAATGCTCTACTCTTAGGCTTCAATTAGGGTGGAGCTCATAGGCCCTGGAACTGGCATAGCCAGCTGGGCCAAAGTTAGATCCAAGGCCCTCAGCACGTTAGAATCACCCAGAAACAACAGCCAGGCCTGGCCCTGCCCCCAAGGATTATTTTTTACTTTGTGTGTGTGTCATGGCGTCACATGTAGAGCCACAGGATACCTTGCACGAGTTGCTTCCCTCCTTCCACCATGTGGTTCCTGAGAATCAAACTCAGGTCCTCAAGCTTGGCAGCAGGTACCCCTAACCTACTGAGCCATCTCACTGGCCCCTGTTCCCAGGGCTTCTGGTTCACTGAGAGGGCTTATATTTTGGTAGTTTTTGAAGAACCTTTCCCAGAGCTGAGACAACAAAGCTTTCGGGGACCTCACAGGCTTCCACTGTGCCACCCCCTCCGCGTGCCACGGAGGAATCACGTGATTACCTGATAACCGTAGAAACAGACTGCAGAATTAGCAGTAACTCATGGCCTTTCAGGAAGTGGAGTCTGGATTACTCAGTGCTCAAGCAGTCTGATTCTTGTCCCCTTTTCTTTTTTCTTTTTCTCTCCTAACCCCCAGCCCTGAATCCCAAACCCTCATCAGACACAAGCCGCATCTTCAGGCATATGCCCCAAAGAATACATCAAAGACAGAAAGATTCGAGGCCCCTCCTCCTTTAGAACTAGGGATACTGGGGCTGGAGAGATGGCTCAGCGGTTAAGAGCACAGACTGCTCTTGCGGAGGACCTGGGTTTGGTTCCCAGCACCCATATGGCGGCTGTGAACCGTCCTTAACTCCAGTTCCAGGGGAATCCGAAGCCCTTTTCTGACCTCCACAACACTGCACGACATGGGTGCATTCATATACATGCAGGCAATACACTCATAAATTAAAAAAAGAACTAGGGATACTAAGGCCCAGAGAGGCAGATGGACTTGGCCCTGGCCCTGGTCTCACAGAGGCAGAGGCAGGCTCATGTCCCATGTCCCCTGTCAACATGACCACCCCCCCCCCGCCCCCGGTCTCAGGTCTTGTGACTGCTCTGTCAGGTGGGTGCTGTACCCAGGCTTGCTCAGGAGAAACCATCAATTATCCAGCCCAGGGCCTCTTTGCTGTTCCCTAAATGCCTTTACAGAACTATTAGGGTCATGGCTTGCCTCTTCTCTCTGTTCTATAAAGGAGGGTGGGAGGTGTTAATTATCTTTATAGATGAGGAAATAGAGGCTGAGGTGAGGCCACACTTACGAGGCTCCCACGGGAGGGAGTGCAGCTGGGAGCCCCCATATTCTGCTTCTCTCCTGGGCTCTTCCCCAGACATGCTCTGCTTATGGTCTGTCCTTGCCACCAGACCCCTCTCCTTCTGAAATTGGGCACTGTGGGCCTCTGAGCTGGTGATGGTGTAGGCTTTGGGAAGTCAAGATTTGGGGCTCTCCATGAGTAACTCACTTCCTTGTCCCAGGTTCTCAAGTTCAGCTTCAAGCAGTGAGGCCAGGAACGAGAAATGTGCTGTGCTGGGGGGCAAGCTTCCTGGCGAAAGGAGAGAAAAGGTAAGCAGTGCTGTTTTCCCATCTCATTTAGAAGAGCTGCTAGTCTGCCAGATGCAGGGAAGGAGTGCCAGAAGAGCCAGGAGCACCTGCAGCTGCACTGGTCCTGGGACTGCTGAGGCCCCTCTGTCAGGGTATGCTGGGTACCACCTGCTGGGCCTCAGATGCTCTTCATGAAAGCAGTTGTTGGCCATTTATTTACTTTTTCTGTGCAGAAAGGTGGGGGGCATGGCCTTCTTGTGTGACTTCTTGTGTATTCACACACCCAGCATTTGGGAGACAGAGACAGGTGGAGCTCTGTGAGCTCAAGGCCAGCCTGGTCTATATAGGGAGTTCCAGGACAGCTGGGGCCACTGGGAGACCCTGTCTCAAAACAGTAACAAAACAGCTTAGCAGAAACCCCCTCACACCGCTTCCAGGATTCTTTTCCTCGCCCATTCTGGCTCTCAGCAGCACAAGCAACTCAGGTACTTGGAAAACATCTCTTTGATCGGGTTCCTAAAGAAAACCTTGTAAAATACTGCTCCATTTAGTTGGTTTGTGGTTGAATTCTGCAGTTTTCAATTTCTTAAGACAGCTTTATTGAGGTGCAATTGATACACAGAAAGGACACAGATCTAAAGCCTCCACCTGTGTCCTGTGCCACCGTCATCACACCTGCCCTGCCTCTTTGTGATGCCCTGGGCCTTCCATCCCCAACATAGCCACTGATCTGCTTTCCATCCCTAAAGATGAAAGATTGTGGACTCATCAAGCCTGTTTTAGTTACATATTTTTTTGTTCTGGTCTAACCTCTGTACTCAGAATCACTCTTCTGAGATTGGTGATATTATTGTCCCTTTTTATTGCTGTGTACTAGTCCTTCACCGGGGTGGACCACAATATGTTTGTTTCACACCCTTTTGCTGTCACTGAAGTGGTTTTGTTTGAGGCCATTAGAAATCATGCTGCACCTGGGTGTGGTAGTCACAAGGTCACCCAGCACTCAGGAGGCTGAGGCAGGAGGATCACAAGTTCCAGACCAGTTTGAACTTCATAGTGAGACCCTATCACAAAAAACTAAAAAGGAAATGAAGTGGGTATGAACATTTGTGCATACAGCTGTGCAGGTATACAGAGTCTCTCTTTCTCTCTCTGAGATGGGGTTTGGTTTCATGTAGCATAGGCTAGCCTCAAACTCATTATGTAGCCAAGGGCAACCTTGAAATTCAGATCCTCATGCATCTGCCTCTGAAGTTCTGGGATTACAGGCATGTACCACCACATCTGGTTTGTGCAGTGCTGGAGATGGAACCCAGGTGCATGCTGGGTAAGCACTCCATGAGTTGAGCTGCATCTCCAGTCTAGTTTGCTTTTTCTTCTTGGGTGGTCTGGCTAGACTGTGCAGTAGAGGTGTGTGATGTGTGAGGGGACCTCTGCAGAGTTTGAACAGTAATCCCGGAGCTTGCTTCAAGGCTATTTGTGTCCTTCTCAGAGTCCCCAAGAAAGGGCGCCAGCTTGGAAGGGCAGTTAGGCCACTCTTGGGGTCTCTGGTTGGTCTTGTGTTTCTTGCTGGGTCCCTGCAAGAGATGTTGGAGGAATGTGGAAGCAGGGACTGTTGGAGGAAAGACCTCTCATGACGTGAGGAGGCTGCAGAGGCAGCAATAACAGCAGCAAAGAGGCCTGTAGAGAGCCTAGGGTTGGAATGTAGGTTGTCCTGAAATCTGGGGGTTTCCTGAAGGGGGTTCGATTTCTCTGTAATTTTGCATGCTCAAGAAAGGAAAAATTATTAAACCCTTAAATTACATATTGCTAGATTTCCTCTCTATAAGTAGATTTTTTGGTGATTTTTAAAAAAATATTTTATTTAAAAAATATTTTATTTATTATTTTTATTTTCTGTGTATGCGTGTATTGCCTGCATGTAGGTAAGTGCACCCGTGTCGTGCAATGCCTGCGAGGACAGAAGAAGCCATTGGATTCCCTGGAACTGGAGTTACGGACAGTTGTTAACTGCCATGTGGGTGCTGGGATTTGAACCCGGGTCTTCTGCAAGAACAACCAGTGTTCTTAACCACTGAGCCATGGTGCACGCCTGTTTTATAATCTCAACATTGGGGAGGCAGAGGCTGGAGGACCCTGAGTTCAAGGCAATCCTGGGCTGCTTAGTAAAACCTTGTCTCAAAAAAAATCAGTTTGTTGAATGAGGTCACAGTGTGTCTGCAGCACCGTCTGTAGTCACACCTGTTTTGTTGTCTCTAGAGTATCTGAGACTGCCTGCTTCTCCATGCCCTTGTCCACACTGTTCAGCCTTTAATGTTTAGGGGACTGGAAAGATGGCTCAGTGGGTAAAGTGCTTGCCATTCAGACATGACGACCTGAGTTCGATCCCTCCACCAGGTAAAAAGCTGAGCACAGTGAATTGCACCTCTAACCCCAAGGTGGGGTGGAGACAGGCATAGAACATTGAGGTTCACCAGCTAACCAGCCTAGCTGAGTCAGTGAGCTCCAGCCTCAATAAATACGGTGGAGGGCCATTGAGGAAGACACTTATTGACCTATGGCTTCCGTTATATGCACATACACACGAATACATATATGCCTACACAGAACACATATATACAGATGACACAACACATACAAACCCAAATTTTACAGCGTCTCACTTTTTTTATTTAAAAGGTTTTTTTCATTATTATTAGTGTGTATGTGTATATGATGTACATGTGGCGTGTGTGTGGAGGTTGGAGGACAAGTTTGTGAAGTGGGGTCTCACTTTCTAACTTTATGTGTCTTCCAGAAATTTCACTCAGGTTGTCAGACTTGGCATTGCCAGACAGCAGGCACTTTACCTATGGAGCAATTCCACAGGCCCCTTGCTGTTTTAGTAACAACACAGCCACCTCATCTGCCTGGCCTTTTCTTTGAGTCTTTACTGCTGTCTTCTCTGTTATTTTTCAGCCTAAGGAAAGTAGTGGTTTGGATGGTGGACCTTCCCCAAGAAGTCTCTGGAAACCTGTGGTACCCCAGAAGTCCAGGCAGACTGAGCAGTCCAGGCAGACAGAGCCCAAAGATGCCTCTAATGAGGACCCTGACAGGTATCAAGGTGCTCACACAAGGGGAGACTCAGGCCCTTCAGAAATTACTCCCGAAGATGATGGAAGCTTCCAGAAGGTGTGGGCCACAGTGTTTGAACATCATGTGGAAAGACACACAGTGGCTGACCAGGCAGGCTGTTGTCTCCCAGCCATACCCCCTGGTGATGTGACTGATACCCCACAGCCCAGACCCAGGCCTAAGAAAGACTCCTGGCTAGAGAAGGACCCTGCAGGAGTGACAAACCCCAGGCGAGAAAGCCACAGGTGTTCCAACGATGCTGAACATGGGACCCTTCTGGACGTTGAGCCGAGACAATATCCCACACCTGTCCTTGAGACACACCCCCCAGGGAAGAAGCGCAACAGTTGCTCCTTCCTTAAGCACACAGAGAGTCCTCCCGTGCCTCAGAGGATTGAGCCCAAGTATGACTTTGTGCATGCCGAAGGCAAGTGTGCACACAGTGAAGCCGTGTCCCCTCCAGTAGAGAAGGCTGTGTTGCTGCGTAGCAGGCCCCGACTCTCGCTGCAGGGTTGGCAGCTGTCAGGTCACACAGGGGCCGTCCACAGGGCCAGTTTGATATGGGAAACTCGAGGACGGGAGACCAGTGGGCCAAAACTTGACCTCCAAGAGTCAAGGGATATGTTTGGGGACAGTTGCCCATCCCCCAAATGGACAGGAGGGGCAGTGGCAAGCTGGCAAAGTGCCACTGTGGTCAGCAAAGCCAGTACTCCTGAGAGGGGTCCAGCTTGGGATGGCCCTCCAGACCCTCCATCCAGGGCCAACAGTGAGCCCTGTGACGTGTCAGTGCAGGCAGGGCTGGACACTTTGTCTCTGCAGAAAAGTACCCTGCTCACCAGTAAGAGCAATGCAAGGCTGGTCCAGATGCTCGAGTCTGAAACCAGGATGCGGAGGCCCAGCCCCTCAGAGCCAAGGCTGGACCGGTGGAGGCGGAGGACTTTGCCTCACGATGTGAAGTTTGATGTGTTCAGCGTCCTGACTCCAGAGAGCACTCCCAGAGGACAGCAGAGCCCACCAGATGAATCCACCTCCCCAATTGGTGCCTTAAAGAAGCCTCCACTCTCCCCCCATCAGGCACAGACACAGGAGGTGACCACAGGTGCCTCACAAAGCAGGGCTTTACCAGCAGAGAAGCCAGGGCTGTCCACTGAACCCACGGCGACTTTCTTTGCAGTCACCTATCAGATTCCCGATGTTCAAAAGGCAAAGAGTATTGTTAAGTCAGGGCCTGAAAACTTTCGGGAACCTTCTAGAAAAATTCTTCCACCTCCATTGCCTCATTCGTCAGTGTCTACTTTGACTTCTCCTAGCTGTGACGAGTCTCAGGCCCCTGCCAGCATTAAGAATCTGTTTGAGGGGAGGGAATGTGAAGAGGCAAGGAATAGTTTGAAGCATCCAAAGGTCATAGACCGGCCATCACCTGTTGGAGACATGGTTCTGGATTTTTCCAGGGACAGAATTGTCAATACTTTGCAGATTCACCGGGAATCAAAGGATCAGGCTGAGAAGGACAGCATGAGTGAGATGTCCCCAGGCAGCAGGGATGCCCTGGAAACTGCCCCGATCCTGAGGACCCGGTCCAAAGCCAGCACTATAATCAGGAGGAGGACTGAAGTGATCAGTGGGACATTCTCAGGGAAGATGAGAGATGGCTCCAGGTCCAACATCCTTGACATCGATGCTCTGATGGCCCAGTACAAGGAGCAGTTACCTAGAGACCTCAGCAAGGTCCAGGAGTGGAAGAACAGTTCCCCTGCAGAGCCTAGCAGTTCCTCTCAGGAGAAACCTGGAAAGCCTGGTGAGGCAGAGTGGGGATGGAGAGACCCAAAGGAGGGTCCCCAGGCAGAGAATCTCTGGAAGTCAGTGGGGGCATCTGAGAAAACACACCGATCCACCCCCGGGTCCAGCAAGCAGCTGGCAGAGCCTCCCAGGGCATCTGTGACCACCAAGTCTGGCTTGCCACTGTGGGCACCACCACCTTTGGTGCCTGTTGAAAACCATCCTGCACCCTCTCCTGCCCCTGCTGGTCCCAGGAAAAATTCCCCAGGAATCTATGAGCATGAAAACAATGCCTTTGTCAGTGAGTACCCGGGGGCAAATGTTCGGCATGGCCCAGCCAGATCTCAAGACCCAGGCAATAGTATCAGAATGTCCGTCAGGTCATCTCCCTCTGACCAGAAGAAAGACACCCCAAGGAGATCCACTGGGTGGAGAGTGGAGGGCAGTGGCGCCCAGTGGGGTGACCCCCCAGGTGACTGTGCATGGTCACCACTGACTATCAAGAGAACCTGCTCAGACAAGGGCCCACCGGCCAGGGTCCAGGAGGGTCTGTCTGCCATGCAGGACGCCAGGAAGCGACGGCAAGAGCAGCCCAGAGAGAGGCTGCGCCTCCCCACTGACCCCAAGGCCACAGTGGGGTCCTGCTGGAGGGAGCTGAGGATGCCAGATGGTCCTAAGGTGGGTGGACAGGCTTTTAATTTTATCAAACATTGTTTAAGCATTTTATCAGGGGCTCAGATTGAGGCCTTATGTGGGCCATGTGGGGGCATGAATGGAGGCAGGGTGGGGTGCCACTCTAGGGAGTGGTAGAGACTGCAGGACCAGCACTCATGCCCTCCCCTCCCCTCTGCTCCCCTCCCCTCCCTCCCCTTTCTTTGTGTCTTTTGCTGCACTGTGTACTAGACTTGTATTCTGCAAGCTGAGCCCCACCCTGTAGCCATTTCTTCATCCCTGACAACAGTAGGGTGACTTATTAGAAAACGTGGATCAATCCAAGCTGTGCTAACCAACTTTCTACAGTTGGCCATGCATTGAGGGTTCAAACCTGTGGCCTGGGATGGAGATGAGGATAGGTGTCATGCGACAGCATCTCGGAGCACCTGCAGTATACCAACAACATACATGCTGGCTTCTCTGTCTCACCAGGACCCAACAGCAGGCACCTCAGTGGGAGCTTCACGATCTGTGGCGTGAGTGAGTGAGAGATATGACATGAAACTAGTGAGTCTTACAAAAGAGGGGTCACCCAGGCTCGGGCTCCCCCAGAAGCAGACCCTGCCTTAGGTCTCTTAGAAGGTGACTGACCCCAGGAGGGACTGGCTCCACTGGGGAGGTTGGCAGCAGATTTGGTACCATGTGGGAACCGAGACTCAGTGCCCTAGGAGCCTCTGGAATCCTATTAACATATTGAGCTGTCAAGGGACAGGCGGTTAGGAGTGTCCCCTCCTGTCCTTCTGTCCTTGCCCGAGGCTGTTTCTGGGGCTTTGCAATGAGACTCCTCCATTCTAACCAGTAACATGAGTGGTGGAAAGACCACGCATAGAACAGCTTTGCACCCACTCACCTATTCGAGTGTCCAGAGTGTCAGGCAGGGAGTCGACATGGTCTGTTGTGTTGTGATTGCCTTTCTGTACAGATAGGGAAACACAAAACAGCAGTAGTTACAAACAAGGCTCAGAGAGATTAAGCAACCTGTTCCAGGTCACACAGCAAGGGTAGTGCTTGACCCACTTCTGCCCATTAGGTTATGGCCACTTTCTAAGAGGCCAGTGTGGTGGAAATGTGGAGAAAATGTGAAGCCCAGTGCAGTCCTTTGGGGATCTTTGGACCTGGGCAGGGAGCTGGGACAATGGACCCAAGGCCAGCAATGATATAGTACTGAATGAGGTCTGGAGGAGGTGCTAGCTCTATCCAGCCAAACCCCAAGGGACTAGACTCTGGCTGGGTAGAGGTTGGAAGGGGGGAGGGCATGCTAGGAGGGACAAGTAGAGGCAGGGCAAGCCCCACTTAGCACCTGCCAAGTGACAGAGCAGATACAGTATGAGCCAAGCCTGCATACTGTCTCAGAGTGTTCTCTGCTATAACAGAGCACCCAAGGCTGGAATATTTATAAAGAATAAAGACTTAATTCCCACAGTTCTGGATGCTGTGAACCCCCCTCCCCTTTTTGAGACAGGGTCTCCCTATAGAGCCATTTGATATGCAACTCACTATGTAGACCAGGCTGGCCTCCATCTCATAGAGATCTGCCTCCAGAGTGATGGGACTAAAGGCCTGCACCACTACACCCCGCTCCCTCCCCGCTTTAAAAAGTTATTTACTTTAAGTTTATGTGTATGTGTATATGTGCCTGAGTGTATGTATGTGTACCACATGTGTGTAGGCAGTTGTTAGCTGCTATGTGGGTGCTGGGAACTGAACCCAGGTCCTCTGGAAGAGCAGCCAGTGCTCTTAACTGCTGAGCCATCTCTGCAGCTCAAGTCCCTTCTTTTAGCCCATCTACCCATGACCAATCCCCTCCTAGAGGTCCTTTCCCCTGCTGTCCTACAGATTTGGTCTCCCCCACAGGACACGGGGGTGACTTCATATCAGAGTACAGCCAAGGGTCCAAGCACATGTTTTCTCTACCTTGAACCTGTTTCCTCACCTGTGAGAGACCAGGGGTCCAGTCGGCAAAAGGGCTGTGAGGGCAGTCACAGGAAGTCACAGCCTAAAGACTTTCCTTAGAGCAGAACAGGGGGCAATTGGGGTTTGGATCTGTGTCTCTCCTGGTGGCTCAGGCCTGCAAGGTGCTGGAAGTGCCTGTCCTTCTTCACCTTCAGTTTCCCCATCAGGATTGACTAGTTCCCTGTCTTGAAGGCCCACCGTAGGTGGAAATGGGATGAATTGCTCCCTGGGCTACAACCCAAGGTGGGGCTCCCACCCAGGCTCCTGGGCTGTTATTATAGGAACAGCAGGAGAGGGAAGAGGCTGTGGAATGTGACACTTCATCTGCTCACCAGCACCTGGCTCCAGTTCCATTGACAAGCAGAGAGCTGGAGCTGTGGAGGGGTCCTGGATGCCTGCCCAGAGGGCAGGCCTGGGAGTGTCCGCTGTCAGGGATCTGTTTGCTCATCTGGCATGGGAAGCCACAGACAGACCAGCTTCCTGTTTCTCTCCTCTCTCCCATCTGAAGGTCTTTTCTTCTTGACTTTTTGTTTTTGAGATAGGGTCTCATGTAGTCCAGACTAGCTTTGAACTTACTATGCAGCTGAGACTGGCCTTGAAGTCTTAATCCTTCTGCCTTTAGCTTCTAAATACTGGGATTCCTTGTGTGGCACTTGGTTCTTGATCTTAAACAAGCAAACAAAAACAAAAGGAATATAGATGTTCAAAATGTTGGTTATCAAAAATTCCAACCTTACAGAGGGAGAGAAAAAGGTGTCTGCCGATGGACCTGTTGCAGATTGCGATACCCTTGGGGATTTTGCTGTATTCCTTCAGTGCTTAGAGATCTTCATCCAGTGCACCCCCCCACACGCATACTACAAAGCTCTCTCTCTCTCTCTCTCTCTCTCTCTCTCTCTCTCTCTCCCCCCCCCCCACACACCAAAACTCTCTCTCTCTCTCTCTCTCTCTCTCTCTCTCTCTCATACACACACACACACACACACACACACACACACACACACACACACACACAGAGCATATTTCTCTTATGAGTGCTTGGGTAGAATCGGATCTATTTCAGGAACATGGGGTGCAGAAAGGGATGTGGAAAGCCAGTGTCCCTGATCACAGAGTGGTGTGCTGACAGGCTTGGTGGTGCAGGCCTATCAGCTCAGCTACTCAGGAAGCTGAAGTAGGAGGATCGGGAGAATTCAAGGCCAGTCTGGCAATTGAGTGAGCTCCTATCTGAAAAGGAAAACCGAAAAGAGGGCTGGGGATGGAGCCTGGGTCCAGTGCTTGCCTAGCACATACCTGAGGCCCTGACACTAACCCTGTAAAAATTTGTAAAGTTGGGGAGACCTCTCCAGGTCTGTCAGCAGTTCTCAGCTGTAAGCCATTGTCCCCCTAGAACACCCTGGCCATGTCTGGGGACTTCTTTCCTTACTGCTGGGGATCAAACCCAGGACCTTACACATGCTAGGCAGGTGAGCCTACTTCCCCTGTCTGGAGACATTTCTGTTGTCACACTGGGGCAGAGGTTACCACTGACATCTGTGGAGAAGCCAGGGTAGTACTTCATCGTCCTTCAGCGCACAGGACAACCATGTTCACGGTAAGCCAGGCCCCATCCCCAGTTTAGGCCCTGAGACACCTCTCCAGAGCCAGGCAGAGACCCTGGGAGGGTGGTCCATCTGAAACACTGCAGTGTTCTCCAGAAAGTCTCACGCTTTTGGGGGAGGGTTAGTAAGGATATTTGAATAGGCTTAGGCACAAGGCAGAAGAGAAGGAGGCACTCAGAGGACAATAGACACACAGAAACCAAGAGTTGCAGAGGAACACAGCCCCAAGAGTGGGCACGGGCTCTGCCACGCTGAGTCACCTCGCACATTTTTCAGTGAAGCATAATCACACATAGAGAAGTTTATTATTTTTATTTTGTATGTACAAGTGTATTGCCTGCATGTGTGTAAGTGCACCTGTGTCATGCAATGCCCATGAAGGTCAGAAAAAAGCGATGGATCCCCTGGAACTGGAGTTACGGTTAACTGGTTGTTAGCTGCCATGTGGGTGCTGGGAACTGAACCTGGGTCCTCTGCAAGAGCAGCCAGTGCTCTTAACTGCGGAGTCATCTCTCCAGGCCCCAAAGTCACTCTTTATAGTGACTGCAAAGTACTTTGTTATGTGACAGGGTCTGAACTTTTCCAGACCCTTGGTGGTTGTGTAGGCCCCTTTGAACTATTCCGTTAGGGACAGAAATGCAGTTCGTGCCCACCTGTACCTCTCGGTGGAGGGCGCTTCATGTACAGTCTGTCCCACGGATGGACGCCACAACAGAGTGAGGTTATAAGTACAGTAACTCTCTTCCCTACCTCCTTCCTGCCTTCCCTCACTCCATACCTCTACCATGTGGTATTGGAGGTTGAATACCAGCCTCATGAATGCCAGGCAAGCACTCAACCATTGAGCTACAACCCCAGTTCTTCTTATACTTTTTTTGACACAGGATCTGATGATGTTGCTTAGGCTGGCCTTAAACTCACTCTTTAGCCCAAGCAGGCTTGAAGTTGGAATCCTCCCCTCCCCACCAGCAGCTGGGATTTCTGGCCTACACCTCCAGGCCCAGTTCTCATTCTTTTTTACTTGACAAACATTTACTGAAACTCTGTCCCAGGCCAGATTATAGTGTTTCATTTACTTGAATGATTTATTGTAATTTCACAAGTGAGAATATTTTCACGATGACTGTAAAAATCCTTACAAGCAGCAGAATTCCCGATGTATCCCTCTCCCTAATACCACTTCCTCCCCACCTAGGAATGATTTTTATTCCTTTTGGCCCAAATTCTTTTGAAATTGCTTTCAGAAATCACTGCAAGGATGAAGCCTAGTCTTATTTTTGCCTCTCCTTCCTGTACAGACGGCCTTCTGGTCCTTAGTCGCAGGTGGGCACAACACAGGGAGTCCAACATGGCAGTGGGACCGGGTCTCACCCCAAGCCAAGGAGGATGAAATCTTTGGGGTGGAACTTGACCCGCATAACTTGGGAGCTCCCCAGGGGATTCCTGGGTTGAGGCTCTTTGCTTACCCCACAGATTCTCCATCTGCTTTTAAAATCGTGTGATATGGGTCAGTGAGATGGCTCAACAGGTAACAGTGCCTGCTGCGGAAGCCTGATAACCCAGGTTTGATCCCTGGAACCCATGGTGGAAAGAACGGACTGCACAGAGCTGTGCTCCGACTTTCCTATGCAGGTGCACATGCACACATGTACACACACACACACACACACACACACAAGCATGAAAGAGGCTGCTGAGATGGCTCAGCAGGTAAAGTGCTTGTCGCATAAGCCTGATGACCTGAGTTTGATCCTCAGACTCCATGTGAGGTGGAAGGAGAGAACCAACTCCACAAAGTTGTCCTCTGACCTCCACGTGCTGCTGTGCACATGCCCCATACTCACATAGAACACACATAATAAATACATTTGAAAATCACAGTGGGTTTGGCCCACTCTGCTGACACTCTGCTGTTTATAAAATACATTCGGTATATGCTCTGACAAGGTGTGGTGGCACGTATACCTATGATCCCAGCATTTAGGAGGCAGAGGCAGGAAGATCAGGAGTTCAAGGTCATTCTTGGTTACATAGTGAGTTCCAGGCCAATCTGGGCTATATGAGACCCTGTCTTAAAGATGACTGGGTAGATAAAATGTGGTACAGCCCTACAGTGAAATATTATTCAGGTATAAAAAGGAATATTTTAACCAAGTGCAGTGATGTATGGCTGTAATACCATCATTCTGGAGGCTGAGGCAGGAGGACGGTCAGAGAGGAGAGAGGAACCTAGATTTAAACCCACCCACCATCCCAGGCAGTGCGACAGGCTCTATTCCTGTATGGTTGGTTGTTTAAATTAGCTAGTATGAAATATGATTCAAATCTGAATCCTCTGTTGTCCTGGCCACATTTGAGCCCAGAGATTACATGACTGAATTGGACTTGCAGAACATTCCAGTGGGCAGCACTAAGGTGACCTCAGGCCAGTGAGTGAGTAAGGTCACACGGAGCCTGGCAAGTCCTGGGGACGAAGGAGAAGAGGATGATGGGAGATGAGGGAACAGATCAACACATTCATAGGAACGGTGTAGTCGCCATCTCTGTCAGTTCTAGGATGCCCACCCCTGTCACTGCCAGGAAGTCCTGAGCCCATTAAGGTATACTGTCTTCACCCTCCCGTCCTTGGCGCATCCCACTTTCTGCCTCTCTGGAGCCACCTGCTCTGGGAGGGCCCAGATAAATGGAATCTCAGGGTGTGTATGGCCCTTTGCTCTGCATTCTTTTCCTTAGCTGGATGTTCTCAGTGCTCTCCTACAGTACAGCATTTTTCAGAACTTATTTTTCATTTCTTTGTTTTGGAGACAGGGTCTCATATAACCCAGGCTGGCTGCATGTCTCATATGGCATGGTTTTGCTGTTCAGTTCTCTAATGGTTCATTCTCCCCTGTGCTTACTTTGCTGTGGACATAATTCTTTTGTGTAATGCCTGTTGGGACCCTGCCTCCATTTTCCACTGCGTTTTTTACACTGTTGAATTGTCCGTGCTCTTTATATATTCTGAATACAAGACGATTTGCAGAAGTTTTCTCACTTTCCCTGGGTGACTTTTTTGTTCTCACTCATGTCCTCTAAGGTACACAGGCTTCCAAGTTCAACAGTCTATTTCTCTTTTGTTACATACGCATTTTGTGTTCCGTTTCAGAATGTGTTGCCTCATTGTGAGGATTGGAACCTGGAGTTTCCTGGTCTCAGCTTCTCTGTTAAGATCTTGGCTGTATTTTGAGTAGATTTTGGAATGGGGGTGATGTTGCTGTGTGAACTGAAGAGAGAGCAGAGTCTCAGTTGTGTTGTTGGTAGCGGGAAGGAGAGAGAGGAGGTGCCTCAAGGGCCTTGGGCTGCCTGGCTGGGAGATGAGCAAAAGAGAGCAGACACTTCGGGAGAAGGGATGGCAAGGCTGTGGCCGTGGGTCTGAGATGAGTGGGCTACCCAGTGGTGAGGGACAGACAGAGCTACAGGCCTGGGTCCCAGCACCAGCAGGCAGAGCTGGGATGCAGGTAGGATTTATTTCTCACCACCAGGGCATGAAAGAAAGCTGAGCAGAAAGGCCATAGTGGCAGAAGGGAAGGCCCAGTAGTGGACCAGGATGTTCAAGGATGTGGTAAAAAGTGGCAGAAGAGCGGGAGGCAAGCCAGAGGGTCACCCAGGTCTAGAGAAGAGGCCTCAGGGAGAGATGTCAGGAGCCAGCCTCACTTCCTGATGCTGTGCGTCCTTAGCCAGGTTGCCTCCTGGCTCTGGGCCCTCCTGGCATCTCCTGCTTAGAGTATAAAGCATGTAAAATGCGCGTTTGGAGTCCTGGGTTTGCTAGCCTGTACTGGGTTCCCCAGTAGGGAGAAACAGCAGGATTTGTACTATGTGCCTAGGGGCTGGGTCCCCTGGGTCCCCCTCCCTCTTCGGGAAATTTCTATGGGTATATATGCATATGGATTTGAATGTAAGGAAAGATGTTCAGAACAGGATCCCAGGATCACCGTTGGCAATTACGTGGCTGTCAAGGATTTATGGAGGGTCCCTATGCACTAGCCTGGTGAGCTCAGCCCTGTACCCAGGACTCAGGCATGTCTGTCCCCCTGTGGTGAGACTGTGTCATACAGGTTTTGTGAATGGTTCCTTACTTGGTCTTTCCATTTCCCCCTTGAAACTGTTACTACTCCTTCCCACATGGTTGAGGCTCAGAGAGGTTACGGATTTGCCCAAGGTCACGCAACTATGAACGGGCTGAAGCTAGGTCACTTGAACCCAGGTCCTGCTGCCCTCTTGTTACCTATGACATGAAGATGGAGGGGCGGTTCTGGTGGTTTTGTTCTTGCCAAGAATGGCCTGTCTTGGTGTGACACACTTTTCAATCAGAAGTTCCCCACTAACATCTTTTCTTGTGCCTCAGGTGCCACTACAGAGCCTGGAGCGGGGCGATGGCCTGCAGGGTGAGGGGCAGCTTGTCCAACAGGTGTGCCCTGTGGTCCCTGCCCCCCCGAGTCACAGCTTTTGTAAGGACAAGAAGAGCGGGCTTTCTGTGGTGAGTGACACCAGCTTGGCAGGTGGTGGTGGCATGTGTGTCTGCTGTCCGGGGTCTGAGGGGTGGAAGGCAAATGGAGGCCATCTGGGAACCAGGCTCTTCCCTGCTTTGTGAGCATTTGGTTTCCGTGTTCTTCAGTTTTCTCTTTAGCTCTGATTCAGAGGTGGAGTTGGATTGTGTTGGGGGCCGGCCTGGAAGAACAGCAGACCCTGTAAGGGACACTGGGGGGCTGTAGAAACCTGCTACAGGGCCCGAGGCCTGGCTCAGCCCTAGATCCCCATATATGTGTGTGGCCTGGGGCAGGCCTGTGATCTTGTCCCTACATGGGGGCAGTTGAGAGTCCCTACAACAGAATATGGGCTCCTATAGTAATGCAGGAGGCTCTCTGTGGGGTCCCAAGCACCCAGCAGATAAGTCATGGTCTGCCACCTCCACACCCAATTGCGTTGGCTGTGTCTCTGTGGGCCTGCCCACCTGTCTCAGCTGCATGTGGCTTAGGAAGGCCTTGGGTGCCAGGTGAGGTCAGACAGACACAGCCTCCGCTGCTTACATTTCTGGGTCTGCAATTTCTGCAGGCCTGTTGGGTTCTCTGCTCACTTTGGAAGACTCTTGTAGGTCCAGATCCCGTGTGGGGACAGCCTAGATGGTGACTGCTGGACAGGGTGGCGTGGCTGCTGTTCCAGTCCTCCTTGTTGCTGGATTGACACCTGGGCTTGGTCTCATGTATTGGAGACACATGTTCTGCATGGGAAGGTCTACCAACAGGCCTCCCATGTCTGTATACCAGGCAAAAGATCACTTCTTTTGAGCCTCAGTTTCCTTGGTTGTAAAGTGGGGGGCGGGGGGATTGCTACTGGCAGTATTTCCTCTCATAGGGAGAGAGGTGACAGGGACTTGGGGGGACTCCACCTCAGAACTGATGGGGTGTCTGAGCAGCTCTGGAGGTTTCCGTAGCATCTAGGCCCCAGGGGCCACCTGCACACATTGGAAACATGGCTTTTTCTCAGTGTTCCCTTCCTCAGAGTTCTTCCTCACCCTTGTCCCTCTCAGGTCGCACCACCTCCCCTGATCTGAACAGACTTGAACTTCTGTGTGCCCACGAAGGCAAAGGTTATGGGGAGAAAAGGTTTTTAAAACCTGTCTTTTTGTAGTCCCTGGCTTGCAGGAGGTCTCCCTGGCCGCTGACTCCTCCTCTTCCCTTTGTGTCATTGAGGAGCCTTGTCGTTGGAGTCCTGGGTGACCTGCTTTGGCTCCTCCATCTGGCCTGTGGCCTGGGTCCCCCACCTGCAGCCTCCTAAGGGTGGTTGGTAGGGAGGTCTCCAGCCCTGTTCCTGGTGCTTCCACAGCCTATGGCCTGGGGTTCTAGACTTCCCAGACACAGAAAGGTTCAGATTCCAGCTCTGTCACTGTGTGACCTTGTGCACAGGACTTAATAGATCTCTGGGGAACTCAGTTTCTTCCTCTGTAAGATGAAGTTGGCCCTGTCCCAGGGCAGATAGTGAATCTTCATTAGTACCTGGGCTGTGAAGGTTCCTCCTCCTCCTCCTCCCCCTCCTCCTCCTCCCCACTTTGTCTTTTTAAGATAGGGTGCCACTGTTTAGACCTTTCTAGTCTTGAACTCCCATTCCTCCCTCCTCAGCCTCCCAAGTACTGGAACTACAGGTATGTACCACCATGACCAGCTGTAGGATTC
>NW_008352136.1:2333141-2392824 GCF_000622305.1 Nannospalax galili
CCCCTCCTCCCCCTCTGCTTCCCTTCCTCTTTCCATCTATTAACTCTAGATAAATGGGGAAACTGAGTCCCACAGAGAGGACCTGGCTTGGTCAGATGACACTTCAGTTGAGGCCCAAGAGTTGGTCAAATCAGTGCCAGCACCTTGTGAGGTGACGGGGCTCTGATAAATGTTGTCATTGTTAGTCTGTCCTCGTTCACCAAATGACTATGCTGTGGATTTCTAACTTGGGCTGAAGTTCATCTCCATTTGTGTGTGTGTGTGTGTTTGGGGGCGGTCTCATGTAGCTTAGGCTTCAAACTCTCTATGTAGCTGAGGATGACCTTGAATTTCTGTTCCTCTCTATATCCTGAGTGCTGTAATTACAGGCGTGAGCCACCACACCCTGTTAATGTTAGGGCCTAGTGGACACTAGGCAAACACTGTACCAACTGAGCTATATCCCAGCCCCCACCTCTGTTTTTTGGGCCTGTGTCTCAGGCTTTGTCCATCTTCACACCAGCCCCCTCTGAGTGTACAAATCCCATTTGCAAAGGAGAAAAGCAAGACTCGGGGGCTTAGCCACCTATCTTAGGCCACACAGTATCAAGGAGAGGTGGAACAGATGCCCATGTGTTGCCTGGGCCCTGGGCCCTTCCTGTTCCAGGACTGTGCTGGACTGCCTGTCAGCCCTCTGCCTCCTCCCTCACCATCTCCCTTCTCTGATTCCTGCAGCAGGAGCATGATGCCCTAGCTGCTTCCAGAAGGAGATGCCCAAGTCCTAGGAAGCAGCCCGGGCTGAGAACTTAATAATTGCTCAGCTGGGCTTGATTGTTGGCTGTTCTGGCTGTTACCCTCTAAGCCTGTTGCCCTCTAAGCCTGCCTGGGACCTCTAGGGCAGGTGCCTGGGTATTTCTCCTGACAGTCATGGGCCTGGCCCTGCCTAACCTAGAGGCCTGAGCAAGTGAGTTGCGCACTTGGAGCACCTGAAGGACAACACGGGTAATAATGCCTAATGTGTGCCACGCTTGTATGGAGCTTAGGTAGATATGGTGATGACCCCAGTTCACAGATGGGGAGCCAGGCCCAAGTCCCTCTTCCAAGTTCTGGTGGAGTCTGGGCCCTGGCCTTCTGGAGACTGCCCACCAGCTGCCCTGGCATGCAGAGGGAGGCAGGTGCTGTGGACCTCAGCACCAGCCCTCTGAGAGTTCTTATGTGCTTACTGCTGTAATGTATATCTGCCATCCCATGCTGTCACATTCTCTTGCTGGAAAAGGGGGTGTTTTGCTCTTGGGAGTTTTTCTGCAGTTAAGGAAACTGAGGCCCAGGGATGGGACAGTGGGAGGCAGAGCTAGAGCTGGAATTCAGCCTCTCCTAGTCCTTGGCCAATCTTGCCCCAAGTCCACTTAGGGTTTTTTTCAGGACTTTGATCCCAGTGGCCAACCTGAGTGCCCAGCCTGCCCTTCCTTCTCCCCATGGGTGGGCACCCTCCTCCCCATGGCTTTAGTCTGCACCGTTTATGATCTTGGGGATCATAGAGCATGAATCACTGTGGACCCTGACCTGGGCACAGCCCCCCAACAGCCCCTCCTGTGAAGTCACAAACTCCGCAGCTCTGGGTGTCTCTGTGAGGGGTGGACCTCTGGGAAGCCCAAAGGTCCACTCCCTGTGGACCCACACGCAGGTCAGCACTTCCCTGCTTGTGTAGGCATAAGTTCATTCCCTCTGGGGCCTACTGTGTACCAGGCCTGTGTGACTTTGAGACGCAGCGATGCCCTCTTGGCCTTCTACAGTCCATAATACAGGGGTAGGGGATGCCTGGGGGTCTGGTCAACCTCATGGTCCCAGTCTGCTGGAGCACAGGGCTCAGGCAAGGGCAGGCTGGGGTGGAGGGGCAAGCAGTGAGGGAACTGATGGTAAACTGTGCCTGGGCAAGCCGGGGTGATGTACTGGGCATAGGAGCGTGAGGCTGAAGGTCAGTGGTGGCAGGGGACTGGGTGTGCCCTAGGCTCTTAGGAGGTCAGTGCCCTCTGGCATCAAGCTATTTCCGTGTGTTAATTGCATACTCTCTTTTTCACTGCTGGGTGGAAAGCAAGAGATAAGCTTGTCATACTGAATTAAGCAAGTCATACTGAAAATATTTGTCTACCAGAACTGAAACACAAATGCCCAGTTGTGTCAGAGAGTTTTGTATTGGGGGATTTTTAAAAAGGTTTATTTTGTTTTATGTATATGTGTGAGTGCCTGCATGTATGTATGTGTACCACCTGCATTCCTGGTGCCCAAGGAGGCCAGAAGAGAGCATTAGATCCCTGGGAACTGGAGTTACAGGTGGTTGTGAGCCACCATGTGGGTGCTGGGAACTGACCATGGGTCCTTTGTAAGAGCAGTCAGTGATCCTAACTGCTACACCTTCTTTCCAGCCCCTATGGGAGTATTCTTTGTTCATCCATGGTCCTGACCATCTCTCCATGCACCCAACCAACTCTACATCACTTTGCCAACTGCACCATCTCTCTAGCTCCTTGGCTTTGTTTGTTTGTTTGTTTGTTTGTTTGAGACAGAGTCTCCCTGTAGCCCCTGCTGGTCTCACATTTGCCATGCAGACCAGTCTGGCCTCAATCTTACAGAGACCCTCTTGCCTCTTCCTCCTTACTGTTGGGATCAAAGGTGTATGCCACCATGCCCAGCCCAAGTTTGACCTGTTCAGGAGCCATAAGCTGCTTCCCACAGTGGCCGCATCACTGACAATGTACACCCCAGTGTTTGATGATCATGTGGCTCCGTAGCTTTGCTGGGTTTTGTTTGTTTCTAATAACAGACCTCAGAATGGGTGAGACGCTCCCGGTGGCTCTCCTTTTCATTTCCTTCATCTCGAAGCTTTTGACTGGCTTTTTGCCCTCAGTGTCTGTCCTCCTTGAAGCAGTGCAGTGTCCGCTCACATCCTTGCCTTTTTATTTTTGTTTTTTTCCAAGAATGGTCTTTATTTTTTTCAAAGATTTTATTTTAATTCTATGTGTATGTCTGTTTTGCCTGCATGTATAAAAGTGCACCATGTGTGAGCAGTGCCTATGGAGGGCAGAAGGGGGTATCAGATCCCCAGGAACTGGAGTTATAGGTGGTTGTGAGATGCCATGTGGGTGCTGGGAACCTAATTCAGGTCTTCTGCAAGAGCAGGAAGTGCTTTTGACTGCTGAGCCATCTCTCTAGCTCTCTCGATTATTTTTTACATTCATTTGTTATTTATTATATGGAGGGGTTGTGGCCTGTGCCACAGAGAATGTGTATGGCAGTCAGAGGACAACTTGTGGGAGTTGGTATTCTCTCCTACTGTAGGGGTCGCAGGGCTTGAACTCAGGTTGCCAGCCTTGGCAGCAAGCACCTTTGCCTGCTGAGCCATCTTGCTCTTTGCCCTTTTAGAAGTCTTAATTGCTGGGTGTGGTGGTCACACACCTTTCATCCCAGCACTTGGGAGTTAGGGACAGGAAGATCTCTGTGAGATCAAGGCCAGCCTGGTCTACATAGTGAGTTCCAGGCAACAACAACAACAACAACAACAACAACAAATCTACAAAAACGTCTTAATTACTTACTTCATTGTTGAGTTATGAAAATGTATTTATTCCGATCATGAATCTCCAGGTACATGGCACACCATTATTTTCTTTCATTTGGGGCTTGTTTCTTCCTCTCTTGACAGTTGCATCAAAGCACAACGGTTTTGATTAAATTTATTTATTAATATTGTGTGTGAGTGCAAGCTCACACGTGCCACAGTGTGTGCACGGAGGTCAGAGGACAACTTGGAGTGAGTTCTCGAGTTCTACAGTGGGTTCCAGGGATTGAACTCAGGTCCTCACATTTGTGCAGCAGGTGTCTTTACTCACCGAGCCTTCTAGTTGGCCCAGTAATTTAAAAATCTGACATGCCCTTTGCATATAGACAGAAGCAACCTTCCTGCTTATCTGCTGGGGGCCTGGAGTGGCTTAACATCTGTGTGCCTCCATTTCTCCATCTGTAAAGCAGGGATAATAGTGTATGTTCCCTAGAAGTGCTAGGCAGTCCATGAGTTGATGTGTGTAAAACCCCACGAACAGTACCTAGCACTTAGTAGGCACTTTCTGGGTACTTGCTGTGACTGCCCTTATGAGACATTGGGTGCTGAGCTTCTGTGTGACCTAAGCACCCTCTAGCCACCCCCTTGTATCCTTTCCAACCCTTCACTCTCCCCATGTTGTAGGTGAAGAAACTGGGACCCAGTGCCCTGTGTTACCCACGCAGCCCCCAATTCTGGCACATTTTTCCTAAGTAACCTACTCTATCCTGAGGTGCCAGGAGATGCCAAGTTTAGAGGCACACAGAAGTGGGTGGCTTCCACAAGGACACCCCTAGTATAAAAACAGCACACCCGATGATCCCAGTACTGTGGGCTTCTCCCTTGCAGCAGAGAGACCAAGGGGTTCTCTTGGGAGCACGAATCCTGAAGGGAAGAACAGTATCCTGGGAGCTAGTCTCAGGATTCAGCAGTACCAGATGCTCCTGGAACTCTCTGGAACCCAGAGCCTAGCTAGTGCACACCTCCCTGCTGGAGTCCATGTGCACCTGCCCTGCTTGGCAAGCCGCTCGCTATGCTTTGGCTGTGGTGGGGTGCTCCCCCTGTTGGACAGGCATGGGATTGCAGGTATGGAGGCCACGCTGGGAGGAGGTGGATGCCTTTCACATCCAGACCCAGCTGGTGACATCACATGCCCAGCATGGGCCGCCAGCATCTTTTCTGGAAACTTAGTCAAACAATGTGGACCTGATGGTGAGTGGGAGGGAGCAAGGAGATGTGGGAGACAGGATGGATGCCACAGGGTCATTAACGCCACCCGTCTAGCATGTTCAGAAACTTCCAGGCACTTTACACATGAGAGGTTAGAGAAAAGGTGACCAAGGCAGGTGCTCTGTCTTAAATAATCCAAGAAACTACGCTTCCTACATCTCATTTTTTTTAAAGGTTAAAGCAAATTTCTTTTTAATTAAAAAATTTATGTATATGAGTGTTTGCTTGCATGTATATAAGTGTACCTGTGCATGCAGTGCCCACAGAGGACAGAAGTGGGCGTCAGGCCCCCTGGAAATAGAGTTATGGAGGACTGTTAGCCTCCATGTGGGTGCTGGGAACTGAACCTAGGTCCTCTGCAAGAGCAGCTAGTGCTCTCAACCGCTGAGCCATCTCTCCAGTCCCTATTTCTCATTTTTTAAATTGTGTGTGTGTGTGTGTGTGTGTGTGTGTGTGTGTGTACAGTGCCCAGAGAAGAGTGCATAGGATCCCTTGGAGTTAGAGTTACAGGTGGTTGTGAGCTCCTTTTTATAAAGGCACAAATTCTGTCATGAGGGCCCCACCCTTATGACTAACCACCCATATATATCATCACTTGAGGGACAGGATTTCAACATATGAATGGGGGGGGCATAAATATTTAGTACATTATACCCTCCATAGAAGTCAAGTGTCCCTTATCTATCAGGTCCCTCCCCCCATGACTGTTTCTCATCCTTTTTAACTATGCCAGGCCTGTGCAACTCTGTCTCATACTGTCTGATCCTGTTCCCCACATAACAAGGCAGGGGCCCAGAGGGCTGATGTCACTCACCCTTTTGCTCAACTCAGAAGGGGTGGAGCTAGGATATGATATGAACGCATGTAGCATCTTGCACATTGTGAAAGTTTTCAGCTCTGTGAGGCTCATGGACATTATTTAGTTAATATTTTCCTTTAGGTTTGCTCAATGTTTTTTTGTGGGTGGTCTCTGGGATGGAAGCCAAAGTCTCATGCATACAGACATGCACTCTTTCATGGAGTGACACCTTTAACCTTCTAAATACTTCTTTATTTTTTTTTAAAACAATTTGTTATTTTTATTATGTGTATGAGTGTATTACCTGCATGTATGTAAGTGTGCTGGTGTTGTGCAAAGCCGGAGGAGGTCAGGAGAGGGAGTCTGATTCCCCTGGAATTGGAGTTAGGGGGAGTTGTTAACTGCCATGTGGGTGCTGGGAATTGAACCTGGGTCCTCTGCAAGAGCAGTCAATGCTCTTAACTGCTGAGCCAGTTCTCCAGCTTCCAAAATACTTTTTTGTTTTATCTGTCTGTGTGTGTATGTGTGTGTGTGTGTGTGTGTGTGTGTGTGTGTGTTTGTGCATGCATGCACATGTGCAGAGGCCAGGGGTCAACATTAGGTGTTTTCTTCTATTGCTCTCCACTTTATTTCTTAGTTTTTATTTTATTTTTGTGTTTTTGAGACAGGGTCTCCTTGTAGCCCCAGCTGGCCTAGTATTAGCTATGTAGACCAGGCTAGCCTCAATCTCACAGAGATCCTCCTGTCTTTGTCTTCCAAGTACTGGTACTAAAGGCATGTGCCACCATGCCCAGCTTATTTCTTAGTTTTTGAGATAGGATCTCTTCCCTAAACCTTGAGCTCACTGATTGGCTAAATTGATTGGCCAACAAACTCCAGGAATCCCCTTGTCTCTGTACCCCACTACCTCCTACCCCTGCGTGCTAGGGCTCCAGACATTCCCATCCACATGGATGCTGGGGATCCAGGCTCAGGTCTTCATGCACAGCATGTGTTTTACCCACAGTCGTCTCCCAGCCCTACTTTTTAGTGTGAGGCAGGGTCTTACTGAGATGCCTGGGCTAGCCTTCAACTCACTCTGAGGCCCAGGCTGGCCTTGAACTTCCAACCCTCCTGCCTCAGCATCCTGAGTAGCTGAGATTGCAGGCCTGCACCCCCATACCTGGTTATCACTTTATAAAATAACTGTAGCGTTTGCCCATATAAAATTCAGCAGTTTTTAGTGTTTATGGAAGCCATCACCATGATGGAGTTTAGAAATTTCCATCTCCCTGCAAAATCCCCATGCCCACCATATCACCCCTCACTCCCTCTTCCCTTAACCCTGACAACCACGAGTCTTCTTGCCTTCTGGACACTCCTGCCTAGTCCTCAAAGTCATATAAATAGAGTGACACAGCATGGAGCCTTTGGGGACCAGCTTCTCTCACTTAAAATGTTTTCATCAATGTGCTGTCATGAATCAGGATGTTGTTTCTTTTTTGTGGCTGAGTAATATTCTGTCATATAACTGATAGGTAAAAAGTTGGCGGAGAATGAGCGAATGGATGATGAGGCACCGAGGCACAGCCAAAACTCCATCAAAATAGGGTTTATTAGCAAAGGAACACATGGGACAGATTCCCTAACGGGCAGGGAAAATGTCTGCCTGGGTCTTGAGCTGGGGTCTTTTTAAAAGATATATTTTTTTTTTAAAGTTGGGGGGGGGAGTGGGAGAGCAGGACTGTTAAAACCTGTCCTCTTTAGAGATCAAAGGGGAAGCCTGCTGTGTTGGCCAAACAGTGGAGAAAAGTCTGCTTCTCTTGACTTCAAAGACCAGGGTGCTTATCAGCTAGGTTCCCTTTTCTCAGAAGCATGAGAAGTCCTTGGGATCCTGTTGGTGAGGGGGCGGGGCTATCTGAACCTTAACAATAACCATTCTACTTATTCAACAGTTTGTGGATTGATGGACAGGTATGTGATTTCTACCTTAGGGGTCTTATCAGCACATTACCATTTTTTTATCAGGCCATTTATATTATTAATAGCTGCTTTTCTCATTACTGTGATCAAAATACCTGGTGGAAACAACTGTAGGGAGGAAAACTTGACTGACACTTTGTGAGCAATTCCATCCTGGTGGGAAAGGCTTAGAGGTCAGAGTGGGTCCATCCACAGCTGTGGATGACAGCGGCTGGTGTTCTTCACAACACAGCTGTAGACAGGAAGCAGAACTAGACCCAAACGAGAGGCCAGCATAAACTTCAAGGCTGGTCCAGCTAAGCCCACATCTCAAAGGTTCTGCGATCCCCCCAAACAGCACCATTGCTGGGGACCAAGTATTGAATCTCATGACATTTCACATTCAAGCTGCAAGGCCAGTTGTGGCTTTTGTTTCTTCACAACCCTTGCTCTGATCCACACTTATTTGCTTCTGGATTTCCTGTCTGTCAGCTGTCTCCTTCTCCCCTTAGACCAGAATAACATGCCTGCAAGGCCCCAGAGCTGATGCCCCGTACATAATGGTGAATGAACCAATTCCAGAATGCATGAATCAGCAGCCACGTAGGGACAGATCGCTCAGGTGATGGAGGCGCGCTGTCTGATGGGTCCTTCCAATGGTTGGCTGTGTTGGAGCCAGAAGGCCGTTGACTCTTGTTGGGTCTTTCATGATTGTTAAAATTTTATTTTTATTTTATGTGTATGAGTGTTTTGCCTATATGTGTCTAAGTATACCATGAGTATGCAGTACCTACAAAGGCCAGAAGAGGGCATTGGATCCCCTGGAATTGGAGTTTCAGATGGTTGTTAGCCATCATGTGGGTGGCAGGAACTGAACCCAGGTCCCCTAGAAGAGCAGTCTGTGCACTTAACTGCTCAGCCATCTCTCCAGTTCCTCTGATGGGTCTTGATGGGCAAGTTGGAGTCACCAGGTGGGGACAGGAAGGGTAACTGCAGAAGGGCAGCTTGACCAGGGCCGGGAGGCTGACCAGCATGTGTTGCTGCAGTGGAATCCCTGGGTGGGGACCCCTGAGCTCCCAGCACCTGCTTGCTGTGGAGAGCAGGAGGGCTGGGGATGGAAAATGTGGTGGGCAGGTGGGCAGAGTCTTGAAGACAGCCCAGCTCATCACCACTCTGTGGGGAGTCCTAATGCCTGGGCCTCCCTTGGGTACCCTGGCCACCTTGGGCTTCCTGAATCCTAGCTTTGCAGCCCCTGTCCCTTAGGACTTTGTATCAGGAGCCACCCCAGAGGCTAAGCCCACCAGGGACAGGAATTTAGTGGGGACAGAGAGAGTGTGCCCCCGCTGCGGTTCAGTCCTGGCTTGTGCCAGACGCTGGGGTGTCTATTTTCAAGCTAACCGGATGGTCTCAGATGAAGTCTGACCAATGGTGGATGTTGGAGAAAAAAATGTATTTAAAAAATTTAGACACCCAAGATGAGCTGGGTGTCAGACACCCCCCACTGCCTTGGGTTAGCATGCAGGGACAGAAGGCTTGCCTTACACAGGCCACTTTCCTGTGTTCTTGTCACAGGTCTCCAGCAGGTAAAGTGAGGTGATGTGAGCTGGGCTCAGACCAGGGGCTTATATGTGCTTCAACTGGGGCTCAGACCTGTTTGGAGGGGGCTCCACACCCCTGTGTAACTAGTAGTCAGTTATTTGGGCACTCGGGGTTGGGGGGGCTTTCGGGCTTCGGGCTGTGAGTTCTGTTTCCCTTCAACCAGTTGAGCAGTAAACCCCTTTTCTCATGCAGTGATCAGAAATGACCACCAGAGGGCAGGGTGGAGGCGTTCTGGTTCCAACACTAGGTTAACTTTCTTTTACATTTGTTTGTGAGTGTATACACATGACAGTCAGAGGATAACTTCTGGGGGTCGGCTCTCTTCTTCCACCATGTGGGCCCCCAGGAACAGAACTCGCCTTGTGAGAATTGGTGGCAAGCACCTTTACCTGCTGAGACATCTCGTAGCATGAGTTATTAGCGAATATATATATATATGAAAACCTGTCCACTTAGAACCTTTGTCCTTTGTTTTCAGCCTGGGAAATCAATCCTTTCCGGCCATTTAGTCTCTGTTGAAGAAACTCAGTAACTGGTTTAAGTACCACTCTGCCCTGTACTCCCTTAACGCTCTTGGTCGGTTTCTGATTCTTGATCCTAATGTCAGAGCTGCCACTGGGGTGAGGCTATTGGTCTACAGCCCTCAGCACTGGCCACATTTATTTTCACGAGGGTGCCTCTCTTCTGCAGAGTATGCTTTCTGGGGGGAAGATCTGTTTTTATGTTATTTCTAAAAGGAGCGTGTATGGGGCAGGATGTGAGTGTGGACCCATAGTCAAGGCCTGGTGGGTGTGGAAATGGTATTGCTGACTTAGATGTATTTTGGAGGTACCACAGCTTTGACCTGAAGTAGGGGCCATCTTGGGCTGACTTCTAATGTAGGGCTCTGCACACAATAGGGACCAGTACTCAGTAGGGCCACAGGGAGAGTGATATGTGTGTGAGTGACCTGTGTCCACATTCTGACACTTGGGCTGTAGGGAGCAGGAGGCATATAGCCCAGCCAATCCCTCCCTGTCCCAAAGGAATGTGGGCTCATCATGATCCAGGTCACAAACTCAAGTCTGTGCCTCTCTGAAAAGAGCACCCAAAGACAAGCATGTAGAATGCAAAGGTGACCTTTGTGGGCCCTTGTGAGCCCTGACATCAATCTCAGGTGTTTGCTACCGGCTGACCTGGGGGGCGGGGGGGCTGAGCCAGAGTCTTTGCACCTGCAGTTTGCTAAGGACTGAAGGTGTGATGTTTAAACACTGCCCCAAGACTTACTGTGACCAGAAGTATGGCACACAGAGAGGGTCCTTCAGAGTAGGTAACCTGCAGGGAGGGATGGTGGATTGTTTCCAGGAGGAGCCTGGGGCCCTGTGGCTTGGACCTGCCTTGAGCCTGGGCTGTAGACATCAGGGGAGGACATTGAGGTCCTGTTTAGACCTGGGGTATGGGGGAGCCTGTCAGATGGACATGTACCAGGTGAAGAGGTACATTTGTAACTGGGGTCCTAAGGGTCACCCTACATGTGGTAATTCAAACAATAAAGGGGTGTCTTCTCACAGCTCAGGAGGCCAGAGTCTGAAATCTAGGCTGAGCTCCTTTCAAACACTATTGGGAAGAGACCTTGCTATCCTCTGTCAGTTCCTGGTGGCCACAGGCACTTCTTGGCTTGTGGTCGCATCACCCCCTAGTCTCTACCTGCTTTTGCCTGGCTTCCTTCTCTGGGTTTGCATCTTGCCACTGAATGTATGTCCCTGGTGCCTTCGTCCCTTAGGGTGACCACAGCAAAACACCCGAGACTCGGGGATTGATAAACTACAGGCATTTCTTTCTGGAGGCCAGACCCCAAGGCTAAGGTGCTGGAAAGTTCCACATCTGGCGAGGACTTGTTTCTCTTGAATGGTGCCTCTGGTGTCTTCATATGACAGAGGAAAGGGGGAGGGACAGAAAAATTGAACTCTGATGCCTTTTCATCCAATCTACGAGGTGATCCCCTTGAAGCCCATCACTTTCTGAGGTTGCTGTGGAGATGAATTTTGGAGTAAGACAGACATTGAAACTATTGACAGATCCAGAACCATCTCATGCAAATTCCTTAATGTAAGACTTGCTTCCAAATACAGTCATGGGTCCAGATTCCAGTTTGGGACCTGTTGGGGGAGGGAGGTCACCATTCAACCCACAGCAGGGAGAGTGCCTGGCTCCCAGGTGAGGTTTAGTGGTAGAGGTAGACAGGGCATTGGGTGGGAAGGTGCAGCTGGGTTTTCTCCCAGGAAAGGTGGGAAACCACAGAGTATGTCTAAGACACATGCGTGAGGTAGCCTTGTCACACCTGCACTTGTGGGTAGTTCCCTGGAGAGTTCCACGGGAATGGGAAGTGTGGACTCCTCTTCACCCTGTGAGCTCCCACCTCTGAACATGGCCTGGGTGCCTGGGGTAGAGTCCTGGCTGGCCAGGGTAGTGGGGTGAGGCAGGGGGTTGGGCGGCTGCATCTCAGGACATCTCTGGGCTGGAACCCCACATGCCTCTGCTGTCTTGGATGGATTCTGCCACACGATGGACTTGCAGAAATTTTCCCTTTGATTTTGGCCTCCCTGCCCTTAACTATCATCGGTGCTACGCCCCTAGGCCACCTGTCTGTAGTGAGCTCCCAGCTGGGCCCTGTTCTCTTTGTCCCTGGCTGCCTTGCAGGCCATCTGTTTGGTTGTTCATGTCTTTTCTGCCCATCCTTCCAGCTCTTTCTGTTTCTCCCCCTGTTCCTGTCACACCCTGGTTTCCTCACCTCGCCTCTTGCCGTCCCTACTCTTCCATCCCCCTCCCTCCATTCCCTGACCTCCCCCTCCATCTCCCCCCCTCTCTGTTTTACCCCTCTGGTCATCATTTTTGCGTCTTTCCTTCCGGGGTAAGTAGGGGAGTGAACAGTTCTGTTCAGCAGCCTTCAACCCACCGTGACCACCAGCCAGGCCGATTTAGTACGAGATAGGACCTGCCTGCTGACTTCCACACAGTCCTTCAGTATGGCAAGCTAACAGTGCCTGCTCTTCTCCCTCCCCTGTTAACAGGGCCAGACTTCCAGATTCTTCCATGATCTGTCAGTGAGTCAGGACTCAGGCCTCAGCTATTTAGCCAGGCAGCTGGTCTGACCCTCAGTCAACAGGACCATGGCTCTGGCTGCACCTCCAGCTGTACCACCTTTCAGTTGTACTGTCAGTCAGGTAGGAGGGCCCGGCCAGCCACTGTCCTGTCCGTCAGCCAGTCAGTCAAGGATAGGGGCTAGCTTTGACTGTTCCACCAGTCAGTCAAGAAGCAAGGTCAGGCCTCTGACAGTTCTGTCAGTCAGCAGGACCTGGTATTGACTGCTCTGTCAGTCGGGAAACATGGTCTGGGCTCTGATTGTTTTGTCAGCCAGCCAGGCAGGGAGCAGGGCCTGGCCTTACTCTCTTCTGTCATTCATTCATTCATTCATTCATTCATTCATTCATTCATTCATTTGTTGGTTGCGCAGGACCCAGCCTTCCACTATTCTGTCAGTCAGAGAGTAGGGGTTGGCCTTCAACCTCACTGCTAGTGTCTGGGGCTGCCACCTACTGGGACCACCTCTGGACTGACTGTGGTCAGGCAGTGGGACGCTGAGCCCTGCTGCCTGTGGGGCCCTGGGAATGGATGACCCTCAGGCCCCCTTTCCAGGAGCTTTGAAGTTCACCCTGTGGTTTCCTCAGCCCCAAGTTCAGGTTGGTTTCATGTTTGCTGCTTTGAACCTTGTGTTGGCTTGTGGGACTGAAGCACACAGCAGGGGTGGAACCCCGCGTGTCCTTGGTGGTGTCCAGCTCCAGTCTTGTCGCTTCTGTCAAGTACCTGAATGTCCCTCCCCCACCTCACTCTGCTCTCAGATCAGGATCAGGAGGGACCTGGTCCTGCCCAGAAGCAGGGCACTCCCGTACTGAGTGCCTGCGGTGTGCCATTATCTAGAAAGCCATAGTGAGCAGGCTTGGGGAATCGTCAGACCTGGGTTTGAATCTGGACTCGCTCAATAAATGTTGCCTGTGCCTCCCTCACTCTGAGCCTCAGCTTCCTCAGGAAGCTGCTCACACAGCCCTTATGTTGTTACTGTGAGAACAAACTGGGTGTTTTGTTCTCTGTCTACCTCATTAGACCCTCAACCCCTGAACTGTGGAGATGACTCATTTCATTTTACAGAAGGGGAAACTGAGGCACGGAGACTTGTTAAACAAGCCCTTTTGCTGGAAGCGTCCAGGAGAGGTTGCCTTCAGTCACCCCTAGCCCTACCATTCTTTGTGTTCGTAATCTTTGGAAACTGGAAATTGTGCCCTCTCTCCCTTGTCCAGCCACAGATGGTGGCTCTGGAGGCCAGAAAGCCCTTCCCTTCTTCAGTACCTTCTCCATGCTGCCCAGGCAGTGTGGACAGAGCCTAGGACCTGTGCCTAGGAGGCCAGGGTTCTATCTGCACCGCAGTTATCAACGCCTAGTATGATCTTGGTCAGTCTTAGCTTTCATTAGGCCTCAGTTTCCCTCTGTGTAAATGGAGGTAACGGCCCCCTCACTGGAGCTGCAGGAAGGCTCAGCACTTGTCGGAAGGAACGGAGAGGTGTCAGGAGCCCCAGAGCCTGTGGAGTCTGCAGCTGAGTTACTTCCCACTCTGTAAGGTCTGTGGAAGAGGAATCACACACAAATAGACACACAGATACAGACACACACAGAGACACAGACACAGAGAAACAGACACAGACACACACAGACACACAGATCGACATAAACACACACACACACACACACACATACACACACACACACACACGACAGGCAGAAATACATATATACACAGACACATAGACACATACACAGAGATACAGACACACAGAGGTACACAGAAATACACAGATGGACAGACACAGAACACACAGACACACACACATGCATGCACACACATTTGTCAGCACAGGCGTGTTCTTATCCACACACACCCACACTTGCCTAGCAGTGCAGCCAACCGCAGGCAGAAGAAAGCACTCTCTTTTAAACCACACAGTGGGTCCCCTCACAGCCCCAATTCCCTCTGGGCTCCCGGGGCCCAGCTAGGCAGTGTCAGGAGGAACTTTCTGCCCCACCCTGCTGGGCCAGCTTTGGAGGCGCTAGGGCCAGGCGGGGCTCGCTGGAGAGATGGTGGTAGCTGCTCACAGGGCTGTGTGGCCATGGCCTGGCTGCCAGCCCAGCCTCTGAATGATTCATGCCCCCTTGAACTTGACTCTGTGGGCGGCGTGAGGAGGAGCAGGGCCTAGGGCCCCCTCCTAGGGGCCCCCTCCAGGGAAAAGGTGGACACGCACCCTCACCCTCGGAGTGGCATAACCGGAGATGGCGATGGAGTATTACTACTGCCCCAGCCTGCTGAAGCTTCTGTTTCACCTGTGGGTGAGTGCCACGTCCTCCTATCCCCTTATCCACCGCCTTTGTGGCTTATCTGCTGTGCTTGTGCCTGGTGGGGCTCTGGAAGAGGAGAGAGAATGGGTGGAGGGTTTAGGGGTGAGGAGAGCAGGTTAGAAGGGGCAACCTGGACTTCTGAGCTGGAGCTCGGATCAGCTGTCCCAGCACAGGTGGATTCACTCTGTTTCTGGACAAGCAAGAAAAAACAAAACAAGGGCAGAGCCCCTGGGCTTTTCAGAAAGTTATATTTTCTTCTTTTTTTTTTATGAGACTCTTTGATGCTGAAATAAAAATCCCTCTGCCATCTTTGATGAGATGAAGAATTCATTTTGTCCTTTCCCTGAACTTAACTGGAAAAAGTAAGAAGTCAGAATCCCCCATGCAGGGTGTTCTGTACATAACAGAGGGAAAGCACCCTCACAATATTTTTCTTGTGGCACCCTGAAGTCAGGATCCCCACGTGGAAGTGCTGTATGGGGTGCGCTCTGACTCTGAGACTGGTCTGTTCGGTGCCACTGCAGCTTGCTTGCCCTCTGCTGGTTCTTCCTCAATGGGACTGGGGTGGGGGTGACATGGGGGGTGACAAGGAGGTAGTGTTGGTGAGTCTAAAGGACCTGAACAGAAGGGCTTATCAGGGAATTGGCATGGCATGTTTTCAAATTTTCTAGAACCTTTGCCACTGGTTTGAGAAATGCCCAGAAAGGAAATCGGAAAATGTTATTTTTTCCCCTTTCTGAATGTTTGCAAATACTTTACATGCCTTCTTACTCAGGGAATGTTCCAGAAATCCTAAAAATACAGCTTTAGGAAGGCTTGTCCTCCAGCTGCCTCTCCAACATCTCCTCAGAGCCCTCCTGGTACAGCTAGAAAACAGGAGACCCTCCCAGCCTCAGTGGCCTCCGGTCCCTGGGAAATGAACACCCTCCCGTGATAAATGAAGACACCATTTATTGATTTATTTTCCTTTTTTCTTAATTACAAAACGAAAGGACCCACTGGCATTTGTGTTTTGTTGCTTTGAGACAGTCTCACTTTGTAGGCCGGGTTGGCCTCCCCTGCTGGGATTGCAGGCCTGTGCCACCAGGCCCAACTCATTTGTTTTTTTTGAGGTCTGTGGCCTGCAGGGTTCTGACAGCCTCTGGGTACCTGCCTATGTCTTGGTGGCTAAGATACAGTGCCTGCTCCCCAGGGACATGAGTCTGGGATCATGTGTTTACTCACAGCAGCCACAGCTTGGAGCATGAGTCCGATACCCAGAACACAGAGTAAGCCACACCCACAGCTCCCTGGCTTTGGAGACTTACAGTCTGGGGAGTCTGGACCTTGTGCAAGGAATCTGAGCCCAGGTGTATGTTGGGGGCCGGAGTGGAGCATTGTGCTGTGGTAGACAGGGTCTCATGGGGTGTGGGGTCTGGCAGAGCCTTGAGGAAGCTGAGCCTTGGAGAATGTAAGAATCAGTGGTGGGGAAGGGCACACCAGGCAGAGGGAAAGAATGGGGTGAGGGGAGAGGAGAGGAGAGGGAGGAGAGCGGAGAGAACAGTTCCATGGCAGGCAGAAAGTCAGCCTGGCCTGTGTGAGGCAGGCTGATGGAACTGCAGCTCCTCTCCATGCCATGTGATTTGTGCCTCTGTTTCCCCATCTAGACCAGGAAGGGTGGGGGGGAGGTGATATAGGAGGGTTCCAGTCACCTGTTTCCTGTGGGTGACAGAAGCCCAGTGTGATAAAACCACCCAGGCTGACTACTGGCTGTGTAAATGGCCCACCACATCTTTGAGTCACTGGAGACAGCCCAGTACAGGTGTCTGAGGCCAGGGGCTTAGGATCTGCCCTGGGGTCTGCAGAGTTAAACTGGAAGCTCTCACCTGTGGCCCCCAGGGGAAGCCTGCGAACATAGGAGACCCAAGGCTTCTGTACCTCAGCTTCCAGGTCTGTAGAGTAGGGACACTGCCTTCCCACTTCCCCATCACAATGGTCCCTGTGAACCCTAGCTGTTCTTCAAACCGCTGTGGAGCTGTGGAGTGGGTACCCTCGAGTACTTCCTCTTCCAGAGTGCCTTTCTCATCAGACCTCAGCAGGAAATGGGCAGGGTGCACCTTCTCCAGGCCCCTGCAGCTCTGTGGGGCTGTCTTCATCCTATGTCCTCTGATCAATGCCTTTCCATTTCTGAGCCGTTATTTACTGTCCTTGGTCACCACCAGTCCCTCTCTGTCTTTGTACTGGACTTTTTTAGATTCCACCTATATACAGTGTTTGGCTCTCTTTGTGACTTATTTCACCTAGCTCAGTGTCCTCTGCATTCAGCCATGTGGTATTGACTGGCAAAGGTCCTTTTTAAAGGCTATATGGTATTCCATTGTATATGTGTGTATGCACACATGGCACAACAATTTCCTTACCTGTCCATCGTTTGCTGATTTGGCTGCCATGACTCTTGATGCATTGAACATGGAGGGGTGGACCTCACTGGTCTCATTTTCTTCACGTGTTTCCAGAACAGGGACTGCTGGTCTGCTTTCAGCTCTTCTTTTTTTAAACTATTTTATTTATTATTTTTCTTTTATGTGTATTGAGGAGCTGCACAGTGACTTTCGCTGGTATACTTTAATTGTATGGGAAAGTTGCAAAACCAGAGCTGCCCTCTTCTCTGGGTTCCCTGAAGGGAGCAGCTTACCAAGGGAGAAGCTGGGCTTGTGGCCCTGTGGGCAGAGCGCTTACCTAGCATTCATGAAGCCCATCCCCAGCACTGAGTAAACCAGGTACAAGCACATGCCTATCATCCCAGCACTCCGGAGGTGGAGGCAGGAGGATCAGGAATTCAAGGTCCTCCTCAGCTACATAGCAAGCGAGAGAGGCTAGCCTGGGCAACATGAGACCCTGTCTCAAAACAAACACCACCCCCAAACAAAACGAAATCATAATAAAAAAGAAAGAGAATTAGCACTGGCTTATTTGTGCTGAGGAGACTCCACAGGGCCACCTTGCCCTCTTGGACACAAGCTGGAGACATTTTTGGTTCTTAACTGGGGGGTGGAGGAGGGGGGAGACGGGTCCTGCTGGTATGTAGTGGCCAAGGGGGCTGTTTGAAGCCCTCTAAGCCCCAGGGCAGCCTCCCCTCCCCTCCTTTCCTCTCCCCTCCCCTCCCCTCCTCCCCTACAGCTCCACCAAGAACTGGCCTGGCCTGCATGTCATGGGAGCTGAGGGGAGGGCTGCTCCATTCAGCCTCAGTTTCCTCATGCTGTCTTTGTCTAGCAGAATCCACCCTGTACTTTGCCACCTCATCTGGTATCTGTAGCAGGGCCTTGCAGGGAGACCCCATGTCCAAGTAAGTCTTGGATGTACTGTGCCCTCCGATGGCAGGTTTTCAAAACATTGGACAAACTGGGCCTGGAGATGCAGGCCTCTTAACTCAGCTACTCCAGAGGCCAAGCCAGGAGGATCCAGAGTTGAAGACTGGCCTTGGTAACTTGAGTTTCTATCGGAAAAATTTAAAAAAACAAAAAAACAAAACAAACAAACAAAAAAAAACAGGGCTGGGGCTGTAGCTCCCCTGGACTAACATCGGAGAGGTTCTGGGTTCCATCCCCAGTACTGCAACCAAATAGAAAACCCACTCGATGAGCGTGTGCCTAGTGACTACTCAGTGTTCCTGTGATCAGTCTGGGTTAATCAGTCCCCCTGGGCTGAGCACTTAGCTGTTCCCAGGTGTTCCTTGTGTGTGGTTTAGACTACTTAGTGGTTCTCAGCCTTAAATCTTTATTTCTGTTTTTGGGTTCGTTCTCTAGCTGGCCAGCTCCTAAGACCTGGGGTGGACTGTGGCTAGCTGCAACAGATCTCTGCAAAAGTGTCACTTGCTTTGGATATCAGTGACTTCCTGTCCAGGCCTGCAACCTGCATGCAACTCTGGGGGTGAGCCCACCCCAGGCCTGACCTGCATCAGCTGGGAAGTGGGAAGAGATGGAGTTTCTGTTTTGTGTCATTAGTAATTGGAGCTGGTGGCCATCTCTGCTGTGGCTGTTTGGAGTCACTTAATCTTTACTGATAAGGGAGGCAGACAGACCCTCCCCAGGCCCTGGGGCCCTAGACATCCAACTGGCGGCTGTGGGCTGTGGTTCTCACTGAGCCCTTACAAAGCCCTGCTCCCACCCCAGCTCTGTGGCTCTCACAGATGACTCCTCCTGTCCTCACAGCAGCTCCTGTGGGTGATCTCAACAGTATCCCCATTTTTCTGTGGGGAGACTGAGGCCGTGAGGTTTGGAACCTCATCCAAGGCCCCCCAGCTGGGACATGTCAGATCCCATAGGTCCATAGGTGAATCCAGGTTCCCTTTGTCCCACTCTACTTTATGGAGTGTGATCAGGGAAACTCAGACCTCCAGGCCTCCAGGGTTGAGGTCACCTGGTGGCCTCTGACAAAGCAGCTAATTATCCCAGCACCACCGCCACCTCCCAAAGGGTGAAAGCTTTCAGGACCTGGGGCACCAACCAGCCCCAAGCTTGGAGGAGGAAGCCCTGGCCTGTGCTGTGGGTTCTGCCTGGCTTGGTGAGTCACACAACTGCTCTGAGCCTTGGTCTCCCTGTCTGTGGGGGGAGCTGACATTGCAGAATGGTGCCGAGGACCAGCTAGGACTAGGGGCTGGGCTGGGGGGTGGGTAGTGGCTCTGCGTAGAGGCTCTTTGGAGGGGCTGAGATCACAGCAGTGAACCCTGTCTCCCCACCCTCACTGTCCACAGCCTTCTCTCCAGCCTGCCCCAGGCCTGGGATGACCTTCAGCGGCTGGACTCCTCAGTTTGCTGGGGTATGGGGGGGTGGTAGAAGAGGGGCAAGGGCCTGGCAGGGACCTCTGGGGCTGCAAGGGCAGCCCTGAGGGGTGGGAACCTGGCAGTGGTGTGTGCTAGCCCAGCTTCTTCAGGAACACAACTCAGGGCAGGGACGCTGAGGCAGCCCATCCCAATGGGCAGTGCATGGCCTAGGGATCCCTGGCCACCTCCTGTAGTCCACTCCTTACAGGTCTGCGACTGGGGGCTGCTGTCTGAAATGCTAGAAACAAGCTGTCCAGTTCCACTGTGGTGGCTGCACTTAGTCTGTCTGCATCGCACTCCACCAACAGATTCTATTTTGATAGAAAATGTTTAAATGTAGCCGGCTTGGCTGTCTGTCCCACCCAGGCCTTCTTGTGCATTGCCCAACTGTACTTTCTGCAGCCTGCGGTCCCCCTGCAGTGACAGTGGTAATAATGATCAGGAAAGATCATGCATGGTCCCCTTTCCCCCAGGGCTTCCACACATGGTTCCCATCAATGCTCAACCTCAAAGGCTGATACTGTTATTACCATCATCATCATCATCATCATCACCATTTGGCAGATGGGAAACAGGCTCTGGAAGGCCCCTCAACTCCATGATATAATAACCAGGCAGAGGCTGAGCTGGGATTTGAACTTGGGAGGTATGGAAATGAGTCTACTTTGTTTGTGACTATGTGCAGCTTCCACTGGGCAGGAAAGTCACCTGTGTGGCCAAGTCTCTAGTGCGACCCAGTGTCTGGCATATATAGTAGGTTCTTTGACACGTAAGGGGTTAAGCTAAGTCTTCAGCATGGTCCAGTGTGCAGCATGCAGTAGATGCTCACTAGATGCAGGCTCAGGCCAAGTCCAGCATGGCCTGTACATGGCACACAGTAGATACGGGCTCCTGCGAGTCTCCAGTGTGGCCCAGTGTGCACACACAGTAGGTGCTCAGTACATGTAAGTTTAGGCCAAGTCTCCAGTATGGCCCAGTATATAGTACACAGTAGGTGCTTGGTAGATGTGACCTTGAGCCAAGTCTCCAGTGTGACCCAGTACATGGTACATGGTAGGAGCTCAGCATATGTGAGCTTAGACCACGCCTCCAGCATCTTTCCATATGCACACAGTAGATGCTCAATAGGTGCTGGCTCAGGAGCTGGGCCCGCCCCCACAATGTGGAGGCTGCTGGCTTGCGTGGCCACGGCCATGAGCACACACCTGGGAACATGTTGCTGCTTTTTCTGTGGCTTTGCTTCCTGGTTCCGGGTCTCACATTCTGGCCCCTCGGCTGGAGCCATGGCCCTGGCTTGGCTTTGCTCATCAGTGTGGTGCTTGTGGCTGAATAGAGGAACCAGCTGTTTCCCTGCTGTTGACTTGGGCTGAGGTTTGGGCTACCGGAGGGCGTGCGTCACCTGAGGTTTCAGACTCCAGCTACAAGAGTCTATGCAGGCCCCACTGCAAGTGGAGAGCAGGGGTTAGAGTCCAGCCCCCACAGGGTCAGTTCCTAAGAGCAAGGGGCCTCAGCCACCTCGTCACCTCTAGGGAATCTCAGTTCTGTCCTCCATAGTGTGGGAATTCCGAGCCGCTTTCTCTCAAATGTCCCAAGGAGTTCATGAAGTAGTACAGACTAAGCTGTGTACACAGCAGATGCAGTCCACGCCAGTGTAAGCCACCTAAGGTACCCTCGATGCCCTTCAGTCCTGTGGGCCAGCCTTGTTCTGTGTGTTTGGGCTTCATCAGTGAGCAAGACGGACTAGTTCCTCCAGTGGGGTGTTCAGTCAACACATAATAGTCGTGACAGAAGAGTGTGGTGTGGTGTGTCCAGAGGTGGGGCCTGCGGAAAGGAAGGTGGCAAGCAGGAGTCTCAGAAGAGCCTGACTGAGGGGGCCTCCTGAGAAGGTGGCAAACAGATACTGTCACATAGGGGAGGAAGTGAAACAGCCTGTGCAAAGGCCCTGAGGTTTGGGTGCAGCTGAAAACTGGAAGGAGGCTTTGGTGCAGAGGGAAGGAGGGAGGGAAGGGGCCTAGCAGGTCAGAGAGGTGATGTTGGTTTCTCGGGCTTGTGGTCTCTCTAAGGTCACTGGCACCTCAGAGAAGTGTCACTTTGAGTCAGAATGTCACAGTCCAGCTTGGACTTTGAAAAGGTCCCTCCAGCCACTATGCCAGGAGTGGATGCAAGCTCCTGGAGGGTTCTGTGGCCACAGGATTAAAGCAGCTGTCTTGTTTCAAGAGCCCCCGCCCCTCGTGTCCTTCACAGTGTCCCCAGAAATAGGTACCCAGTGTCCCTGAAGCAAGAGCAGCCCTGCCAGGTGCCACTACAGCTTAAATTAGCCAGCCCAGGCTGGCTCCCTGCTCCACCCCATGACAATTTCACACTCCTATTGATTAATTGATTGGTATACTGGGGATGGAGCCTAGGCTCCAGCTAGCTCAGCTAGTGCCCTAGGCTGGACCCCCTGCCTGTTGGGGGGTCCTCGGCGTTCAGACTTAGTCCTTACCTTCTGAAGGATGGGAAGAGACCCTGGGATACTGGTGGCTCCCAAGCCTGGAAGGCCCTCCCTTGGCCCTCAGTGGCCCTCGGTGGTCCGCCATAATATCCAGGGACTTGTGCCAAGGAGCTGAGGGGCCTTGCACTCAGATGGGGGTTCCAGGCTGCAGTCCCTGCTATCTTATTGCTAGGTTTCAGATACTCCTGGCTTAGAGAGGGTAGAAGGGACATGCCAATCTTTTGACCACCCAAAGGAATGATAGCTAAATGCAAGGTAGAGGCTGTGGGTGGGTATGTGGGCAGAATGCTTCTGGGAAGGAGGGTTGGGGGTATGGAGTACAGTTGCTGCATGACCCTGAGCAATTGCTTGCCCTCCCTGGACCCGTTACTTTGTTGATATAATGAAGGATTGGACTGAATTCTCCTTAAAGCCTTTTGCAGTGCACAGTCTTCAAGTTCCAGGGTCCACTCAAGAGGGAAACTTAGACTGGGTTTTTGTGGGGGACTTACAGCACTATGTTAGGTCTTCCCATTTGTAGGTGAGAAATCTCTTCCTTTGTGGCGACCACAGGGATAAGAGCTGGCACACAGCAGGAGCTTCATAAATGAGGTGGGGAACTGCTTTCTTTACCTTCCTCCTTAAGGGGCACCTTTGAGAGCACTTGCTGGATGGAGTTGCTGCGGCTGCTCCTCTGGTAGAGTGATTCCCAGATCGGTCAGTAGAGGGCGCCCTGGTTCTAGCTCATAGCCTTTCTGGGCTGCAGCCTTTTAAGCAGGTGCTGGCTGGGCCTTTCACAAGGGCTGTCACCTCTCAAAGTTTCACATCTGGGCTGTCATGGAGGAGGCAGCCTGACTTGTCCAAGGCCACACACGGGTTGTCCAGGGCTGGGTCTCTGGTGGGGCTTTTTCCTGGGTCTCTAGAAATCCAGTGTCAGGAGCACGAGTCCCTCTGTATTCTGAAATTTCAGTGTCAGGAGTGAAGTCCTCTGTATCCTCTGTCAGCATCCATGTGTTCAACAAATGCCAATCAGAAATCCTTAGGCCTGTGGGTGGGGGGAGTGTGCTGGAGAGGGCTCAGCAGTGAAGAGCATGGGTTACTCTTGCAGAGGACCTGGGTTCAGTTCCCAGGCTAACAACTGTCTGTAACTCCAGTTTCAGGGGGCTTGACACTCTCTTCTGACCTCTGCGGACATGGCATAATATGGGTGCACTTACATACATGCAGGCAAAACACCCATTCACATAAAATTAAAATGAAATAAAATCTTAAGAAGTTTAAAAAATATTTAGGGGAAAATTGCCCCTGGGGCTGGGGGTGTTGAGGACGCCCTGGGTTCTATTCCCACACTGCGTAAAATAGGCATGACGCACATATTATCCCAGGGTTCTGAGGTGGAGGCAGGAAGATCAGAAGTTCAAGATCATCCTCAGCTACATAGTGAGTTACAGACCAGCCTGAGCTGCATGAGAACCTGCCTCAAAGAGAAAATTGTGTCTGTACTGAGCATGTGTAGATGTCTCAGCTTATGTCAGGCATCCGAGTCCCTGGCAGGGCTGTGGCATAGGGAGGGTGTGTGGAGGTGCCAAAAACTCACCCAGGTTACACCAGGGACTTGAGGATCGTCAGAAAATGTTGGTGTCTGTGGGTCCTGGGCATGTCCTGTGGGTCCGCAGGGCCAACTGCACAGTGTGGAGTGTGAAGGCCAGTGGGACTTTGCTAATCTAGGGTGCTCCTCTGGCAGGGGACACGCCAGGCCATGGCTGACTCCAGACAGCAGTGGAGGCCTAAGGGCCTTCGAACAGCTGGTGACCATTCTGCCCTATGTCTGACCTTCGGGGCAAAGTGAGTGTCCAGGGCTTCCAAGGGACTGTGCGCAGGGCTCCTGAGTGGAGTGGACCACCGTGTCCATGACTGAAATGGTGACAAGCAATGAGAGGCAAGCTGGGCTAGTGGAGAGTGTCACTGCTGTGCTGTCCTGTCCTGTCCTGTGACCTTGTACTAGTTTCTGCTTGGCCTCTGACCCCTCATCTCCTCAGAAATGTTGTTATTTACTGGTCCCCACAGCTAGGCACGCTGGGCTGCACTGCCCTGGGTCTCTAGGTCTGGATAGGGAGGAAGGAAGAGCAACATGGGCGGGGGGAGTTGAAGGGGTGAGACCATCATGCAGAAAGGCAGGACAGTTCTAGAAGATGTGCAACTTTGAGGGTGCCTCCATGCCTGTCACTATGATTGGCATGCAGAGATTACAGTTGAATACTGAAATGTATCAGTGTAAATATTTGACTGTCATAATAGTGAAGTTATAAGTAGATGTTAAGAGTGTCAAGAACTTTGATCTGAATTATGGTTTATGAAAACTTGTAGAACATAGATGGAGGTTCCCAGGGCTGGGGAAGTGTTCGGGGTGAAGAGAGAAAGACTCAAGGGTTCGGGGCTGGCGGCAAATTCAGTCCCTGGACCTCACAAGGTGGAAGGAGAGAACAGACTTGTGCAGGTTGTCCTTTGAACTCCGCATGCATGCTTTGGCATGTACACATACACACACACACACACCCACACACACACACACACCTGAAAAATAAATAAATGTAAAAAAGAAACGTTAAAAACAAAAGAAAATTCTCCACAGGTGAAATAATGCTTTTTGTAGGGACGGTGTCTGCTGTGGGCTGTTGAATGTTGGCATTGTATTCTGTATCAGACTGATTCCTGTTATACAGTGCATGAGAGCACCTACTGGTTATGATATAAGCTCCGTCCCATCCCGGCAGATCTTTTCTTCCTGTGGCAGTGGCGCAGTCTGCTACGGAACTCGACTAGAATCCCATCGCCAAGCACCTCACACAGAGGAGGGCGTCCCATCCCACAGTTCTGGAGGTGGGAAGTCAAGGTGTCGAGGGACGGGCTTCTTCTGCTGGCGTTCCTGTCCTTGCCTTTCAGAAAGCCTCCGTCTGGCTGTGCCCTTGCAGCGCCTTCCTCTGTGTGCATGCCTCTTTGATGCCTGTGCCTGCCTTCCCTCAGTTTACAAAGATGTGCTTCACTGGGTGTGCTGGTACACACCTGTAATCCCCGCTCTTAGGAGGTGAGGGCAGGAGTATCAGGAGTTCAGGGCCAGCATTGGCTACATAGTGAATCCAAGGCAGCCCGATCTACGTGAGACCTCCCCCCACCCCCGTGATACCACTTGGTGTGGATTAGCCACCAGTTTAACTTAATCACTAATTTTCACATCCTGAGGTGCTGTGACTGGAATGTCAACATGGATTTCAGAGAAGCGAAGCTGTGTTCCCAGCAGTGGTGCTAGGCCAAGCTTGTCTATTGCTTCATTTTGGCCTCATAGCAGTCCTGGAAAGAGACACTGGTATTATCTGCCCTTTACAGATAAGGAAAATGAAGCCCAGAGAGGTTAAGTCACTCCCAGAGGGTCACCCAGCAGCCCAGCAGTGGAGTGGAGATTCAGTCCCAGGCAGCTGCCTCACTCCATCATGTCTTTAACTTGATCTTAACTCTGAAGGGGCCTCTTGTTAGCCCTTTGGCATTCTGATGCTTTTATCAACATTTCCTTGAAGCTTCTCTGTACCCTGCCCTCCCGGGTGAAGATGTAGATTGGGAGGGGCCCAAATGAGGGGAGCGGGGGCCATTGCCAGCCCTTAGTGCTGCCCTGACTCGCAGGGCCCTGGGCTCTCTGGCCACCTTCCTGGGTGGGCGTGCTGGGGCCGTCCTCCTAGCTCCACCACCTGCCCAGGCCTGTGTGAGCAGCAGAGCCCAATGAAAGCCGCCTTTGTCCTCTAGTTAGCTGTGGAACAGGTGACTTAAGACTCTACCCAGGACCCAGAGCCCATATCAAATGAGCCCAGGTCATCCTGAGGCCTGCACAGTTTCCAGGACTGCAGAGCAGATTGGCAACCTCACTCGGAGTCCACAACTTTGGAGGGGTTGCAGAAATTGATGCTGCTCTGGTTCCTGTGCACAGAACTTGGCAGTGTGGAAGGCCAGCTCCTGCCTTCCACTCTCTCAGACTCTGCTGGGGTCTTCAGAGCACAGGGACTTGCAGAGGTTCTGCTTCTCTGCCCATTACCCATTGTCCTGGCAAACCATCCCCACATGCAACCCTGTAAACAACCACTGTCACTCATGGGCTCTGGGGACCGGAAGTCCAGCAGGACCCAGTGGGCATGACTGCTCTTGGCTGGGGTTTTGCTGGGCACCCCAACAGCTGAGAGCCGGAGTCTTCAGGAGTTTTGTCACACACGCCTGGCATTTTAGTCACCAGAACACCTGTGTGTAGCCACTCCTCATGACCCAGGCCTCCAAACACATAGGCCCTGGGCTTTGATGGTCAGTGCAATGGCTGTGTCACTCTTTATGAGGTACAGCCTCAGGAGGCCTGGGACATCCCTTCTCTGGCCTCTGTGAGTCCCAGTGGCCACAAAGGAGGGGATGCAGACCCACCTCCTCAGCCACTTGGGTGGTGGATGGGAAACTCTTGCTCCCCTAACCTGCACCCAGCCCGGGAGGGTGGAGGGACAGAGGGACCAGCCAGGCTGCTGGTTGGCCGCTGTGCATGCCTGTGCTTGCTGTGGAGCTGTGGGCTGCTGTGCTCTGCCACTTCCTCCTTAAGCTTAGGCGGCTCCCTGTTTTCCTGTGCACTCTCACACAGACATCTGAATTGTCCGCGGGCCAGATGCTCCCTTTGTGCCAGATGCTCCCTGCGTGTTTACTCCCAGTAGGTTTCAGTCTCTAGGTGCCGTGTGCACCCCCCCATTACCCTGTATCCTCCCTGCCACACAGATTCAAGGGTGGGTGTGTGGCCTGCTTCCCAGCTGCCCAAGCCTCTGGGAGCTTTTGAGGAACTGAGGGGTCCTGGCTCTTCTGGCACATAGTCCTGTGGGGAGCACGTGGTCCTCTGGTGAGCCGATTTTTCTTTCATTTCCTGCTGGTCCAGGTGTGGAGTTCATTCATTGCCTCTTTGGGGCCTGACATACAGTAGGTGCCCAATATATGTTTGTGTAGTGAGCCAGTCAGGGCAGGTAGGCAGGCAGGCATTCTGTCCTGTGCACACAGTATCTCTGATATACAGTAGGCACTGCGTAAGTGCTGACTATGCTGGGTGTATGGAAGGATGCAGTGGAGGGTGGCTGACTGTGCTCTCCCCCTGCACTTGTCAGAGCCTAGTGCCTGGCAGCCAGGAGCCCACCAGTGAGTGCCAGGATGAATGAACAAATCTCTTCACTAGTGTTGGCTGAGGCTTACTCCTCATCTGTGCCCACAGTGCCTGGGTATACAGAAAGTGCTCAATACCTGCTGATAGACCTGAATGAAAGAATGGGTGAGCAAAAGGAAGGAGCAAGTAATGAAATGTTTCATCATGCCTCTTGTTCATTCTGTCTCTATTGCCTGGCACGAGGTCCTGCACACAGTAGGTGCTGGTTAAGTGTTAAACCAAAATAATGAATGTAAAAGTGAGTTATTTGAGGGTGGGGACATGTCTTGTTCATTTGTGTCTAGCGAATAAGCGGGGCTGGGCACACGTAGGTGCTCAATACATGCACGTTGAACTGAATGAGTTTGGGAGATGGAGAAACTTCTTCAGGTTCACCTGGGTTTGTTCATCTTTTTTTATTCAAGTTCTTACACAGGGCCAGGTACACAGTGGGTGCTCAGTAAATGTATGTTGAGCTGAGTGACTGAGGAGATGAATACACTTCTGCAAGTTGGCCTGCATCATGTCTTTCATTCAGGTGCTCATACAGGGCCAGGCATACAGCAAGTGCTTAGCACATGCTTCCTGCACCGCTGTGCCCTCTCAGACTGGATGGAGGAGTGGGCAGGGTGGCCTCTCCTGAGACCCTTTCCTGTTGTTCAGGCCCACACAGGTGGACAGGAAACCACACAGGCTGCTGGGAGCTGCTGCCAGGGCGGCCTTGAGTAGGCTGTGGCGCCTGCCAAGCCCCAGCACTGCCTAGCTATGCAACAGAACCCCCTGGGACCCCTCTTCCCAGCCAAGTTAGCAGTTCTAAATTTAGAGCAGGCTGCATAAGCCCACAGCAGGCCAGCCTGCTCAGAGCCGACTCTAGTCACTGTGTCTGCGTGTTGCAGCCTGTTAACCACAAGGCTGAGGAGCAATAGGCACAGACAGACGCTGGGCCCAGATTTCTACAGAGCCCAGCACACCTTGGCTTCAAGTCTGCGGTCATAACAAATTCATTTACCTGAGCCTCAGTTTTCCCCGTCTGTAAAATTGGTGCAATGAGGTTCTTTTTTTGGTGGGGGGGGATCCTATTCCCCAGCTTTCTATTCCCCTCCTGCTGAGGGACCATACCCCAGAGATGGCTGCAGCAGCTGTTTTATCATTCTAACCCTGTGTCTGTGGTGCGGTGTGAGGGGCAGAGTCTGAGATGGAACTACATGGGGTACTGGGCCCACAGCCCAGCCTCCAGAGGAACAGCCCCCTCACAGAGAGGCCTGCCTTAGAGAGCAAGGACTGGGGATTGGGGCAGAAGGGCTGTGAGCCCTGGAGCTGTAGTCCCAGCACCCAAGTCAGGGAGGGTACCTAGCTAGGGAAAGGTGTCTGACTGGATACGACAGTGCCAACCACTGTCAGCTACAGTGCAGACCTGGGCTCCTGAGTGAAAGGAGGTCCCAACACGACTTGTCTGGTAACAGTCACTCCAGCTTAATGGCTGCTCACTTGGTAAAGTGAGAAGCTCTTAACATGTAGGCAGAGGCTGGGCAGTGGCACACACCAGCCATCCTAGCACTCCGAGAGGATCACAAGTTATCGAGTGTCCTAGTTTGTTCTTCATTGCTGTGACAAAATACTCTGACCAGTATCAACTTGGGGAGGAAAGGGTTTATTTGTCTTACATCTCCCAGGTCACAGTTCATCAGGGAGCCCGAGGTAGGAACTCAGGGAAGGAACCTGGAGGCAGGAGCTGGAGCACAGGCCACATCCTAGCACTCCGAGAGGATCACAAGTTATCGAGTGTCCTAGTTTGTTCTTCATTGCTGTGACAAAATACTCTGACCAGTATCAACTTGGGGAGGAAAGGGTTTATTTGTCTTACATCTCCCAGGTCACAGTTCATCAGGGAGCCCGAGGTAGGAACTCAGGGAAGGAACCTGGAGGCAGGAGCTGGAGCACAGGCCATGGAGGAAATGCCCAGGGGTGGCACCACCCACAGTGGGCTGGGCCCTCCCACATCACTCATCAAGAAGATGCCCTTCAGACTTGGCCACAGGCCAGTCCAATAGAGGCAATTCCCCGATTGAGGCTCCCTCAACCCAGGTGTGTCAAGTTGACACTAAAGCTATCCAGCACATTGAGTTATCTTTTACCTAGAAAGAAAAGATGGGGGTTGTGGAGTTAGCTCAGTGGTAAAGTGTTTGCAGCCCAAGCACAAGGACCTGAGTTCAGATCCCCAGACTTGAAAACTGGGTGCAGCAGCACATGTCTGTAACCCCATTGCTGGGGAGCAGAGGCAGGTGGATCTTGAGGGCTCTCTGGCCAGCCAGTCTAGCAGTTCAGTGAGAGACCCTGCCTCCGAAAGCATGCGCATGCTACACACACACACACACACACACACACACACACGCACTCCCTCTCCCACGCTGGCCATGGCTTCTTGCTGTTTCTGATCCTCATTCCTGAAGTGTTTTCTTAGGGGTGCTGCTGCCACAGTCCCCATCCCCAGATATAGTTGTATACCATGTGCAGTGAGCACCTGCCAGGTCCCCTTCTCCCTGGAAGAAGCTCTGTCACCTTCAGGGGCACCTGAAGATCATGTCACCCAGGCTACCTAGTTTCATTCTGTTGCTATGATAAACACCTTATGAAAATAGCTTAGGGGAGAGAGGTTTATGTGACTCACAGCTCCAGGTCACAGTCCATCACTGTGGGGCAGTTGAGGCAGGATCTCAGGCAACTGGTCACATCACAGGAGCAGAGCCTCCTTGCTCACTGCTTCTTTTCACTCGGTTTCTCCTCTTTCTTCAGCCTAGAACACAGCCCATGCTATCCTCTGGTGGCTCTGCATCCTTTGTTACTGTGATACTGTAACCAGCCGCCTCTAGACAGGTGTGCAGGGTCAGTCCCACTTTCTGCATAGCAGGTACACCGTTGTGTGGATATATTATCAGGGACAGGTTTAGATCCTCCCAGAATTGAACTCACGTTTTAAAACCAGTCTGGTGGGACTCTGACCTTGTGTTTATAGTTGAGAGAGCCCAGGAAAGGAACCTGAGCGCTTTCTTCAGAAATTTCTGTGCATAAAGTTAGACTGAGACAGGACTGTGCTTGAAGATTTAGGTTGCCATGGCTACTGAGGGACACAGCCGGCTGTATGCTCCCATAAGATCTCCTTAGACCTTCAGCCACCACATCTTGGTGTCAGGACATGGCATTGAGATGTTTTCTAGTAAGGGGTTGAGGAGACACCAGCCACCTATCCCAGTTGTCAGCCCTGTCGACAGCAGCGAGTATCTGTGGGGTGTCCCTGGCTCTGTTCCCATCACTGCTCAGTGGGGGCTGGGTTCTCTCTCTCTCTCTCTCTCTCTCTCTCTCCCTCTCCCTCTCCCTCCCTCTCCCTCTCCCTCTCCCTCTCTCTCCCTCTTTCTCTCTCTCATCTCAACTAATTTTTAAATTACATTAATTTCTTTGTGTGTATGTCCCCATGGAGGGCTTGTGTGACATCAGAGCACAGTTTGCCGGAGTCCATTCTCTCTTTCCACTATGTGGGTCCCAGAAATCAAACTGAGGTCATCAGGCTGGCAGCTGAGCCACGTCACCAGCACTCACTGAACATTTACTCTCTGTGCTAGGCACTTTGGGGCTTGGAGCTTCATGGCGCATGAGACACAGGCTATGTCCTCCCTGGTATGGGTTGGAGAAGGACAGCTACATCATATGGATGAGAAAGATGCTCAGCAATTCTGATACTGTTCTGTTCACGAAGACAGCAGAACAGAGCAGGGGGGACACACGACTGGAAGTGCGTCTCAGAGGCCTCAGCTCCGGTGGAGAGCTAAAGGGCTCCCTTGGGTGGGGATGGGGAGCAACACTGTGCATCAAGGGAACAACACATGCAAAGGTCCTCTGGTGGAAACAGTTCAAAGAGCTGAGGCCTAGTGGGACTATGCAACTAGCCAGGGAGGGAAGAAGCAGCTGGGGCCCTTTGGGGAGAGCACAGAGTGATGGACAGGTGAGGGGCCTCGACAGAGGCCGTTGTGATGGGGCGCAGGAGTATAAAGCCCATGGGTTGAGTGAGGAGGCCAGAAGCCTGAGAATGGGTCTGGTGCTTACATGGGTGGGAAGTAGTGGGTAGTGGCTGGTTCAAGCCAAAGTGGGAGTGGGGAGGGCTAAGGGAGAAAGGAGCTATGGAGGGTCCCTCACTTCTGCCCAGATGGAGATAGTGGCGTCTGCCATGGCAGCAGAAGAGTGAGTAAGAGGGCACGGAGCTGGGCCAGAGCGCCCTGTGTGGCATCCATGGGAGAGGTGCCACTGGAGAGGTAGAAGACTCACACGGGTGTTGGACTAGGAGGCTGAGGGAAGGGAAAGTTGGGGGCTCCAGGGACAGAGGGACAGTCTGCTGGGGTGACATCCTATAGCTGGTAAAAGGTGGGTTTGAAGTATAACAGTGGGAGCTGAGGCCTTTTGTCCCCTCAAAGGTCAGGGAGGTGGGTATACTCCATAGCAGGGCACAATACACAGGCTGAAGGTCACCTGCAGTGTGTGGCAGATTAATGGATAGAGTGTTTTCTAGCTTTGGAGGCAGGCAGGGCCTGGGTTCAGGTCCAGCTGTGTGATGGATGGCAGGTCAGGAGGTATCATGTTCACTGAGAGCTTGCTGTGGGCTGAGCATTCCCAGGCCTCACTAGAACTGTACAAAGCAATGGCTGTTACTGCACCCATAGTCGGATGAGGAGACTGGAGCTCGCCCGACCTAAGTCTTCACCGGCACTTGCCCATGAAACTGTCCCTTTATCAATGTTTGAATTACAAAGACCCGGTGATGCTCAGCTAAATAGTAATTTACATGGTGTGGTTGGGGGACTAATGTGGTGTCCAGTAAATATGGCCCATGAACTAAGACAAGTTTCACATTTTTAAAAGGTTGTGAAAAAGCTGCATATGACTTGCAAAACCAAAAATAATCACCATCTGGCACTTTCCAGAAAGATCTCCAAGTCCTGCATTGGTGGATCAGCCTAGACTCATCTCACCCCAGCATCTTGTCCCCTCATGGCCCCCAAATGGCTGCTGTGGTTCCAGCCATCAGAAGGAAACTAGGTGGTACCTAGAGAGCCGAGTCAGTAGACAAGAAGAGGGGTGCACTGGGAGGGGCACTGGTCCCCTTAACCTGCCCAGCAGATGTCTGAGGTATCACCGGACAAGATCTGGGAGGCAGAGGGCTATGGCAGGTGACCCTCACAAAATGATGAGGAGGAAGCTTGGGGGCTGAGGACAGGCACTTGACTGAGTGCAGAGGGCAGCAGGACCGGGTTTCTGGAGATCTCAGTCAGGAGTCTTAAGGGATAGGTAGTGGGCCAGGGCAGGGGAAGGGTTGCAGAGAGACTAGTCCCTCTCCTTCCCTCCTTCACCCCAGCGCTCATTTACACATTTAGTCAGCCTTCAGCAGCCAGTATGCCTCACCTGGAATGAGAGGCTCACCACTGACCTTTACCCTCAGGAGCCCCTTCAGCAAGGAAGGGTGGGTGAAGCATGAGGGCAGGTGCTCCGATGAGTGGGGTCTGGGATCCTCTGAGAACGTGACATTTGAGTCCAGCCTATGGGGAGCTACAGCAGTGTGGGTTGCCCAGGAGTCACAGCACTGGGAGAAGTGATGGCTCACCTTGCCCTGGGGTGTGGGGACTTAGGAAAGGCTTGTATTCAGGCTGCCCAGACTCTGCTGGAATCTTCTGGAATGTGCCTTGTTTCTGAAAGGTGAGCTGCTGCAGATGGACAGGGGAGGAAACTTGGTCCTGACACCAGGGTTGTGAGGCTGCCCCTCCCTGCCCTCCTTGCCTGGCTCAGCAAGGCTCCTAGAACAGCATGGGTGGGTGGCTCAGAGGAGCTGAGCTCTGGAGCAGAGTAGCAGGGCGTGGGAGAGCAGGCCTGCATCCTGTGGTGGGTCTGTTAGGAGGAGATATAGCTTTGAGACAGGAGGAGGGGTAGGGGCAGGTCCGGGGGAATAGACAAGTGATGGGGGCTGGACATGGGCCATCAGAGCTGTCGTCATCCCTTGCCCACTGAGCTGTGGCCACTAAGAGGGTTAACAGAGCAGTCCTCATGTTGGACTGGCCACCAAATGGGGTAACCTCCAGACCCTGCTCTGCCTCAGTTTCTCCATCTCTATTAATGCAAACACACATTTTCATCTCATAAGGTGAGGTCATTTTATTCCCTCTATAAATACAAGCAAGCCAAGAAGGCGAGGTATAGCATAGACCCAGAGAGGCCCTGCCCCACACTGTGCTTTGAGGGCGGCAGGGCAGGGCTGAGCCTGGACACTGTACTGGCCCCAGAAGTAGTCATTGATGCTGGGGTGGGCATGGGCCTGGAGTCCAGGGTGCTGGGGTGGGTGGGCGTGCCCTGGGATCCAGGCATTTCTCTTTGCCTCTTTCCATTACCACAGGAGGGGCCTTGGACCTTGGCCACCCACTGGGAGCTGGCACTGCTCCCCCAGTGTACCCACCCACTTCCACCCTGGACAGGTGCTGTGATTTCCCATAGGCCAGGCAGGAAGCCAGGAAGCATCTATGGTCATGCAAAACTGGGACCTGAATCTTCTGGGCCCATCCAGGTGAGCTGTGGCTGGGCTCAGCAGCTGGGTCTCCACCTCTTTCCAAGCCTCCGTGCACAGCCCCCTTGAGGAGTCAAGGCCTCAGGGAGCTAACACAGGGAGCACAAAATCCTGGAGCTGTGGCCTTCTGCTCAGCTGGGGCAGGATGGCACATGGTACCTTCCGCAGCAATCAGACCCAAGTTCTAGGGCGCTGTGGAAGCTGCTGATTAATGTGGAGCAGACAGACAGAACCCAAAGCCTCCAGGGAGCTCCCTGTATCTCAAGATCAGGCTTGGCCAGGTTTCAGGGCCACTTGGAGGCTAATCAGGAGCGGTAAAGGAGGAGAAGGGCCTGGGTGGAGCCCTTTCCTTCCACCCTCAGCCTCTTGATGAATGGGTGCAGGCTGGGGTGCTCCTGCTTGGGGGACCCACTGGCTAGGACTGTAGACAGGGGAGTGGGGACAGAAACGTCACTGCAGTGGGGTGCAGACCTCATTCTGGCTGGGAGACTTCCAGAGAAGAGGGATCTCATAGTTCAGGAGGCCACTGCATCCCAGAGTCTGCTGAGCCCTCCTGGCTGCTGAGATGTAATAGGGGCTGAGGCTGATGGCTGAAGGGCAAGAGGGGGCATTATGACCACATGGAGGAAGAAGGGGGGCCCTCTTCCCCCAGCCCTGAGGCACTGTGGGTTACATAACCCTTTCACATCTCTCTCTAACCCTTTATCACCCTCAAGGGGACCTTTACGATCTTGGGGTGCTGCTTAGCCAAGCCCAGTACACTCAAAGTTCAGAAATAAATCTCTCGTCCCTCCCTGTTCCTGTTTGTTGTTCTTTGGAAGCCTTACTTCTTCATTGATCCCAAACCTTGGAATCCAGTTGTGAATGGAAAAGCGTGCAGCTTTCCCAGAACAGGCATGGCTCAGAATCTTGGGATGTGGGTGCCAGGTGGGTGGACTATGTAGAGCCCATCACAGCAGTGTTGGACCCCAGCTCTCAGGCCAGGGACTGCAAGAACAGGTTGGCCATACCGGGCACTCCGCAATGCAGAAAACACTAAAAGCACTACTTTCCACCCAAGCACAGGGGGGCATCTGGGTTTCTGTTTCTAGGAACATTGCCTTTCTGGGTGATTTTTTTTCCCCTCCTCATCCAGGTTAATTAGCGGCATGCCAGGTCCCTGCACTGATGTGGAGAAGGATGTGATAAGCGAACGTAAAGAAGTGTCCACAGGCTTGGTTTATAAATAACCTGGGACAGACTCAGAAGATCCAGGCCAAGGCATTGCTATTCCCCCCCTTTTCGGAATTCTTTTCCCTGTTACCTTGGGAACCAGCCTAGGGATGCTGGGAGTTCTGTGAGTTGATCTAAGCCTCAGTCATTCCTGCTTCACACAGTGGGCGTGGGGAACAACTGCCAAGGATGCCCAACACAGTCATACTGTCTCTGGGTCCAGCAGGTGATGGGTAAACTGAGTCATTGCCCAGGACACTCATTGGTTTGATGCAGGGAATCGAGGGAGGACTTCTTGAAGGTGGGGACATCTGGACAACACATACTGGTCCTGGAACAAGAGCCAAAGGGACAGAAGGGTATGCCAGCTGGAGGGAACAGCGCAGCAGGCACGCGGAAGAGAGGGCATGGGTGATGTGGCGTGTTCAAAGATGGATGTCTGTCCAGTCTAGGTCAGTAGCAACTGCTCCAAGAAACCAGATGCAACTGTATGGATTTCCTGCAGGGGTAGGGGTAGGATATCCGTACCCAGGGGCCTGAGTCCATGGCAGCTCTCCTGCCAGCCATCTGTGATCCCAAGAGGGGTTTGAGCAATGAGATGATGGTTTAGGCTAGAACGGAGACAATCCCTTGGCCCCTCACCCTGAGCCAGTCACATGATCTTGATCTTGGTTTATTTAACCGCTTTTGAAATAATGCCCCACCCCCACCCCAAGTCTCATGTAGCCTAGGCTGGCCTCAAACTCCCTATATAGCCAAGGATTACCTTTAAGTCTCAATCCTCCTGCCTCTGCCTCCCAAGTTCTGAGATTACAGGCTTTTCCTCCTTTCCTGGATTGTGTGATGCTGAGGATGGGACCCAGGGCCAACTTCGTGTGTGTGAGGCTAAGGCTCTACACACTCAGCCCTCCACAGCATCTCTCAAGGAAACTGACTGCAGTGTGAATGGGGCTAGCCTTGGAGGAGACCTCAAGCCTCGGGTAAGGCCTAGGGCTACTTGCACTTATCCCAGGGTGAGGAGAGTGGGTTTCCACCAGCCTCACGAACCAACTCTTCCTTGAGTGCCCTGGGGATTCATTTCCTGGCTGTTGGATCAAAGGCAGAATGGGGAGAGAGGAATGAGGAGTGAGCTCTGTGGGCTGCCCTTGGCATCCGGGAAGCAAGGAGTAGTCAGCAGCCTCATGAAGAGGACTTGGGCAGATCTGTCCCTTTTTGTGGGAACTTTCAGAGTCTGTGACATCTGGTGTTCATCTTGGAGTGGAGTGAGAGAGAGAGGCGGCAAAGACATTGGAGTCAGACAGGCCTGGGTTCAAGGTCCAAATCACACTCACCTACTCAGAGACTGAACAGGTCCTGACAGCTTTTCCTACCTCACTATCCTGATCTAAAGAATGTGACTAGCTGTGGATGGGTTTCACCCTCTGGAGTGCTCTGAGGGTTAAGTGAGGTAAGAGGTGTGGATGGCTGGCTCTTTGAGTAATGATGTTATTATGGCACCATCTTCTTATTAGCAGCATAATAGTCCACTTCTTGGCATGGGCAGCACAGCCCTGGGATGCCTACACGTTCAGAATGAGGAATGTGAATAGGGTCAGGTAAGAGACCTGGGAAGATTGGAAATAGCTGCAGGCTGTCTTGGGAGTAAGGGTGGTCTATAATAAATAAAGAAGATTAGCCAGGCATGGTGGTGCACGCCTTTAATCCCAGCACTCGGGAGGCAAAGGCAGACTGATCAGATCGTTGTGAGTTCAAGGCCAGCCTGGTCTACATAGTGAGTTCAGGTCAGCTGAGACTACAGGGAGACCCTGTCTCAAAAAAACAAAAAGAAAAAGAAAAACAAAACAAAACAAAAAAGAAGATGGCCTTAACTCTAGGAAAGGAAAACATATGTACAACCTCCCAGAATATAGACTACATGTGGCCACACCTCCTGGCCATTGCACTTGTGTGCCTGTCTTTCTGTATTTGAAATGCATCTGTTCAACTCTGAACCCTCCCAGACAGCCCAGCTCCCTGCCCGGTCCCTGGTAAGTAATCGTCTTCCTCTTTCCTGGGCCATGTATTTTCTCTGCTGCCTCACCATCTCTTCTGTCTCAAAGGGAGTCATTCACCTGTGCCTCAGCCCCCGACTTATATATAAGAGCCCCTGGCTCTTAGGTCACAGGCATTTGTCCTTTCTTTCTGGCTTTCTCTTCTACCAGACCAGGAATTCTATTTTATTTTATATGTAAGTGTTTTGCCTGCATGTATGTAAGTGCACCCGTGTTGTGCAGTGCCCACAGACATCCAAAGAGGGTGTCCGGAGTTATGAATGGTTATTAGCTGCCATGTGGGTCCTGAGAACCGAACCCAGGTCCTCTGCAAGAACAGCCAGTGCTCTTAACTGCTGAGCTATCTATCCTGCCCCAAGATCAGGAATTCTATAAGGTATATATTTGTACAGATTTGGGAGGAGTTGTGCAGGTTTTGGCTGGTCTGTGGGCCCTCTCTCCTTTTATGCCTTGGATTCAGAGAGGCAGACTGAAGTCTGTAGGGATGGACCACAGCTCTACTCAGGGTCAGCACAGAACTTGCACAGAATGACTGTTTAGGGAGTGTTTGTCAAATGAATGAATCAATGATTGACACAGTCTTACCTTCCTGAGAGCCCTGTGCTCTCTGCCCCACTTGGCACCTTGGCTTGCCTTTCCTGGTCTCGCAGATTCCCTCTTACAGATTCATTTATGTAAGGAAGATCTCTGACTTGCTTTCTGGTTGCCCAAGGTGTCCCCAGAGTTTCCTGGAGAGAATGGTGTTTGCAGAAACAGCCCTGGGGCGACACCTGCGCTGCCCCAGATTCAGGGAGCAATGCTTTTTATAGCCCTACTCCCAGAGCGAGCTGGCCAACTTCACCCCTTACAGCTGGGTGGCCTTGGGCTGGTCACTCCACTCCTCCCTGTGCTGCTTTGTCCATCTGTAAAATGGGAGTGTTAACTATAGGACAGACCTGATTGTACTGTTGGGAAGATGAGATGACATCATGGTGATGGTACTATATGATGGTGCAATGAAATGGTATAAGGCAGAGACACAACACTGTGACGAGTCACATGGTAATGTTACCGTGATGTCATTAACAGGCAGTCTGGTGATGTGATCCAGGTGTGTAAGATGGAATGCTTGACATGATCTGGTCATGTAAAATGGAATCCTCTCATGCCTTGCAGTGGTCAGGGCTCTGGACAGTGGTGCTATATGCTCTAGCAAGGTGTCCGTATGCAGAGACAGGAGGGGAGTTCTGGTGAAGTGTGGAGGAGGCACCCGTGTCCACTGGGATTTGCCCCAGCCTGGCTCATAGGCAGCTTAGACTGAGACTCACACACAGGCTGGTCTGCTGGAGATAGGAGGCCTGAGTTTATGTTCTTCCCTGGTTCATCTTGGGATAGCTCTGAGCCAGATGATGCTCCAGAAACAGGCACAGAAGACTTGGGCAGAAGGCCCAGCTAGTGTACCTTCTGGAAAAGAGGATGGGATGAAAGACTCCCAGGAAGGCAGGGCAGGATGGCAGACTCTTGACTCTTGGGATGCAGAGCAAGATGGCACACTCTTTCCCCTCTGGTCTGAGCAGCTCTCTTCTTACCACTTGTTCTACTCAGATTCTGTCTTGGTGACAGATTTGTTTGCAGCATCTGCAACCTTCCATCCTTCCCAGCTGTGCTGTCCAGTCACAAACCGTGGTGTCGGCACCCTGACCTTCTATTCTGAGACATTTCAGGATGTAGACGATGAAAGTTAGCTCAGCAGCTGGGTCCCCGAAGCACTAGCATTCCACTCTGTCTGCTTTATCAAAACCTCAGTCTGTCGGTGGTGCTTCTTAGCCAGGTGTGGTGGCGCACACCTTTAATCCCAGCACTTGGGAGGCAGAGGCAGGAGGATCTTTGTGAGTTCAAGGCCAGCCTGGTCTACATAGTGAGTTCCAGGACAGCTGGGGCTACAGGGAGACCCTGTCTCAAAAAGACAAACAAAATAAAACAAAACAAAAAAACCACCTTTCAAAGTGGATCATTCGTATCAGCACACACCTGGTCCTGAGTCTCAGCATCTGTCAGAACCTTTGGGTTGGCATTTTGTCTGAGTGTTTGGCTTGCCCTAAGAAGGCCTGTGGGTGCTTTGTCCAGCCCTGAACCATGGGACAAGCTGTGATGGTTTAGATAACATCCTACACCCTGCTCAGCTCCACACTTCACCTTCCTTCCTCTTGAGGCTCCCCACCTCTCTGTCAGATGGCCAGGTACAACCTGAGCCCCCTTCTAGTTCTCTAGTGATGTCTGGGGTGGCTTTCCTGGGGTTAGTTCCACCTACACCCTGCAAGGCCCTGGCCACCCTGGGGAGGGACTCAGGTGAAGCCTGAGGCAGGAGCTTTCTGAGAATGCCCTGGGGGGAGGGGTGGAGATGGGCAGATGTTGAGGCCAGAGCCCTAACTGCAGCCACCAGGACTGGGGGTGAATCCAGGCACAGATTGAGGGTGGGGACTGGCCTGGCCTGGGTGTGTTTTCTCATTTGCATGCTAGGGTGCTATCTGACATGCCAGGAACACAGACTGATGTGCCTGTAAGCCAGCGCCTCTGCACCCCCAGGTTCCTGCCAGCTAGGTCCTGTTCTGCCTCAGGACCTTGGCACAGCCTGTGATCTGCCTAGGCCAGGGAACTTGGGGGCTCTTTGGCTCTGGCTCTGCTTAGTTTCCACCAGTCTCTGGTCAGGATGCTGACCAGGCCTGTCCTTTGAGGGTCTGACTGGGGATGGGGTGCCTTTGTCACATGGCTGTCCTGTGGTGCAGGCTGTCATCTGGAACCCTGTGTCTCTCCCTCTTGGCCCTTCTTTGGGGCTCCCTGAGCATTCCACAGGGCTGCCATCAGGGAGAATAGTCCTTACTGTGTTGAGCACAGGAAGGGATGCAGAGTCACTGTGGGAGGGACCACCTGGTGTAAGAAGAGGAGGATGGTATCTCTGGGGGTCTCTGTGCCTCATTTGCCTCATCTAGCAAATGGGATCCTGTGAACATTTGTCAGAGGACTTTTGTGCAAACTTAGGAGGCCTGGTATCAGTCAGTCAGTAGCCACGCCATGGAGTGAGACCCTCCACAGCTCATCACCACTTTCATCTCTGATTCTGCCTGGGCCAGAGGAGGTGCTCTCACTATTGAATGAAGAGAGACGCTGGACTTCAGGGGCTAGGAATGCCCAGCAGAAGGTGGCAGAAAAGAAGATGGAGCAGGAAGTGAGGAAGAGGAGGGAAAGAAGAAGCTAGAGGAGGAGGGGGAGGGAGAGGAGGCCCCGCCCTCACTGTCTGAGGGACCTCCTCTGAGATGAGATAAACTTCCCCCAGCAAAGCTATTGGATCGGTGTCTAGAGAGCAAATATTTGTTTAGAGCCATGGAAGGGGGTGGTACAGAGATCACACAGGCAGTTGGGGCAATCTGATCTGGATTTCAGCCTTAGACTGGGAGTGGCTTTTAAACAGTATTTTCTGAGTCCTCACCTTAGGCAACAGTTGGGGGAGGGAGGCTTTCCCAAGCAAACCTTGATGGGCTCCTTGCTGTGTGACCTTGGGCTAGCTGGGGCATAGATCCCAGCTAGAAGAAGGAAATTCCATCAACAGGTGAGTCTTTTCAACCCAGAATCTTAACTGACCTGTCTCTTCCTCTCCAGCCCTTCCCCTCCACTGTTTATCACCCTCCCCCCAACACACACACACACATTCCAGCCCTTAAGGGTTAAACCCAGGGAGCTCATGTGATCCTCTGTACACGTGAATCATCCCCATGGCTCCCTTTGCCCAGCCAGGGGATGGGGCAGATGCTGTGCCCCAGGTTGCCATAGCAACTCTGCCTGTACCAAAATGCAACCACCCCAGCCCCAGATCCATCCTTGTGGGGAGCTCTGGGCTGTCACCTAGATCCTTGCTGCCCTCCGGGACGGTGACAGAGACAGCTGGGAGAACAGGAGACAGGAGAGAGAGAGAGGGAGGAGAGAGAGACACCAGGAGTCCAGCAGTACCTAGCGAGCCAGACAGCCACCACCCGGAGAGTGAGTGGAGGGAAGCCAGGAGCTCCAGAGACACACTGACAGCCAGCCACAGGTCCCCAGAATCATCCTGGAGCCCAGAGGCACAAGCAGGTTCCCAGCATCCCCCCATCTCCCCAGGCATCCACATCTCCCACGCACGTGCCCCCACTTGCGCACACACTTGCATGCACACACACGCACCCTGGGCGGCCACATTTCTGCACAGTGAGGACCTGGGGTGGGTAGGCTGTCTGACACGTGAAGTCCCCTAGGGACAGGGAGTGAGTTGAGACTTAGGGGGAAAAAAACCGACTGGGACTGACGCCAGCTCCCTGGGCGGCCACCTCCCGTGGCCCCTCCTGCATTCCTGGGCTGTGTGCCCCTCACCAAGATGGGCTGATGTCATCCTAGGCAGCTGGGCCGGGGACCCAGGCTGGGTGGCTGCCCGCCCTCCGGAAGTGAATGCGCTGCCTGCTGGCCAGCAGCTTCAGGTTCAGCTTGGAGTCCCCAGCCAGGGACCAGAGAGGTGCCTGGCTCAGGTGAGCAGAGGGAGACAGCAGAGAACTGTGCACATTGGAGATCTACCTGCGTAGAAGAAAGTGATTTCAGGGGTTCAGGGTGCCTAGCCCCCCGCCCCCCCGAGCTCTGGGGTCTGTCAGAATGAGCAGTCTCTAGTTCCTGATCACATCTGCTTCTGGGATCCAGCAGGACTGGCTGGGATTAGAACTGGACGTCCCGGTTGGTTGACTCCGGCTCCTGCTGTGGCTCCCAGCTGACCCTTCCCTGTCTGCATCGTGACCCTCGGATGCTGCCCCTTCGGCAATGTTTACCTTACTTAGGCTGAAGAGTTTTCCATCGGAGCCCAGAACTTCTCTCCACCGACAGCCACGGACCTAGGGACCAGGACCACAGCACCGAGGGCTGCCTGACTGCCTCTGCCTGCCGTCCTCCTCCAGGCTGACTTCATGGATTACCTGGGTGACAAGCTGTCGGTGGCCCAAACCCACATGACTCAGTGGGTGGGCACAGTGAGGCGGTCCCTCCAGGAGGCCCTGCACCTAGTGACGGCCACGGTGGGCGCCGAGCGGAGTGGGGAGCCCAGCCGCACCCCATTTAAGCGCACGTCTTCCTTCCGACACCTGGCTTCTCGGAGCCGGGAGTCCTTCCGTCGCTTTTCTACCCGCAGCCAGCAGAGGTTCTCATCTCTCAGGAAGAGGCAGCCTGGCTCTGAGGCCCCAGATCTTGTAAGCTTGGCATGTGTTTCAGAGTAATTTGGGGGCTCCTGGGGAGGGGATCCCCAGCGGCAGCCTGGGAAATGACTTCTTCCCTAACAGTGAGCAGCTCCTCTGGATTCTGGGAAGAGGAAGTGGCTGGGCTGGCTTCCCTGGAGGTGCAACCCCTCCCTCCCTGAAACCTGTCAGGGAATGTACTTGGGGTTCAGTATCTGGTGTCTGTGTGGACGGGCCATTGTGTGAGGGGGACTGCTTAGGGAAACTCCAGCCTACATCACACATGTTCCAGTCTCTATTTTTAAAAAGCTTGCTTGGCACCTGCCTCATCTCACTCTCCCAGAAAGACCAAGTGGCCTTGATACATGCAGGCTGAGTGCTGGCCTTTCCCATCGAGCAGAAGTGTGAGGTTTTCTGTGATAACAGAAGGGGAGGGGAAGAAGGAGATCCAGGTGGTAGATGGTTTGGCCCCCATGGGGTGGCTCATTTTGGTGGCTCCACAGGGTTTGGAGACCAGGGCAGTAATAAATAGCCAGTCATTAGAAAGCTGGACAGGTGGCATCAGGCCAGTCCAGAGAGGCATAGTGTCTGCCTCCGAAACACAGCAAGGAGGCGGAGTCTCTGTCTCTGATCTCCACATTCAGAGCACTATCCTGCCTGATCTGGGCAGATGTTTTCTCAGACCTTTGATAACCCTGGGGACACTCACGTCATCAACCAGAACCTAGCTTAGCGACAGGACCTGCTGTCTTCAGATACCTGGCCTCTGCCCCTGGCTAAGTTGGCCCAGTTCTCAGGAGCGTCCGAGGACAGGCACTGAGCCCAGCCAGCTCCTGCCTGGCCTTGTGACTAGAGCCAGTAGTCACTCTGGGATCAGTGTTGAGGGGGCTGGACTGATGGTTTTACACTGGGAGATCTCCCAACATTCACAGCTGCCCCTCAGATGCAGGGACTCAACACTCCTCTGTAGACCAGAGAGGCCTAGGACTCTACTCTGAGTCACACAGCAACTAGAGCAGGCAGGTGCTCACCAGAGCCAGGAGCAACAGTGGTGTGAGGTGTGTGTTGGTAACGGACATTTGGCACAGGGGCTGCACTCCTTTGCAGCTTGAATTCATGAGATAGCCCATACAGTTCCTTGAAGGCGGAGATTGCTGTTTCCATCTGTCTTCGCCTCTCTCTGCCCAGTTCCTCTGTCCCTTGTCCTGACTCCAGAGATGCTGTGTGAAGGGCTGGGGTTAGATGGCACCAGGCTCTGTTCCCTGCCCCCTGCACTCACTTTCCCATTGCTGTGTGACTTTGGCTGTCCTGAGTCTCTGAATCTCTTTGCTGGTGGAATGTGCTGGTATAGCCACAGGCCTCACCTCCCCAGTGACCAAATGAATGAGTGATGGTATGTAGGCCGCTCACTGTTAGGGCTGTGACATGAGCTGAATTAGGGTGGGCTTCCGGTTCCTTCCCACATATGCCTGCCTCTGCTGAGTGGTGGGCACAACTGGCTGTGGTGTTTGCCAGGACCCAAGCTTGCCACATCCCAGTTTGACTCGTACTTAAGCCTCAGTTTCCTTCTCTGTTGAGTAAGGGGACCATGAACTTGTTCTAAGCAGGGGTGAGCTGTCAGCACCCTGCTGGCTGGCAGTAGGTGCACACTTGCTAAGTGCCTAGTTTCTGTTGGGTGCTAACCTGTCTTACTGTGCGGGACTCACTCATCTGTTGCTGCGGAGAGATAAAGCCGAGCCTCAGAGCCTAGTGTTGTCAAATCCCGGCTGTGCCACTTCCCCACTGTTACCTTCCTGGGCCTCCTTTTCCCTTTTTAAGAAATGGGTGCTGGGCTGACAAGGTGCTTGGAAGTGGTTAGGTGTGGCTTTGCATGGTTCATGCACCTTAAAAGTTAGTTCCGTGATAACCAAGCCTTTTCTCAAACCATGCCTTCAGAGATTTCCAGTGAAGCAGCAAATCTCTCTCTCTCTCTCTCTCTCTCTCTCTCTCTCTCTCTCACACACACACACACACACACACACACACACACACACACACTCTCTCTCTCTCACACACACACACACACACACACACACACACACACACACACACACCAGTCCTCAGGACTGCACCTAAATATTTGTCTTCCAGGAAGGAGCTTTCTAAAGCCCCATGTGGACTTAGCAGAATGTCTGGCTGGGGTTGGAGGTGCAGGGCGTGAGGCATTCCCCTCCCCCTTTCTTTCCTACGTGATTTATCTCCATCTTCACATCAACTTAGTTCCACTGGGAAGGCTGGGACTTGTGTTTATTCAGGATGCTCTGTGGCACTGGGCAGGAAGTGCTTTGTCAAGCCAGCCTCGAAGCCATTTGCTAAAGTCTGGCCTCTGCCTTCCTCCCAGGAATAATAGGAACAAAGAAGGGAAACATACTTGGTCCAGCCTCTGCCTCAAAGGCAGGAAGAGTCTGTGGGCAGAGGAGAGGGCTGGTGTGCAGGCTAGCCCCATGAGAGGCCTGGTGATAGCCGCAGAACCAGGAAGTGGGAGGAACGGGACAGAGCTCTTCAGAGCTCCTCTGAAGAGAGAGAAGTGGGAGGCCCAGAGGCCTATGCATCTGTGCAAAGCAGGCATGGGGCTAGCTAGGTGACCGCAACTAAGTCATGTTGCCCTTTCCTGCCCCTTCCTTATCTGTGAAATGGGTTCCCTTGACCTACCTCCCACTTTAAGACTGCTGTATTAGCTGTCCCTTGGTAGCCATTGGGGCATGAGTTCTGGGACCGTCCTAGGTACCAGAATTTGAGACACTCAAATTCTGAGTGTAAAATGGCTTGGTGTTTGTGTGCAGCCTGCTCACAGCCCTGTGTACACTAAGCTGTCCCCAGTGCACCATGGATGCCACAGAAATGGTCCCTATGTGGCATGTAGAGTCACACTAACCATCTACACATCCCTGGTGTGGAGGCCTGTCTTTTCCTAGACTTTCTACCTGAGAATGGTTGACCCCACGTTTGGGCTTCACCATTATGACTCCATGCTGTCCTTGGCCTGTGGTGACATCCCTTTAGTCTCTGCCTCCTCTCCTCTGTCTCATCTTTGTGTCATCCAGGGAGCCTTGTCCCTGGGTTTCAGGCCACCTGAATAACCCTGGGTGACCTGGCTTCTTTGTCCCTTTAATGGCATCTTTGGCAGTGTTTATTTCTGAGTTAGGCCACCCCACAGGCACTAGGTATAAGGTAGGATAGATACATAGGTCTCCTGGGACCACTGTCCTACCCACAGCAGGCCTTTCCCAGTCTAATCCAGTCCACCCAGCAGCCTGAGTGAGTTAAGTAATCCCCCTGCCTCATCTGACCTAGGAAACCTGCCCTGTGGCCTAGCTCTACCTCCCTTCCGTTCTTAGCTCTTGCCTCTGCCCCAGGGTAAACTGAAGCTCAGGCATAGTGAGTGACCTGGCCCGGGACATAGGCATTCTGGAGTTTTGTCCTGAGAGAGGCAGCGGAGCACGTGCTGGACAATGGGGAACCCTTACTGTTCATGTGGCATCTTCCCTGGGTCCTCTCCTGGATACTGGGCCAGGTGCCATGCTGAGTGGAGATGAGGCATATGGGGTCTCTGCCTCTTGGGGATCCCAGGAAAGGGAAGAAATGGGCTGGCAGGGAGGCACACAGGCAGACTGGAGAGTTCTCTCGAGGGTATTTAGTTGTACCCTGGGAAGGTTTGGAACCAGAAAGTTCTGTCATCACTTGTGTGCTCCTGTGTGGAATGTTGGATGAGGAGAGCAGAATTACAGTAGCAACTACTATCTATTGAGCACCTACTGTGTGCCAGGCACTGTTGTCACATTTATTGAGTGCTTATTGTGTACTAGGCACTTTCTTTCCATTCCTTCTGGATTCTGGGTCTATGATACCAGACTAGCCATGTGGCTCCTCCTCCTTCTGTTGTGGGCTGCTGCCACTGCCCACCCAGAGCCCTGCCAGGTGTCTAGGCCTCTAGCTGTACTTGTGGCTGTGGACCTGGATGTCCAGGCCCATGTGATGTCACTTGTCATTGGTGGGCAGGACAGACAGCTTTTTTCTGGCCATCCTCTCCCAACCTCAGGTCTCCTTTTACCCTGGCAGCAGGATGATGTCACTTGGTGGAGAACAATCATCCTTTTATAGGCTCAGAGGGGCCGAGGCTGAGCCCCAGAGCAGGTGCCTCTGGGAGAGGCCTGGGGTGACACCACAATGTAAGACAAAGGACTTGGCTGCCCCCTGGGAGCCACGTGTGCTAGTGCTGGTCTCCCTGTCCTCTCTCAGCCCAAACAGTGGGGTGTGTTCATTTTCCATCTGGAAAGTACAGGGACATATAAAGAAAACAAAGCTCACCCACTCCCCTAATGTGAATGAAAGCCACTTGGTATCTGAGCACATTTTCTTCCTGTCTTTTTTCTTTCTTCTCCCAAACAGAATTACCAACCTTCTGCCTCTCCTCCTTTAAAGAACTCAAGGGTCTTCATATCTCCTGTGAGCAGCGTTAATACCTGCGTGGTATGACTCTGCCTGTCTTTGTGAGTTCTGTAATTTAAAAAAATTATTTATTTATATTTTATGTGTATGAGTATTTTGCCTGCGTATATGTAAATGTACCCATGTCAGGCAGTGCCCAAGGAGGCCAGAAGAGGGCACCAAATTCTCCCCTGGAACTGGAGCTATGGATGGTTGTTAGCCATATGGGTGCTGGGAATCGAACCCGGGTCCTCTGCAAGAGCAGCCAGTACTCCTAACCGCTGAACCATCTCTCCAGCCCCAGCCATCATTTATTAACCTGACTGGTTGGCCAGTTGGTCACTTCAGGCCTTGTGAAAGGGAAAGTTGGTCTGTGGGCAGGCCCTGCAAGGAAGGTGAACCTGTGGCTTCCCTGGGCTGCTGAGAGGACTTGTTTGTTCCCTCTTTGTGACCCCAGGTCTCTGGGCCTCTCACTTTTCCTCCTTTCTTCAGCAGCTCCACAGTTGAGATGTTTTGTTCAGACAGAGGCCTCCTGCTTCCTCTGCCAGAAGCCAGGGGGCATGTCAGGAAGGAAATCTGGAGTGTTCCATGTCACAGCGAGCATTGTGTTTGGATGACATGAAGAAGTGGGTGTTCAACTGAGGTAGCTGTGAAAATTGCTCAGGAGAAAAATAGCATGCTGGGTTAATTTCAGCAGGGTATTGGTCACCGGGGCCCTGCAGGGTGAGCCTTGTTTTAAAGCATGACCCCTTCCTATGGTGTAAGTATTCCTGTGTGTCCTCTAAGGTGGGTTAGCACTGCCTGGGAAATGTCATTTTATTCCATAATATTCCTACCACACACAGGACAAAAACATAAAGGACAGGACCATAGACTGCTGGGTGTGGTGGAGCACACCTATCACCCCAGCACCTGGGAGGTAGAGGCAGGAGGATCAGGAGTTCAAGGCCATCCCTAGCTACATAGCAAGTCCAGGGCTAGCCTGGGCTACAAGAGATCCCGTGTCAAAAAAACAAAACAAAGGGCAGGCATGTAGCACAGTGGGTAGAGTGCTGGCCTACTCTGCACAAAGTCCTGAGTTCAGTCCCCAGCACCATGGAGCTCAGGTGTGGTAGAACCCCTGGGGCAGGACAGCCAGCCCTGCACACCACTGTTAGGGGAGTGAATCTTGGGACCTGAGGTCTGGGATTGTGAATCCTGCTTCTGCTCCTGCTGGTTTCTTCATGCCTCAGTTTCCTCCCTCTGCAAATGAAGTAGGGATTCCATTGAGGTCACTGGAGGAATGCTTGGCCCAGTGCCCAGGATGTAGTAGAGCCTCAGGCAGTGCTTGCTACTGTGGCCATTGTACCTCATCAGGGAGGACCCAGTGATTCCTGCTTCTTGGAATCCACACAGTTGCAAACCCCCTATCTGTGCTGAGCCCAAACAGTCATGTGACTGACTGCTGGATGAGCTTCTGCTGGTGCCCAGCTCCTTCTCCGCCATCCTCTTCCTGTCTGGAGCAGTCAAGTCTAGGGAGGTGACTGCCATGCCCTGGTGGCCCTGGAGCAGCCCATGTGGCAGGGACAGGAAGCCTCTAAGTCATGCAGAAGGCAGGCCCAAGACTGTAGGTGAGTCTTTCCTCTGGCCAATGGCTAGTTTCCCGCCTCAGGATAAACCTGACCCAGGGTCACGCAACAAAGGCCCTTCCTGATCCCTAGCTCCAGAAACATCATGAGAGCATTAGTGGTGTTGTTTCAGCTGACTAACTTGTGGGGCCATTTGTTATGCAGCATTAAATAAGGGATACTCACTTCTCACTGAGACCCTCAAGAACGATCTGAGGGTGGCTCAGGTGTGCTCTTCAGTAGATGACCCATCCAAGGCCCCAGTGAGGCTGACCTTGTCTCTTGGGTCCTTCCCCATGAAGGAGGCTGCTCCCTTAGCCTGGTTCAGAATTCCAAGGGCTTTTGAGCAGCTCACCCTTTTAGGAGGAGTTAACAGGAGCCTCCTGCTTAGGATGGAGTGTCTGGACTTGCTCATCTCCCCATTAAATTCATGAAATGATCATCATGCGTACAGGTGGCTCCATCAACAACCTCGGACTCCACACAGACCAGGAGAGCCGAGGTATGAGAGTAGCTGGTCTCGAAAAAACACTTTCTGGGCCGAGGATTCCTGGTCCACTGCCCTGCCTCCTGGAGAGGAAGACCCTGAAGTAGACATGTGACCAAAATTACACGTTGCAGAGTTTAGGCTGGGGATGGGGCTCAGTGGCTAGAGTGCTTGCCTAGCATGTACCCAGCCCTGGTTCCATTCCCAGCACTGCATAAACCAGGTGTGGCACACACCTGTAATCCCAGCACTCACGTAAGAGAGTTGGAGGCAGGAGGGCCGGAAGTTGAAGCTCATCCTTGGCTACAGTGAGTTTAAGGTTATAAAGTCTGCATAGAAGTTTTTTGTTTTTCATTTTGCTAGTATTTCCTACTGTCCTTTCTTGATTGACAGAGAAAAGGCTAAATCCAGTTCAGAGCCTGGCTTTCCCTCACACAGTTTGAATCTTGGCTTTGCCACTAACTACAGGACCTTGGACAGGTGACTTTAATTTTGTGAGCCTCAGTTTCCTTGGGACACACTAAGCGCAATGCTGAGAACTTAGTAGGTATGGGGTCAGCTTATAGGTGAGGCTGCAGTGGCGGACACACCCTGCTTCTAGCAGCTCCACAGTTTTCACCAGCCCCGTGGCTCTCTACAGAGCCACCCTGCAAACAGCTTCTGAAGTGGGGCCACCACATGACGTCTGTGTGTCTTTTGGGAACTAAAGGTGCACACCAGGTGGAGGCTGCCAGCACATTTTACAAGTGGGGAAACGAAAACTTAGCTGGCAGGTTCTTAGTGCTGACAGTGACCTAAGCTCAGGAGTCCCACAAAGTACACTCTTAGTTTTCTACATGACAAAAGCAACCTAAGGCAGGAAGGGCTCATTCTGGCCCACGGTTTGAGGGTGTAGTCTTGTCGTGGGAAGGCATGGCACTAAAGGCTGGTCACATTGAATCTGCAGTCAGGAGGCAGAGGGATGAAGGCTGGTGCCTGGCTCACCTCTTCTTTTTCTTCAGTCTGGGACCACGGCCCATGGGAAGGAGCTGCCCACATTCTGGATAAGTTTTCCTACCTGAGTTAATCCAGTCTAGAAACTCCTCACAGACATTCCCAGAGGCCTGTCTCTTAGGTGATTCTAGATCTTGTTCCGTTGACAGTCAATATTGACCTTCACAGACTGATAAAAAGCTTGTTAGCCTTGGTTTACAAATGGTTAAGTCTAGACTCAGGAGATGATTTAGCTAGAGTTAGCCAGGTCACAGTTAATCTGCTTGTGCCTTGTTTCTCACCCCCTACCTCCTTGTCCAGATGGATTGAGGGGCTGGTGTGCCATTCCCCACATGCCCCACATAGCAGGCTGGGGTTTCACACCTTAGTGACTCCAACATTCAGGTTGGGTGGTTCTGTTCTAAGAAGGCACCCTGCAGACAGGATACTGATCAGAATCTTGGCCGCTGTCCCCCAGATGCTGGTGGCTCACTTCCTGACCCTCAGGCTCTACGCTTTCTGTAGTCCAGGCTGGCCTTGAACTCTCAGCAATCCTCCTGCCTCAACTCCCTAAGTGCTAGATTACTTGTGTGCACTACCATGCCCAGCTCCCACCCCAAGGTTTGATAGTCATAAATGTCCCCAAGACATTACCAAATTTGAGAGACAGAAACAACCCATTCTTGAGAAGTTATCAGTGTGGACCCCAGCATCCCAAGTGTGTTCAGATGTGTGTTCAAGTACCTGCCAGGCCCTGGACAGCCAGGTGGCCACAGTCCATAGACTCTGAGCAAAGCCACAGCCATCACCGTGGACTAGATAACATCCTAACTTCTAGCCGAAGTACCTTTTGATCCCTGGGGTTGTTGGATGTGGTGAGTCTGTCTGAAGAAGCCATTTTCTTCCACTTCAAGTGGAGCAGCAGTGTCCTGTCTGGAGCTGCTATAATAATGATGGGAGATGCTGGTTCCAGAGCCCAGAGAGGGAAGGAGATTTAGCTGAAGTCATACAGCAAGTGAATGGCACAGCCAGCAAGCTCCACCCATGGATCGTTACTCCCCTTCCCACCTGCCACCCATCTATCACCAGGGAGGTACAGATCCTTTGCTCTTGGAAATACCTCTCTTGGCCTCTTGGGACCCCAGCCCATTGCTCAGGGCTCCACATCCAAACACATGCTTCAATCAGGAGAGGGGAGTGGGGGGGTGGCGACTACCTTCAGCCAACTGGTTCAGTTCCTCCTGCCCTTCTCTCGCTGCATTTCCCAGCCTCCTCTTCTGAGCACACCTATAATTTAACATCTGCATTTGCTCACTTAGTAGCTCGAGTCTCTTCTCTTCTGTAGTTTTTGCCTGGCTCTAGGGAGGGTACTGGGTGGTTTCAAGGGCCCTGTTGAGGCAGTGGCCTCCTCCACCCTCAGCAGACATCTTGGCAGGAAGAGCCTGGAAGGTTCTGGAACCTTTGGTGCTGAGGTTGAAGAAGGCAGAAAAGGAGAAAGGGAGCCACCCACGAGAGTGATGAGTAAACAGTTTTATTATCCACAAAGCTTTTAAATGAGACCAGGAGCCGTGTAAGCACTGCCTGAGGGAGTTCCTGCATTCAGAGCTACACTCAAAGGCCAAGTGATTCTGGATCTCAGCACCTGCTGCTGTGCAGCACCCCTCTACTGAGGTCCTGCTGTTCACACAGCCCTAGCTGAAGAAGAACTGCAGTTCCTGCCTCTGGGAAAGTGATGAGATGCTTTCCCCAGTGGACTGTTACGGATCCAGGACTCAGTTTCCCCATCTGTGTCTGGGCACTCTGAAGTGGTCTGTTAGAGTCTTTACAGTGAAGTAGCTCAGATCCAACTCCCCTGCCTTCCTGTTCACTAGTTTGAGCCAGACCTCAAGCAAGTCTGAGTTCCCCATCTATAAAGGGAACCTTGGTGATGATGAATATGAGCCCCCACCATGGTCCTTGGCATGGGCCAGCACTCAGGACCAGGTACTCACCCACTCAGTCCTTCCTTCCTGGGCCCTGGGCTAGTGACCTTCCTTTCTTGTGTTTGCAGGGGTTTCGCCCTTGCTCCCCGCCCCCTCCCCGCCTCCACCCACCTGGTGAGATATACCTGTTCACTCGGGTCTACTGCTGTCCTCCAAGCTTTACCTGTGTTTGGTTGTCTAACCATCAGTGGAGAGTCCTTCCCAGCCATGGCTAATGAGGAAGGACGGCTGGGGCAGTTGGTCCAAAACCATTCTGATACTTGGCTGAGGCAAAATGGTGCCTGATTTTTCATGGCCCTGGAGTCTTCTCTTTCCTCAGGAGTAGATGCCAGCCCTTCTGAGGGAGGGATGGGAAGGGGCTGGAGGCCCTTAGACCCCTGCTTACAAGTCTCATCTTTTCATGTAACATGGTACCTCAGTGCCAGCAGTTGAAACAGGGAACCTTCCAGGTTTCTGCCCCAAATACCTAAAGAGACTGTGAAGGGTCAGAGACAGGGAAGGAAATGACAGAGGTGGCCTGAGTTCAAGCCCTGGCACCTCCTGTGTCCAGAACCATGGCCTTGATCTCTTTGAGCTGTGATGCCCATGGCTGCAAAGGGGGTTTAAAAATGCCATTAAATTTCATCTCTGGCAAATTTCAGGCATTCCCTGTACCTGATTCAATGACCAGGGTTCTCATGGGTGCCTCTGGGTCTGGGTCTTGGAATATGTCTGTGTAGCAAGAGCCGCAGGTGGAGGTGGTCATGTGATCACCCTCTCAAGGAACAATTCCTTGACATTCATTTGGTTAGTGGGCGTTTGTTGAGTGCTTACCGAGTGCCACATGTTGGAGGCCTTGGAGCTCCACCTGGGAAGGAGACGGCTGTCTACAGCCCTCACAGATGGTGTCACTGAAGAACATGCTGCTGCCCTCACTGTCAGGAACAGTTAGTTCGTCGGGAGCAGATCTGGGCTGAATGAACCAACAAGCAAGTGAATGTGTGAATCATGAATTCTGTGTCAAGATGTGATGGCTCTGCCCCGTTCTGATCACGGCTGCTGCTCTACTTTGTCTGAATTCTTTCTAGCAATTTTTTCTTTTGTTTGTTATTTCTTTGAGACGACCTTGAGCTCACTAAGTACACCAAGTCTTGAACTTGCAGCACTGCTCCTGCCTCTGCCTCTGCCTCTCTCCAGGATTACGAGTGTGCCTCCACCATGCCTGGCTTCCTAACCATTCTTGTTAAACTCAGAGCAATTCTAAGAAATGCTGGCCACTTCCAAACCCAGTGCTGTGCCTGGCACACTTGTGATACTTAGAAAAATATGAATGAATGGATGAATGAATGGATGGATGGAATCTCAGACTTCTTGGGTGGAGGGACAGAGCTCAGAGGAGCTGGGCTTTCTTGTGAGGAATATGTCTAGAGAGGTACAAGAGGGTGAACCCAGTTCTGTGTTCAACAAACTGCCCTGAGGGTTAGGGTTGCCCTCCCTGAGAACCATGGAAGACTGATGGCTAATTTCTGTTGTCAACTTGATGGAATTAAGAACTATTCTGACTAGGGTCCTACTGAGGCACACCGTAGGGTGCTTACAGGAGGATTAATTGATGGAGGGAGACCTTCCCTGTATGTGGGTGTCACCACCTTCAGGGGCTGGGACCCCAGACTGGATACAGAGGGAAAAGGTGAAGGCAAACTAAGCCAGGCTTCCCCATTCTATAGCTCCTGATGGGCTGAGATGTGAGCAGGGAGCTGCCACACACACTCCCAACACCACACGGCTGCCTGCCACCTTGCCCTCTGCCTTGCTGGACTGTCCCCTCAGGCTCAGAGCCAAGAAAAATCTCCCTGAAGTTTCTTCTCACCAGGTATTTGGTCACAGCGGTGGGCAAAGTAACTGAGAAGGTTGATTGAGGACCCTTTCTGGAACCACACCCCCACCATGCAGTCCTTACAGTATGATGTAGGTAGGTTACCTCACAGCCTTGGGTCTTAATTACCTTATTTCTTGTTTTCTTTATTTATTACTTGAAGAGAAAACATAGTCCAGGTGTTCTAGTTTGTTCTTCATTGCTTGAGTTTTCCATGGGTTCCCCCTTTTAGAATTGATCTGAGGTGTTAAGAAAGGAAGGTTCTAGAAGCTTTCTTAGGAGATGATTTACATTGGCCTCTGCTGGATGTACCCTGTGTGCCCGAGGCTGGGCTGGGTCATTGGAGTTCTTGGCCCTAGACAGCACCTCATCCTTCTGACCTCCCTAAGTGCCAGAAACAAGGGGGTGGGCACTCCTGTTGGCCAGTGTCCTTGGTCTGGTGGCTCTCCAATGCTTCTGTGTGCTTCACATTGTACAATGCTGGGGATGGAGCCCTGGGCCTCTGGGATGCTAGGCAAGCACTCGACCACCAAGCCATGCCCTAGCCCTTCACTGGGGGATTTGGGCCAGTTCTCTACTGCTGAGCCACACCCCCAGGCCCTCTTTTATTTTTTTGGCTGAATTGCTAAGGGACTATGTCCTGGGTCCCCATCCTCAAACATGCAAGTGCTACAAGGAGAAATGGGGTTTCTCTGCTTCAGTAAAAGCTAGTGACCCAGGCCCTTTCTGGAACCACACCCCCACCATGCAGTCCTTACAGTATGATGTAGGTAGGTTACCTCACAGCCTTGGGTCTTAATTACCTTATTTCTTGTTTTCTTTATTTATTACTTGAAGAGAAAACATAGTCCAGGTGTTCTAGTTTGTTCTTCATTGCTGTGACAAAATACTTTGACCAATACCAACTTGGGGAGGAAAGGGTTTATTTGTCTTACATCTCCCAGGTCGCAGTTCATCAGGGAGCCCAAGGTAGGAACTTAGGGCAGGAACCTGGAAGCAGGAGCTGAAGCACAGGCCATGGAGGAATGCTGCTTACTGACTTGCTCCCCTGGCCCCTGCTCAGCCTGCTTTCTTATGCAGCAAAGGCCCACCTGCGCAGGGGTGGCACCACCCACAGTGGGCTGGGCCCTCCCACATCACTCATCAAGAAGATGTCCCTCAGACATGGCCACAGGCCAGTCCAATAGAGGCAATCCCCCAATTGAGGCTCCCTCAACCCAGGTGTGTCAAGTTGACACTAAAGCTATCCAGCACACCAGTTTAGGTGACAATCCCAGCAGCCACCAGAAGGAGGTGGAGAAAAAGTCATGCTTTTTGGTCAGGCATGAAATAGGTGTAGACAGCTGGTGAAGAGAGGAAGAGGAATCTCAAAGATAGGAGTGTGGGAGAGCTGGGGAAGGGAGTGTGTGAAAGCTGGGAAGAGCCTGGTGGAAGGGAGCGTGTGAGAGCTAGGGAAGAGCCTGATGGGAGTCTGGGAGAGCTGGGAAGAGCCTGGTGGAAGGGAGCATGTGAGAGCTAGGGAAGAGCCTGATGGGAGTGTGGGAGAGCTGGGAAGAGCCTGGTGGAAGGGAGTGTACGAGAGCTGGGAAGAGCCTGACAGGCTTGTTCTCTTATTTCTAGACAGGGGGAATGATGCACTTATTGTGGACAATACACCTTCCTGCATGGGTGCATCTCAGTTAATACTATGTTCATTGCTCGGTCTAAGAATGGTATAGACATGGGGGCGGAGAGAGGGCTTAGTGGTTGAGAGTACTTGTTGCTCTTCTAGAGCACCCGAGTTCAGCTCCCAATACCCACAAGGCAACTAACAACCATCCATAACTCCACTTCCAGGGGATGCAGTGCTCTCTTCTGGCCTCCACAGGCACCAGGCACACATGTGGTACACATACATACATGCAGACACTCATACACATGAAAAATAAAAAATCTTTAAAAATATTATAAAAACATAATACATAAATCAATATTTTGGAGATATCATTTACATAAAACAAAATGCATATAAGTATAGCTTGATGAATTTTGATAAATGTGTATACCTATATAACCTATGCCTCTGTTAAGATCTAGAACATTCTCATCACCCCAGAAAGTTCCTTTAGCCCCTTTCCAATTCATCCCCCTTACCTGGCACTCAACAAACACTTTTCTTTTTTTTTTTTTTTAAGAAGTTTTATTATCTTTATTTTGTGTGTATGAATGTATTGGCTGCATGTGTGTAAGTGTATCACATGTGTGCCTGGTGCCTGTGGAGGCCAGGAGGAAGCATTGGATCCCCTGGAAGTAAAGTTACGAATGGTTATTAGCTGCCATGTGGGTGCTAGGAATCGAACCCTGGTCTTCTGCAAAAACAGCCAGTGCTCTTAGCTGCTGAGACATCTCTCCAGCCCCAACAAACATTTTTCTTGAGTGAATGAACAAATGGATGAGTGAATGGATGGATAGAGGAATGAATGGATGGACGGATGAGTGAATGGATGGGTAAATGAGTGAGTGAATAGATGGATGAGTGAGTGAATGAGTGGATGAGTTAATGAGTGAGCAAATAGATGGGTGAGTGAGTGAATGAGTGGATGGATGGATGGATGGGTGGATGAATGGATGGATGGATGAATGAATGGATGGATGGATGAGTGAATGGATGATGAACGAGTGAATGGATGAGTTTAACTCCAGTCCTCTGTATGCTGGCTGGACTGAGTTGTTGTCATGACTGTCAGCTGTTAGTGTATGAATGAGCTGCATAGACAGAATGGCACTCCCAATCCATAATAATTTAATTGAGTATTTTGGGGGGGTTCTATACAGGCAGTTGCTAAGGATAAAGGATATCCTATTGGGGTGTCAGTGGAGGGTGTCAGCAACTGAGAAGTCCCAGGTCTGTTCAGGCTCCAGGCTCCCTGGTGTGTGGGCTCCATGCCTGCTGTGCACCTGAGATCCCAGGCTCTGGGTGCCCCTCTTCCACTCCCTTCAAGCTTGTTTGGGGAGACAGAGGCCCACCCTGTATGGTGTGAAGGGTATGAGGTTGGAGGCTTGGGGAGAGACGGGGACTCCAGACCCCAGCACTGCATCTTCCCACTAGCCCCAGACGATGGCTGCTGTTATTTTTCCAATAGATGGGATGCTGGGACTTTCCTTAAAGAGCTTTTCCAAACCAGAGGAACCAGAAGTGGGAACCCACAGCACCCTGCCAGCTGCCTCTCCATCAGGAGACTGGGAAGGAATAAGGGACTTGCTCAGGAACAGGGAGAGTCTGGTCTTCCATTTAGGGTCCTACGCTGTGGCTATTCCTGCCTAGGGAAACAGAGGGTCCCTGGCCAGCCTTCTCCAGTCTCACAGGTCTGAGGCTGGCTGGGTCGGGGGGGGGGCAGGCCCAAAGCCCTGACATTCCATTCCTTGCTGCCCACAGAGTGTCCTCTGCAGATGGGGAGTTTCCTGGGGCTGCTCATTCCCAAAGGAAAGTTGGTGAAGTCACCAACCAGTCCCTGGCAAGGTGACCAGGCCCTTGTATTTGCTGTAGCTGAAGTCACTGAGGGAAACCATTCAGCATGGGAACAGGGCAGGCCTTCCTCCTCACCAGCTAGTCTGACCCAGTCCTGCCTTGTTTATATCCTGAGGAAGAGGTGGACATTTCTTGCTGCTGTCTGAGAGCGGCTTGGTACCCTGCACCCCCTCTTTTCACCCGCCATCTCATTCTGAGCACACATTGTGAGTTCAGACCCCAGTGCTGCTTCCTCCCAGCTCCATCACCTTGAACAGGTACTTTGTGCCTCAGTTTCCTCCTCTTTGAAGGGGATGGTGGCATGACCTTAAAAGACTGTCCTAAGGGAGACAAAACAGGGTGCCTAGAAAGCCATTTAGCGCCTGCCCTGAGGAGTACCCTTAGCCACCATTACCATGACAACATTGGGGTGGTAGTTGTTAGCACCCTGGGAGGGAGATGTTTGGGACTGTCATTGAAGACAAGCTTTGCAAAAGAAATGCACAGGTGACTGCCTCCTGCTTTCCACTGGTTTTCCATCAGCACAACTCCCCAAGACATATTCATTCCATGTGCAGGTGTTGGAGTACTGGGGGTTCGAACCAGCGACCCCCAGGCAGTGATGATTGGTGATTGGGGATGAGTAAGCATGCCGTTTGCCAGCCCACACCGCCCCCAGTACCAGGGACACTCAGACGCAACGAGGAGTCTAGTCAAGCAGGGACTCATTTATTGCAGGTGTTACAGAGCTTATAAAGGCACCTGGAAGTCCCCCCTCCCCCCTGAGGGTGTATCTTAAGGATGGTCACACACTGATCATGCACTCCTCAGCAGTGCGGAAGTATTCTTCAAACTTTCAAAGCAAGCCAGGCTGCACCCCCAGTAACTTACTTTCGGACCTATGCAAGGTGGGGCCCTTAGGTCCCCACATATCCCCCTTTTTATTTTTAAGGCCAGACTGACTTTATTTCACAGGTTACCCACCTCATAGGTGGCTCCCTGAGGAGAGATGGCTATCTCCTTCCTCTAATCTTATGCATTTTTGCCTGTCTTAGGTTGTGTCACCTCTGATCAAGCCTTGCCCATCATTGGATCATGCACCTGGCCATGTGCATGTCCTGTCTTAGGAGTACTTGTCATGGGACATCTTACCCGTCTTTGCCTAAAAATGTGTCATGATTAAGGGCAGCCGTGTGGGTAATGCCAGCCTGTGACAGTCTTAGTCTCTGCCTAACTCAGTAAGCCAAGCATGGACAACTGGAGGGGGTATATTCCTTGGGGAGCCCGTATCATGAGGAGGTGGGCCGTGGCAGTTCCAAGGGTCCTCTGTCACCAAATTATCTGGTAAAGACACTTAAAGATAAGCATTATCAAGAGAAACAAAGCAACAATAATGATTTCTGCCACAAGCCGATTTGAGTCAAAAAACCTCCACATGTGTTCCCAGACCTGAGTTACAAAGGATGAATCAAGGTCCAACACAGGAACTTGAGAATAATTTAGTCTTGAGTCATGGCATAGGACAAGTTGAAATACTTCTGAGACCATGTACCTTTTAGCCAATCATCCAGTTGTCTAAAAGGCAAAGAGGTTGACCGGCAATGAAGCCAAGGAACTGGGTCCTTCACCTCAGATGGGTATAAATAAAGAGAGGAATTTTGTCTCGTGAACTATTGTCCATGGACTGTCATGCTAGTCAGATCCTGGCCTACCCACTTAAGGTTTTTCGCAGGCACCCATATGGGGTTTGAATCTCCTGTAGGGTAGACACACCCAAAGCCTCGACCCATGGTTAGCAATGGATTGCCCCGTAATGGGGTCCTTCCACCTTACCTGTACCTCAGGTCTCTGCTCCTGTCATCCCCAATGCTTCTGAAATCAGGATTCCAACTGATTTTTTGAAAATTAAGAACATCAATAGTGAGTAAGGCCATACCCAACTGTTGGTGGGGGCTTATTACCCCTTTTTGTTTTTGTAATTGGATTTTTAGGTTTGGATGTTTGCAAAGCACTGGAGAAAATGAGACTGAGCATATTTCGACTTCTCTCCTATATGAGTGGTATCCCAACACTGTGAGAATGTGTCAATGGACAGAAAAATATACTTAAGCTTTCCAAAAGGAGCACCATATGCGACATCCATTTACCACAAGGAATTGGGCTTGAGTCCCCTGGTGTTTACCCCTGGCAGTTGCAGAGGCAGTACCTGTAAGCCATCTTGTCTGCCTCTGCATTGCCTTGGGATAAAAACCCAGGCAATCCTTGTGCACCCTGCCATGCTGTAAGAAAATAGGGTCTTCTTTCTCTTTAAGGAGCTTATGAGTCTGAATACTGTCAGAAAGCAATGGCCATGAGTTCCTTGAATTGAGCTGCTTTTTGGTTTCTCCACATCTGCCCCAGTCAGTGAAAACATTGTAGGCTTTTACTAAGGGCTCCCTCGGCCCCAGGACTCGGGGAGCGCTGCTGCTGGTGGGGCTGTAACACTCCGGGCGGGGCGGATCCCTGGCCGCCCATGGAACGGATGGGATGGGCCCCTCCCCCAAGCCACCTTCCCTGAATCGGGCCTTCCCAGCCGTCCCAGAGCTGGTTGTGGCTCACCGCCAAATGTGGTTTTTTTTCTTTTCTTTTCTTTTTTTTTTTTAATGTGTCCCCCCCCGGCTTTCACACGGGCCCCTGACTTGCGCACGGGTTAGTTC